>NC_136264.1:114620127-114987627 GCF_964187855.1 Myxine glutinosa
CCCCCCTCCCCCTCCCCCCCTCCCCCATCCCTCCTCCCCTTCTCTCCCCTCCCCCCCCTCCCCCCTCTCCCCCCCTCCCCACCCCCCCTCCCACCCCCCCTCCCATCCCTCACCACCTCCCCCCTCTTCTCCTCCCCTCTCCCCCCTCCCCCCTCCACTCTTCTCCCCTCCACCCTGTTCCCCTCCCCTCCCCCCCCCCATTCCCCCTCCCCCCCCGTTCCCCTCCCCTCCCCTCCCCCCATTCCCCTCCCCTCCCCCGCCCGGCAATGCCGTGTACTTCTGCTAGAAGAGAAGTACCTGCTTTGTACCTCCTCTCTCCTCTCCCTCTCTCATTCCCTTCTTTCATTCTCCTCTCTCCTTCCCCGTGCCCACATAACAGTCAACACATTCTAAACGGCTGTGGGAATACATTTTGCCAATTTTCGCAACTTCAGCTGAAACTGAGATTTGAACCACCCAGTGACTGTGATGGTGAATTCGAGTCGAGATAAAGCCGTGAGGGAGACTCGATGAACTTTGTTACAGACCTTTGAAAATTAATTTAGTTCTATAAATGGTAACTTTCATCGAATTTTCTTGCCGTTTTTTTTTCAACCGAGTCTAAAACCATGTTAGCGACTGTGAAAAATGAAATGCGATATCGAATTAGAGTGGAAATAAAACTGTGAGAGAGAGCAAGACACCATGGGCCGAACAAAAGAGGCCTCAAAGCTCTGCGATTAAACAGAATGGTGGATATATGTTTTTGAAGCCTCTTCCAGAATGGGTGGAGCTACTCCCTCAACGGAGGAGGCCACACCCCCGGACAAATTCACACATAGACAGAATCACCTATGGAGTATATATATATATATATATATATTGTTACGGATCTGGGGGACGGCACTCCCGTTAGCAAGGGGGGGTTAATCCCCTTGTCGTGTTAAGCTGGCTGTCCGACCGGTCCTGGGGGTATGACGTTACTCCCGGTCAGCGCTGAATAGGGTAGTAGGCCAATTCTTCCTATGACCTAAGTACCAGCGCCTTCCGGTAAGCGAGGAAATACTCCCGCCCGGGCCGCAGCGTGATAGATGGATTGCGCCGAGCGAAGCGAGCTGCGACGTGGGCCGTTAACAAAGGACTAAACCAGATTATAAGCGGTTCTGCCAAAATCGCGCCACAGGTACTCAATCGGGAGATCACTAAAGCGATCGGACGATAATGAAACCAAGAATAAGAAGGAACAGGTATTTATTAATTAACTATACAAAACCAAAGAAAGAGAAGGATCAAAAGCAATCTGAAGAAGAAGAAGACACAGCGCAAATCCTTAAACAGTCTTACTTAAACCCACAGGACTTAAACCCACACCTACCTGGTACCCACACCTACCTGGTACCTACCTGGCGACCTACCTGGACATACAGACAGATTCACACGAATAGGGAATTGCAGGCAGGAATGGCTGGAGGAGATGGTTCAGGTGGGACAATAGGGCTGGAAGGTTTGGCAGGGTACAGCAAGCAGGTCCGCTCCAGCTCCACGCTCCGGGCTGGAATTGCGCAGCCGGCGTCTCCACGTATTCAGCTTTACACGGCAGGGGCTTCCTGCAGCAGCTCCGCGCAGCTCGTCTCTCCTGCCTTCTCACCGACTCTCGTGCTCCCTCACTCCTCTCTTCATCTGCTGCCTCTCCTCACTCATCTCCATAAGCAGTCCCTCGCAGTCCCTTTTATTGGCCTTGGCCGTATCAAGCCGCCGGCCCTGCTGACACGCCTACCGGTGGGCTCACCTCGGCGATGGTTGGTTGGTAAGGGCTCTCTGACTCCACCTTTGATGACGAGGTGGGGCCACGCCCGTGATCCGGCGGCTCCTCCCCCCTTCTTCTCCGATCTTGGCCTCGTGTGCAATGGAGATTTGGGGCGTGGTGCCAACGAAAACAGCCCAATGCCACGGCGACGAACGCCGCCGAAAACAGCCCAATGCAACGGCGACAAACGCCGCCTTACTGGCACTTTGAAGAGACGATTGGGGCACTGAAAGGGGCCTATCTTATTTGATTGATGCAACGTAGTCAACTATTGGAAACACAGCCTTACCTGGAACACATAATAATGACATAACTATAGAGAGGTCCTAAAGCGAGGAAACAAATGCACCAAATGTCAGGTGCAGGAAACAAATGTCAGGAGAGGTCTCCTGACAAATCTCACACTCTTACGATGTCTCTCCGAAAAGACCGACTGGACAACCCTCCCATCTACTTTCTGAATAATCCTCTCCAAGAAGTTCTGTCGCTCAAGCTTTTGGGTCTCACTATCTGCCATGATCTTTCCTGGGAAAACCACATTTCCAAGCTGGCCTCCAAAGCCAGTCACCGACTGGGCATCCTCCGTCGTGTGAAGTCCTTCCTTGGCACACCTGAGCTCCTCACCACATACAAGGCTTTCATCCGCAGCTCAATGGAATACTGCTCTCCCCTCTGGGCTGGTGCTCCTGCCTCACACCTAGCTCGTCTTCACGCTGTTGAAACCAAAGCGTTCAGAATCATTGGAATCTCCCGCGATGACACTATCTCCGAGGGCCTTTCACTTACTCACCGCAGGCAAGTTGGTGGTCTTTCCGTCTTCTACCGACTCCTCTCCGGCCCTGCTCCCCCAGCTCTCTCTGGGCTCTGTCCCCCATATATTCATACAGGTCGCACAAGATCTGCCTGCAACCCTCTTATGGTTAAACTGCCAAAATCAAGACTCTCTGCTCACCTTCAGTCCTTCATTCCTCTTTTCTCCCGCCTCTGGAACAAACTCCCTCACTCTCTTCAATCCCACTCCTCCCTCCAGGTCTTTAAAATGGCTGTTCACCACAATCTCTTATCTTCCCCAATCCAAAACCTTGATCTTTTCTACCCCCGCTAATTTCACCCCAAATCCACTTTTTTGAGGTGCCGACTTCTTTCCTGGAAGTCCTTGGTGTCCTTGCGTTTTATACCTAACCTGCCTCCCCCCAGGCCCTCTCCCTCCCACACATCTCCCGATGTCCCTGCTCTCAAATGTAGGTGTTTGTGTGCTTCCTCCCCTTCTCTCCCCATCTTGTCGACCGCTCCCCTTTTTATATACTTTGTTTGCTTGTTTGTTTGATTTGTTTGTTTGATAAATGTTAGCTCTTTCACGAGCCTCGACTCTGTATACAAAAAAGAAAAAAAAAGAAAAAGTGTCCTACGTGTTGTACATGGACTAACTAAGGTGCAATCTTTAATTAACAGCCAATTAAGGGGACATGTACACAGGGGTCATTTATAAGGGAATTTACTTCTAAATTTACATGTGAAGGTTCTAAAAACCGTATATATATATTGTTGCGGTTTTAGAACCCTCACTTTGTAAATAATTCTTGTAAATATTCCATTCTTAAAAGGTTAAAGGTCGCACCCTTAATTAGTCCATATGCAACACGTAGGCCACCATAGGAACTTTAGTTATTTCATTAGTATGTGTTTTAGATAAGGCCGTGTTCCCAATAGTTGAATCTGCATTGCATTAATCAAATAATATAGGCCCCATTCACTCATTTTCCAATCGCTCTCTCCAAACGGCGCCATTATGCGCCCCTACAGACGGTGCCTTGTCCCTCCCAATTCTATTACGCGCCTTTTGTTAGCAGCGTTCGCTGCCTCGCTGAGCTTCCGCCCATGCAATGCCATTAACCATGCGGTCGGCCCGAGGAAAAAGGGGGCGGAACAACAAGAGCAAGGCGTGGCCCTGTCAACTCGCTGTCAAGGGCGGAGCCGGTAAGCCCTTACCAGCCAACCAGGGCTGAGGTGAGCTCACTGGCGGGCGTGGTTTCCAAGCGCACGCATTGATCTTGAAGCGCGTTATATAAGCGCCAGCGCAAGCCTTTTCACGGAGTCAACTCGGGTTGGAGACGGCGCTTGGTGGGGTCTGGCTGAGACGGACTGCTTGTGGGAGGTCTGCTGGGAGCATCGGCTGCTGAGAGACGAAGCCGCGTAAGGCCCCTGTACGAACTTGCGAGAGAGAGAGAGAGCGTTGTTCGATAAACGTATTACGTACGCAGCATCCCAGACCCTCGCTATATGTAAGGTCTGCTCGCCCCCGGCGACACGTGAAGCTGCCTGCTGTTCTTCGCCCGCGGAACCGGAGCCTGGACGGAGTCGACCTACCTGGACATCTACCTTGACCTTCCCCCCTTCCAGCTACCATCCCGTGTGAGTGTGTATGTTTGTCCGGGGTTGTAAGTTAAGACTGTATAGGTAAGCCTGCCCTGTGTCCTGCTTCTTCTTCTTCTTCTTCTTCTTGTATATTCTTTCCTTTCCTCTTCTTTTTGCTTGTAAATAAATTCACCTTATTTCTTGGTTTTTCCATAATCCGATCGCCTCCCTCCTTTATTTCCATTGAGTACCTGTGGCACGATTTCGGAACCGCTAGAATCGGGTTTAGTTCTTGTTAACGGCCTGAGTCATGGCTCGCTTCGCTCGGCATGTCCATTACCGCCGCGGCTCGGGCGGGGCTCATTTCCTCACTTCCTGGAAGGCACTGGTAATTAGGTAATAGGCACAATTTGGCCTACCACCATATTCAGCGCTGACCGGAAGTGACGTCATAGCTCCAGGACTTGGGACGGCCAGCTTAAAGGACAAGGGGATTAACCCCCCCTTGATAAGGGGAGAGCCGACCCCCGAATCCGCAACAATTGGTGTCAGGAGTGGGATTTGAAGCCCGAACCAAATTTTAATATATCTGAAAAATTTGGTCAAAATTTCGAGCGGCCAAAATTTAGTATTAAAAACCAAATTAAAATCGTGCCATGGATGATCAAGGCGATCGGATGCCGGTGGGGGAAATAGAAGAGGAGTTAGAGTCGACTCAGGACCCCAGGGAAGAAGTGGGAGAGATGGAGGAGGACATTAATGAGGATGCAGCAGTAGGGGTTGCAGGCGCGCAAAATGGCGGCGCCTCGCACATGGCCGCGGCAGCCGAGCCCGCGGCACCAGTAGACTGGGGCCTATTTGTGACCCATATGATGGCCTTTATGGTCAAAACAGAGGATAGCTTCAAGGGAATGGAAAATAGAATGGGGGAGCAATTGGGAATCCAAATTGGGGGGTTAGAAGCAATTGGGAAATTGGGGAGCAATTGGGAAGCCAAACTGGGGGGGTTAGAAGACAAAATTGAAGGGTTTGGAAACGAAATGGGTGATCGAATAAAAGAAATGGGGAGGAACATAGACCGCATGTCGAGCGGGAGAGGCACACGGGTACGCGACGAGGTAACGCGGCTTGAGAAGCGCGGGGAAAGCGAGCCTGAGCAGAGCAAAGTCACGTGGACCGGGGTAGAGATCGCGACCCGGGGTATGGGGAAGCCGGCGACCGCAGAATTAGAAAATTCTATTTTATTAGCGCCAGCGGTCGTCGAGGAAAAATAAATTAAAGATTTCATAATAGTGGAAATTGGAGAGACGGCGGACTTAGAACAGCACTCGTGGAAGGAAGGAATGGAAATTGTGCAAAATCCATGTTCACATCGTGATGCCGTGCTTAACCAAATGGAAAGTTTGCAGGTGGTGGAGCGAAGAGGAGGAAGCGCCAAGGTGAGAAGGGCAGTATATGGTGCTAAAAGATTTTGCGGAAAAGTGTTTGGCGCGAAAGGATTTTTCGCGCGCTTGGGATCCAGACGGCACCCGGGCGTTCGTGGAATGTCCTTTGTGCGCTGCATGAAAGTGAATGGCGTGCGTGTGAGAGAAAAGTGTGCGCCGGAGCGAGAGTGCGATACCGAGTGCGAGAGCGAGTGCACATCGGAGTGCATGTGGAGAGAGAGAGAGAGAGAGAGAGAGAGAGAGAGAGAGAGAGAGAGAGAGAGAGAGAGAGAGAGAGAGAGAGAGAGAGAAAGAGAAAGAGAAAGAGAAAGAGAAAGAGAAAGAGAAAGAGAAAAAGAAAGAAATGTGTGCAGAGTGCGCCACGGAGTGTGAGTTGGTTGTGGAGCGTGTGTGGGAGAGCACACCAGAGCGCGTGATTGGGTGTGTGATAGGGGATTGCACACCCGTGGGTAGGTGTGCGCTGAGTGGGTATGTGCAAGAGTGCACACCCACGAGTGGTACGGAGTACGTACCGGGAGAGTGTGCGCAGGAAGGTGCGCGAGAGAGGTGTGTAACAGAGTGTGTGATGATGGAGTGTGCGAGTAGAAGGGATGCGCAAGAAGGCGCGTGAGAAGAATGCATGGAATGCATGGAATGCATGGAATGCATGGAGTGTATGGAGACGCCTGGATGTATGAGTAAAGAAAGGAACGCATGGTGTGAGCATGCGAGGGGAGCATCGACGTTAACCGGGACAGCGTTCAGGCCGACGTATAGCCGATGTGACCTCTCGGGGCATGGTGCTCTTTGTGTGCTGCGGGGGCCGGCCGGGATCATTGCCGCGTCGCTCCTGCACGGAGCGCCGTGCACGATTCGGGCCGGGCTCCGCCCTGCACGGTCGGTGCCGCGTTTTGCCAGGCAAGGCGACCGGCCCGGTTCGAGGGGAGTTAGGAGGGTTCGGAGCAAAGGCGGCGGCGCTCCGGCCGGGGAATGCTGGGCCATCGTGCTTGGGAGCGCAAGGCGTTGCGCCGAGATGGTGCCTGGAGTCTTGGCCCGACGAAACCTCCTCCCCTGAATCCGAATGCCGGACGGACCCAACCAACAGGAGGCAGACCACCCGTATGCATTGCCGGCTTTTCGAAGCCGAGCAGTGAAAATGCATTTCCCGCACGAGGGGCTCATAGTTTATTGGACGAGTAGTGATAGTGATGGCGAATGGTATACGGTGTAGAGGGATGGTAGTTTTACCATCCCTCACATCGTATATTTGGGCAGAGGAGCTATAGATTATGGGGTGGCAGTACAAACTAGCCCGGGAGGGTTAGGATAATGTATAGGGTACTAGAAATCACCATAGGTGACTTGAGATTTAAGTAGCGACAATTGTACCTGGAGTGGGGTCGTAGTCAGATTAGGTGGATGATAATGACGTGGGATGTGCATAGTTTAATGGGATGACTGGGAAGCACGAGTCTTAGAAGGGCAATAGTTAGTCAGATGATGCTGTATGTATGAGCTTGAATTGGGTATGAGCTTGTGTATTGAGCAGAGTATTGAGGATGTGTGTGATTGTGCATTGAGTGATTGACTTGCAAGGTGTGCAAGTGAAGTACAGTTGTATGGAGAATGGTTGGATGGAATAGATGGTCTGGCGTAAATGGAGTATGGAATGAATGGTGTGGAGTGAGGAGTGTGGAATACGTGGAGTGGAGTGTATGGTGCGAAGGAGTGGATGGGGGAAGGATGGACCCCATTCACGAGTACCCGGGGAGGGTAGTTTAAGAGTAGGTAGGGGGAGTAGGTAAATTGTGGTTGGATATTGACATCTGTGGTGCGGGTAGTTGCACAGAAGTGTTTTGTTGGGTGCATGAGTGTATGGAATGGCTGGGCGTGTGGCCTGTTAGTACGAATGGTTAGTTGAGCACTCCGCCACTGGTAGTCTGTCGGCCAGGTGAGGCCGCAGGTAGGCTCTGGGAGCCAGGTAGAGTTCAATGGGGCCCGAGGATCCGGAGAAGGACCCGGGTAGCCTGATGCCATGGAGGGCAGTAGTGGGGGTAAGTGCCAGGGGGGGTCTTCCCCAGGTTAGGGTGAGGAGCAGGTAAGCCTGGGTGGTGACGTTCAGTGGCGGAGGTGTGCAGGTGAGCGGACCTGCTGGTGAGCCACACGACCCAGCCCTGAAATTGTGCGAGGGCACAGAATTGAAAACTCGGGGGAGTGAGACCCCAAAATTGGAGTGCACCACAGACTGGTCAATGGGAGTTTGGTTTTTAGAACCACATAGAGTAAAGATGGCCAATGGTTTGGCAGGGCAAGACCCCGGGTAGTGTAAAGTGTTAATGTCATTTAGAAGTGTAGCTAGGATGAAAGTCTCTTCACACCATCCGCATCCACTCACCAAGGTGATAGACTCCACACCATGGGTTGCAGATATTTGGAGAATGTAAGACGCATCTCGACGTGGGTGAGACATTGTTTAATATTCCATCTCTTCCTCCTTAGGAGGGATTGGGGACGAATTTGGAATTAGAGGGAGATATGGGAAGGACAAGACAATAGCGACGGATTTGTAATTTGTAAAGTGTGTAAATACAGGTAAGGGCAAGGGTAGGGTAGGTGACATGGGGGGTGAAGTACGCTAGGGACGAGCTTTCTCAGCTCGCTCTCCCGCGCCCTTCATGTCTGCATTACTTTGTATTGATGTGTACCCTTGCGCCCCTGCCCGCTGATCTGCTTGTCCTTCCTTCCCCACTCACGGACCCTTGTTATTTTGTGCCCGAGGGAAAGTGTGCAGGTGCTGCAGTTGTGTGCCCGCACCCTTGCTGCCTGCCTGCCTGCACTGGCACACCACTTATGGACCACACGTTCTGTGGCCTGGCACCACATATGGACCATATGTTCTGTGGCCTGGCATTTGGCTGGTGCGGACCATTGCTGCCAGCAGCATCTTGTTTGCGGACCACGGTTTTAAGTGGCACCTATGCCCAGCGGTGGACCACCTGAGTTGGCCCTGCTGGCCATAAATAAAAGACGGACACGGTTGGTGCAATCCTTTTTATTAAATAGACAGCAAGCAAGAAGACAGCCAGAAGCATCGGCCCAGCAGACAAGCAAGGACAAGGCATCATTTATTATTGTTTGAAATGTGTTTTGTGCATTTTCATTCTTTGGTGCATTTTCATGCTTTTTTTTTTTTTTTTTTTTTTTTTTTGTATACAAGATCGAGGCTCGTGAAGAGCGAACATTAATCACACAGAAAGACAAACCGACACATAAAACATATAACATCGGGAGCGGTAGACAAGATGGGGAGAGAGGGGGAAGGACACAAACACAACATTTGAGAGCAGGGACCGAGAGACATGGAGACATCGAGAGATCTGAGAGAGGGCGAGGGCTTTGGGGGGGGGGGGGCATGGGAAGGGGGCGGTGGGAGAGGTATAAAACATATGGACACTGCCAGGACTTCCAGGAAAGAAGTTGGAATTTCAAACAAGGTGGATCTGGGGTGAATTAGCGGGGGTAGAAAAGATCAAGGTTTTGGATGGGGGAAGATAAGAGATGGTGGTGAACAGCTGTTTTAAAGACCTGGAGGGAGGAGTGGGATTGAAGGGAGTGAGGGAGTTTGTTCCAGAGGCGGGAGAAAAGAGGAATGAAAGAGTGAAGGTGAGCAAAGAGCCGAGATTTCGGCAGTTTAACCATCAGAGGGTTGCTGGCAGATCTTGTGCGACCTGTAGGAATATTTGGGGGACAGAGCACAGAGAGAGCTGGGGGTGCAAGGCTGGAGAGGAGTCGGTAGAAGACAGAAAGACCACCTACCTGCCTGCGGTGAGTGAGTGAAAGGCCCTCAGAGATAGCTTCATCGCGGGAGATTCCAATAATTCTGAAAGCTTTGGTTTCAACAGCGTGAAGCCGAGCTAGGTGTGAGGCAGGAGCACCGGCCCATAGGGGAGAACAGTATTCCATTGAGCTGCGGATGAAAGCCTTGTATGTGGTGAGGAGCTCAGGTGTGCCGAGGAAGGACTTCGCACGACGGAGGATGCCCAGTCGGCGACTGGCTTTGGAGGCCAGCTTGGAAATGTGGTTTTCCCAAGAAAGATCATGGCAGATAGTGAGACCCAAAATCTTGAGCGACAGAACTTTTTGGAGAGGATTGTTGAGAAAGTAGATGGGAGGGTTGTCCAGTCGATCTTTTCGGAGAGACATAGTAAGAGTGTGAGATTTGTCAGGATTGAAAGACATGTTCCACTTGTTTGACCAGTCTGTGATTTTGTCCAGGTCTTCAGAGAGTGAGGAGGCAGCAGACTGCCGATCTGAGGGAAGAGGAATGGAGCGGCAGAGAGTGGAGTCATCAGCAAAGAGATAGAGAGGATTTTCGAGAGAGTCAGAGAGATCATTGATGAAGACCAGAAAAAGCACGGGGCCCAGAACACTGCCTTGGGGAACTCCAGCCTGAACAGGAAGAGGAGATGAGAGAAACCCATTCAGGGCCACACGTTGACGACGACTAGAGAGGAAGTCCGCCAGCCATGCGTGGAGATTTCCATGGATACCAAAGGAGGAGAGTTTGGTGAGCAGAGCGGGGTGCCAGACCGTGTCGAAGGCACGTGATATGTCGAGGGAGACAGCTCTAATGCTTGGTGCTTTTCCTGCATTTTTTGTATTTCGGTGCTTGGATGGTGCTTTTGGTGCATTTTGTTTATTGGTGCATGTGGGTATGGTGTATCGGTGCAGTGCATTGCAGTGATTTTCCTCTTTTCAAAATGTTCTGCTTCTCTTCCCGCAAAAGACAGGTCCTGGGTTGCAGTGTAAATAATTAGTAGTGTTTTTTGTGAATAATGCTCCTCACCGGCTTTATGTGTAGTTTCAAAATAATTCCGCAATTTGGTTAGTCTGTGGGCATGAGTCAGTTAGATAGGATGCAACGCAGCAGGCGGGACATATTTAGTGTTAAAACTGTCGCACTCAGGGTGAGATTAAAAGTAGAGGGTAAGCACACCTAAGTGTCACACTAAGTTCAAAGTTGGCCCTTTTGTTTCGGCCCGGGACGGGCCTGGAGGAAAGGAGGGTGCAGTGTTGCGGTTTTAGAACCCTCACTTTGTAAATAATTCTTGTAAATATTCCATTATTAAAAGGTTAAAGGTCGCACCCTTAATTAGTCCATATGCAACACGTAGGCCACCATAGGGACTTTAGTTATTTCATTAGTATGTGTTTTAGATAAGGCCGTGTTCCCAATAGTTGCATCTGCGTTGCATTAATCAAATAAGATAGGCCCCATTCGCTCATTTTCCAATCGCTCTCTCCAAACGGCGCCATTATGCGCCCCTACAGACGGTGCCTTGTCCCTCCCAATTCTATTACGCGCCTTTTGTTAGCAGCGTTCGCTGCCTCGCTGAACTTCCGCCCAAGCAATGCCATTAACCATGCGGTCGACCTGAGGAAAAAGGGGGCGGAACAACAAGAGCAAGGTGTGGCCCTGTTAACTCGCCGTCAAGGGCGGAGCCGGTAAGCCCTTATCAGCCAACCAGGGCTGAGGTGAGCTCGCTGGCGGGCGTGGTTTCCAAGCGCGTGCATTAATCTTGAAGCACGTTATATAAGCGCCAGCACGAGCCTTTTCATGGAGTCGACTCGGGTTGGAGACGGTGCTTGGTGGGGTCTGGCTGAGACGGACTGCTTGTGGGAGGTCTGCTGGGAGCATCGGCTGCTGAGAGACGAAGCCGCGCAAAGCCCCTGTACGAACTTGCGAGAGAGAGAGCGTTGCTCAATAAATGTATTACGTACGCAGCATCCCAGACCCTCGCTTTATGTAAGGTCTGCTCGCATCTGGCGACACGCGAAGCTGCCTGCCATTCTTCGCTCACGGAACCGGAGCCTGGACGGAGTCGACCTACCTGGACATCTACCTGGACCTTCCCCCCTACCAGCTACCATCCCGTGTGAGTGTGTATGTTTGTCCGGGGTTGTAAGTTAAGATTGTATAGGTAAGCCTGCTCTGTGTCCTGCTTCTTCTTCTTCTTCTTGTATATTCTTTCCTTTCCTCTTCTTTTTGCTTGCAAATAAATTCACCTTGTTATTTCTTGGTTTTTCTCTAATCCGATCGCCTCAGTCCTTTCTTTCCATTGAGTACCTGTGGCTCGATTTGGGAACCGCTAGAATCGGGTTTAGTTTTTGTTAACGGCCTGAGTCGTGGCTCGCTTCGCTTGGCGTGTCCATTACCGCCGCAGCTCGGGCGGGGCTCATATCGTCGCTTCCCGGAAGGCGCTGGTAATTAGGTAATAGGAACAATTTGGCCTACCACCCTATTCAGCGCTGACCGGAAGTGACGTCATAGCTCCAGGACTCGGGACGGCCAGCTTAAAGGACAAGGGGATTAACCCCCCTTGATAAGGGGAGAGCCGACCCACGAATCCGCAACAATATATATATATTGTTGTGGTTTTTAGAACCCTCCACTTAGTAAATTTTTGTAAATGTTCCCTTAGAAATAATCCCCTGTAAATACTCCCATTTTTGGTGTAAAGGTCAAAGGTCGCACCCTAGTTAGGTCATATGGCAACATGTAGGACACCATAGATTCTTCTTTAGTTATTTCATTAGTATGTGTTTCAGGTAAGGATCTGTTTCCAATAGTTGAATCTGCGTTGTATTAATTAAATAACCTAGGCCCCTTCAATTATCCCCAATCTCTCTCTCTCTCCAAAGTGCCAGTAGCCGTATTGCCGTCGTCGCTGCCTTTTGGTTTGTTCCTGCAAGCCGCCATTACGCACGCGGTCAAGTTGGAGAAGAAGGGAGGAGCGGCCAGGAACATAGGCGTGTCCCCATCAACGCATCATGAGGGGAGGTACCAATGAACCCTCGTGACCAATCCGGGCCGAGGCGTGTTCACCGGTAGGCGGAGCGAAGCGGAGGCGGCTTGATACGCGAGGCTTGTGATAAAAGCGGGAGCGCAAAGCCCTTTCACGCAGATGCGGGGGAGATCGGCAGATGCGGGGGAGAGAGCAGATACGGCAGAGCAGATGCGGCAGAGCAGATGCGGGGGGATGAGCGAATGATCGGCAGACACCAAAAGAACTGCGCGAGAGAAGCCCTTTGACAAGAGAACAGCGCAGAGGCGGCAAATATAAGAACATTGCGCGGAGGATCGTTTGGGACAATCGTTTTCGATACGAACTGCCTTGGTTTTGAGAGCGTTCTGCACGCTATACGTACGCGCATTCCAGCCCCTCGCATATGTAAGGTCCGGTCACGTGTCAAGCTGCCTGCCGTTCTTCGCCCGCGGACCCGGAGCCTGGACCACCCCATCGCCTGGAACCATCTGCCTGGACCTTCCTCCCCACCACCACCCCATTCGTGTAAGTGTGTTTGTATTGTCATGGGCGTGTTATATAAGAGTGTATAAGGTTGCCCTATGTCCTTTTATTTCCTCTTCTTGTATATTCCCTTCTTTCGTTTCCTCTTTTAGATAGTGAATAAACCATATTTGTTCTTCCTTCACCCTTCTTATTCTTTGATTCCTCTCATCCGGTCGCTTTAGTCTTTTCCCCATTGAATATTGGTGGCACGATATAGGAACCGCTCAGAATCGGGTTAGTCTTTTTGCTAACGGCTCGAGCCTCGGATTGCTAAACCGCTCGGCAATCTTCCATCTTGTCCGTGGCTTGAGCAGAAGTATCGGCCTGCTTTGCGGAGAGGTTGGCGAAGGTATCTGGGACTCCATTGACCAGTCACCCTGGTCAACCTCAACCCCGCAAAGGAGCGCGATATCTTCTTGGACTCGGACGGCCAGTGTAATAGACGAGGGGATTAAACCCTCCTCGGTAAGGGGAGCACCGTATTCTGAGATCCGCAACAATATATATATTCCTCCTGGCATATATATATATTCCTATATATAGATATATATATAGATATATATATATATATATATATATATATATATATATATATATATATATATATATATATATATATATATATATATATATATATATATATATATATATATATATATATATATATTGTTACTGATCGCGGATTAAGATGTTAGTTACCGAGCGGTTTGGTATTGCCACGACCGTTACAGGATCCCTGACTCACCCGATTCCAGGACTTTGGCCGGATCGCACCACAGCTAGTCAATAGGGAAAAGACAAAGGCGACACGGATGTGAAGAAGAAAAAGAAGACAAAAAGGTTGGAAATGCTACTGAATTTATTTACTATTTACACACATAAGCAAAAAGGAGCAATCAAGTTTATTTACAACACATAAGACGCAGGTGACACAGGGAAAATACTAGCTTACCTACAGACTTAATTAAATACCCAGGACAGAACAAACAAAACAAACTCACGTATACAAGAAGGGTGGAAAGGCAGGAGGTGGATGACTGGAGGGAGAGGGAGGTCCAAGGGGGTCCCGCAGCACAACCGGCGCGTTTAGCAGCCGCCGTTCAGGCCAGGCCCCACGCTGCTGTTTTGGCTGCTGTGTACGTCGCGTGCTTTGCCAGGCCTTGTCCGACTCATCTGGTCCAAACCCTCAACTCTTTCTTGGTTCTCTCACTCCTCACCACCGACTCCTCACCGCAACCAACTGACCACCGACTCACTGACTGACTCTTCACGACTCTCTCTTGACCACCAACTCCTCTGGCAACCGACTCGGACCAACTCAGAGTGCATCTCAGACCAACTCACTACTCACTTCCGTTTGCGCCTTTTATAGCGCCTCCGGCGATTACGCCGCCGGCGTTTTGGACACGCCCATCGGGGTGCTCACCTCGGCCCTGGTTGGTCGCGCGACCCTCGGGCTCCGCCCTGGATGACGACGGGCGGGCACGCCCCTCCTCCCCTCTGACGAGGTGGAGACACGCCTTTCTTCTCCGACTCAAGCACATGGTCAATGGCGGTTATTGGAGGGGAGGTGATTGGGAATCGAGGGCTCAGCCATGACGAGAGGGGATGTAATATGGAAATGGAGGTTTTGGGGATGGGAAGGAAAGGGAGATTTTGGGGATGGGAAGGAAAGGGAGATTTTGGGGATGGGAAGGAAAGGGGATCTATTCTCTTTCACTGGTGCAATGGAGTATTTCAATTAATGGAAGACACAGCCTTACACTAATACACATAATAAGGATATAACTGTCAAAGAAGATATATCGTGTCCTGCATGTATGTTTTATGGACTAACTACGGGAACGCCCTTTGACCTTTATACAACCACAAACGGAGGGAGGAGGGGTGATATTTTACAACAACCTTTTACAACAACATTTTACCACAACAATAAAAAAAAAAAACATTCTCATATCCACAACTATATATATATATATATATATATATATATATATATATATATATATATATATATATATATATATATATATATATATATATATATATATATTATATATATATATTATATATATATATTATATATATATATATATATATATATATATATATATATATATATATATATATATATATATATATATATATATATCTTCCTTCACTCTTGCAGAGAAAGTGATAGAACTTGTCATCCTGATGCCACAATCTCTTGCACCTCCACAGAGGAAGTCAAAGGCAGGACCACCTTAGAGCTTATCAAGAAGGACGGCTCTTCGCTTGGCCTGACGATTTCTGGAGGAGCCGATAAGGATGAGCCACCCAGGGTGTCCGATTTGCGGCTCGGAGGAATTGCCATCAGGTGAGATACTATGTTGTACAGTTTTGGCAATACCCATCAATTATTTCAATTGCCCAGATATGCCCCTCTAATGTAATATTTTTTGCTTGTGCTATGAGTTGTTGTTTTATCCAATATTTACATGCCCAGATAATTGAACAGTTAAATGTTTTGTAAAAATAATGACCATGACTTGCGCTTGATTAAATTCGTTTTATTTTTGTATGTCTTTGCTTTACAGTTCCTTGTGCTCCATAAGCTGGTGTGTGTGTGTGTGTGTGTGTGTGTGTGTGTGTGTGTGTGTGTGTGTGTGTGTGTATGTGTATGTATGTATATGTATATACAGTCACGTGAAAAAGTAAGTACACCCCGAACATTTATCACTACTTCAAATACCTAAAATTAGAATCAGGTGCACCAGCTCAGGTGCAAATGATTGGAACACCGTTAGAGAGGATCTTGGAGGAACCTGTCTTATTTAAACCTCAGACATTTAGTTTGGTTTGCTCTTTGTTGAAGTGTGCGGCGTCACCATGTCTAGATCAAAAGAGCTCTCTGAGGCCTTTAGAAAGAAGGTTATAGATGCCTACGAGTCTGGGAAGGGAATTAAAAAGATCTCCAAACAATTTGAAATCAATCATTCGACTGTCCGAAGATCATCTACAAGTGGAGAAGATTCCAAACAACTGCCAACTTGTTCAGGCCAGGCCGCCCCAGCAAGTTCACCCCGAGAGCAGACCACAAGATGCTGAAAGAAGTCTCTAAGAATACCAGAATGTCATCACGGGACCTACAGGTAGCTCTTGCCACTGTTGATGTCAAAGTGCACGAGTCTACCATGAGAAAGAGGCTGCACAAATTTGATCTACATGGAAGGTGTGCCAGGAGGAAACTTTTGCTGTCCAGAAAGAACATCAGGGCAAGACTAAAGTTTGCCAATGAACACCGAGGCAAAGACAAGCATTTCTGGAACAATGTGCTCTGGACAGATGAGTCAAAGGTAGAGCTATTTGGCCACAGTACCAGAAGACATGTTTGGCAAAAACCAAAGACAGCATTTGACCACAAGAACCTGATACCAACTGTAAAGCATGGTGGTGGAAATATTATGGTTTGGGGCAGCTTTGCTGCATCAGGGTCTGGGCAGCTCACCATCATATAATCCACTATGAATTCTTCATTGTACCAGAGGGTGCTTGAGGATAATGTGAAGCCATCTGGCGGAGTGTTGAAGCTCAACCGAAGGTGGACCTTGCAACATGACAATGACCCTAAACATACCAGTAAATCCACCAAGGAATGGCTGAAAATAAAGAAATGGAGGGTTCGGGAATGGCCAAGTCAAAGACAAACACAACAACATGCATTTTAAGGCCATTTTCCCTGCTAGAGCGGGGGTTAGCCTTGCGGTCCCCATGACAATCTTCTCCATCTTGCCCTATTTTCTGCATCTCTCCTTGTTAACCCCCTTGCCCGCATTTCTTTTTCCATCATCTTTAGCCAAGTCTTTCTCGGTCTTCCCCGTCCCTCTACTTCCCTCAACTTCCTTCTACATTCATTTCCATCACTCTTCTCAACCAGTCACTTTCATCCTTCCTCAACACATGACCAAACCATCTCAACCTGTTCCTCTTCACAGCATCAATCACAGGCTTTATTCCCATCATCTTTCGCAAATCATCATTTGTCTTCCTCTCTCTCAACGATACTCCGCACATCCATCGAACCATTCGCATTTCCACCCTTTCCAACCTTCGTTGCTGCTCTACGTTCATTACCCATGTCTCGCTCCCATAAATCATAACACTTCTCACACATGCAGCATACACCTTTCCCTTCAGCTTCAACGACACTCCCCTCCTCATCAGCATGCCACTCAGTTCCCGAAACTTTTTCCATGCACATCTCACTCCAGCAACCGTTGCCGAGTCTGATCCACCTTCTCCATTCAGCATGTCTCCGAGGTAGCAAAATGTTTTCACACCTTCCAGCTTCACGCCGTCTCCAAGATCCAACTCAACATTTCATCCATCTGCAGCTTCCTCAGTGCATACCTTCATTTGAATGTCGGTGCCACACTGGTTAATGACCCTCTCAGACCACTACATTTTTGATGAACCCACTCAGCGCACTTTGTACATTGAATGGAGTTCACTCCGACACCCTTCCTGTACACAGCACAGGGCCACTTCCCAGTTCTTTCCACCTCACCACATGCTTTACCACTTGTCATCACCTTCGTCGTCCGATATTCACCTTCAGACCTTTTGTCTCCATACATTCCTTCCACTTGTTCATCTTTTCCTTCAGTCCATCCATACTTTCCGCAATCAACACCAGATCATCTGCATACCACAACTCCCACGGTAAACCCTCCCTTTACGTTATGAGCCAGCACCTCCATCACAGCTACAAATAGTGGTGGACTTAGTACCGACCCCTGATGCATTCCCACCTTCACCTCAAAATCACCACTGTTCCCGTCCTTCGTCCTTACAGCTGTGCGTGCTCTTTTGTACATTGCCATCACTACTCTGATCAACCATTCCTCCACTCCTAACTTCCTCAATGCCCATGTCAGTACTTTGCGTGGAACCCTATCGAATGCTTTCTCCAGATCAACAAACCAAAGAAACAACTTCTGCCTCTTCTCCATGTACTTCTCCTGCAACTGCCTCACAATAAAAAGCGCGTCTGTCTTTCCTCTTCCTGGCATAAATCCAAACTGCATTTCGTCGATCTTCACTTTCTTCCTTATCCTCCTCTCCAACACCCTTTCCAATACCTTCATTCCATGCTCCAATAACTTTATTGCTCGGTACGAGCCACACTCCAGAGGGTCACCTTTCCCCTTGTATATAGGGACGAGGGTACTCAGTTCCCAATCCACTGGAATGCGGCCTTTTTTCACCACCAGATTACAGATCTCTGTCATTCTCTTCACACCCCAACTTCCTGCTGCCTTCAACATATCTCCCACAACTCCTGTCGGCCCTCCCACTTTTCTACTCTTCATTGCTTTTATCGCTTCCTCACCTTCCTTCTCAGTTATCTTCTCTGCCGGTCCTAAAACTGGGTTACTCTCTATGTTGCCATCCCATTCATTCTCTGTATTCAACAGCATTTCCATATATCTTTTCCATCTTCCTTTAATTCCATCTGGGTCTACAACGATTTGTCCCACTTCATCCTTCAAGCAACTCACCCCCATCACATCACACCTCTCTTTCGCTATCTGCTTTGCAACCCTGAATACTGCTCTCTGACCCTCTTCCAAATCCAAGCGTTCTCCGAACTTTTTTCCTACATGCCTCCTGCGCCTTTGCTACCTCTTTCCTTGCAGCCTTCTTGGCTGCCTTATAACTTTCATGCTCTGCTGTTTCTGCTCCCATACCCTTTGCCTTCTGCCACTCCTTGAACTTCTTCCTCTTCTCGTCAATCCTCTTTCCAACTTCATCATCCACCACCATGTTTCCGAGTGCCTCGGTGGTCCTTTTGTCCATCCACATACCTCACCAACAGCTCCCAACAGACTAGCTTTCATTGACATCCAACCACTTTCAAGCTCAACCACATCATCCTCTACCCTACTCAGCCTCTCTTTTAATGCCTCCCTTACTGTCACCTCTTTCAACCTCCACACCTTCATTCTCGGTTGGTACTTCACCCGCCGAGCTCTCCTCGCACCTTTCACCCTTATGTCGCAGACAACCAAGTGGTGCTGTGAAACAGCCTCCTCCCCCGGGATCACCTTTGTGTCCCGGAGGTGCCCCCTATCTCGCCTACGCACCATCAGGTAGTCAACGGTTGTCGTCGACCCACCTGATGTGTATGTAACAAGTTTATTATCCTCTTTCTGGAACTGAGTATTACAAATCAACAAATCACCTCCATCAGCAAACTCCAAAATCCTTTCACCTTCTCCATTTCTCACACCATATCCCTAACCCCCATGAACTCCCTCAAAACCATCCATACTCCTTCCCACATGTCCATTTATGTCTCCTCCTACCACAACAACTTCCTCATCTTTCACGTTTTCCATCAGCTTCTCTATCGCACACCAGATCTTGTCCTTCTCCTCATCGCTCCGACCAACCTGCGGAGCATATCCCGAGATGACGTTCACCAAGAGCTTTCCAATCATCATTTTCACCATCATCAACCTATCACTCACTCTAGTCACACTCACCACACTGTCTACAAACTCCTCAGAAAACAGGACACCAACACCATTCACGCCCTCCAGGCACCCTTGCCACACAAACTTGTATTTCGGTCCCTGCCTACCCTTCACCATTCTCACACCACTTCCCTCCCATCTCGTCTCTTGCACACAACATATGTCCACTCTTCTTCTGACCAATACTTCCACCACTTCTTCTGATCTCCCTGTCATTGTCCCCTACATGCCATGTCCCAAACTTCAGAAACCGATCTCAACTTCGGGCTGTACCCTGCCCATATGTAGTTGTAATTGTCATGGTTTTCTTTTTGAGGGCAATGTTTTTTATGGCCGGATGCCCTTCCTGACGCCAACCCTCTTAGTCGCCTCTTACGACACGCAGTGATATGGTGTACCTATTCTAATCGAGGGTAGACACTGGGAAACATTTAAAACATTGAAATTCTGGGGGGGGGGGGGGGGGGGGGCATGGGGGGGGGCTGGTGGGCATCACGGCTGCGGGGGCCCGTCAGCACCACGCCACATCGGCCCGGTCAACACCACACCACGTCGGCCCGGTCAGCACCACACCACGTCGGCCCGGTCAGCACCACACCACGGCGGCCCCGTCAGCCCCACACCACAGTGGCCCAGTCAGCACCACACCATGGCGGCCGGTCAGCACCACACCACGTCGGCCCGGTCAGCACCACACCACGTCGGCTCGGTCAGCACCACACCATGGCGGCCCGGTCAGCACCACCCCACGTCGGCCCGGTCAGCACCACACCACATCCAAGGCCAAGGCCAAGGAATGGCCAAGTCAAAGCCCGGATCTAAATCCCATCGAGATGTTGTGGGGGATTTGAAACGAGCGGTGCATGCAAGAAACCCCTCAAACATCGCACAGCTGAAATAATTCTGCATGGAGGAGTGGGCAAAAATTTCTCCCAGTCGATGTCAGAGACTGGTGGACAGTTATAAGAAACGTCTACTTGAGGTCGTTTCTGCCAAAGGGGGCAATACCACCTATTAGAGCCAACTTCTGCTGTCTCAACAATGGATGGAGGTCCTCAATGCCAAACAGGAAATTAGAGCCGTCTCCCTCGACATATCACGTGCCTTCTCTACGGTCTGGCACCCCGCTCTGCTCACCAAACCCCTCCTTTGGTATCCATGGAAATCTCCACGCATGGCTGGCGGACTTCCTCTCTAGTCGTAGTCAACGTGTGGCCCTGAATGGGTTTCTCTCATCTCCTCTTCCTGTTCAGGCTGGAGTTCCCCAAGGCAGTGTTCTGGGCCCTGTGCTTTTTCTGGTCTTCATCAATGATCTCTCTGACTCTCTTGAAAATCCTCTCTATCTCTTTGCTGATGACTCCACTCTCTGCCGCTCCATTCCTCATCCCTCAGATCGGCAGTCTGCAGCCTCCTCACTCTCTGCAGACCTGGACAAAATCACAGACTGGGCAAACAAGTGGAACATGTCTTTCAATCCTGACAAATCTCACACTCTTACGATGTCTCTCCGAAAAGACCGAATGGACAACCCTCCCATCTACTTTCTGAATAATCCTCTCCAAGAAGTTCTGTCACTCAAGCTTTTGGGTCTCACTATCTGCCATGATCTTTCCTGGGAAAACCACATTTCCAAGCCGGCCTCCAAAGCCAGTCGCCGACTGGGCATCCTCCGTTGTGCGAAGTCCTTCCTTGGCACACCTGAGCTCCTCACCACATACAAGGCTTTCATCCGCAGCTCAATGGAGTACTGCTCTCCCCTCTGGGCTGGTGCTCCTGCCTCACACCTAGCTCGTCTTCACGCTG
Source organism: Myxine glutinosa (assembly GCF_964187855.1). Classification (NCBI taxonomy): domain Eukaryota; kingdom Metazoa; phylum Chordata; class Myxini; order Myxiniformes; family Myxinidae; genus Myxine; species Myxine glutinosa. The sequence goes on from NC_136264.1 coordinate 114,641,369, forward strand.
TTGAAACCAAAGCGTTCAGAATCATTGGAATCTCCCGCGAAGAGATATCTCTGAGGGCCTTTCACTTAATCACCGCAGGCAGGTTGGTGGTCTTCCGTCTTCTACTGACTCCTCTCCGGCCTTGCTCCCCCAGCTCTCTCTGGGCTCTGTCCTCCAAATATTCCTGCAGGTCGCACAAGGTCTGCCTGCAACCCTCTTATGGTTAAACTGCCAAAATCAAGACTCTCTGCTCACCTTCACTCCTTCATTCCTCTTTTCTCCTGCCTCTGGAACAAACTCCCTCACTCTCTTCAATCCCACTCCTCCTCCAGGTCTTTAAAACGGCTGTTCACCACATCTCTTATCTTCCCAATCCAAAACCTTGATCTTTCTACCCCCCGCTAATTTCACCCCAAATCCACTTTTTTGAGGTGACTTTTGACTTCTTTCCTGGAAGTCCTTGGTGTCCTTGCGTTTTATACCTATCCTGCCTCCCCCCAGGCCCTCTCCCTCTAAAAACATCTCCCGATGTCCCTGCTCTCAAATGTTGTTTGTGTGCTTCCTCCCCTTCTCTCCCCATCTTGTCGACCGCTCCCCTTTTTATATACTTTGTTTGCTTGTTTCTTTGATTTGTTTGTTTGATAACTGTTAGCTCTTTTACAAGCCTCGACTCAGTATAGAAAAAAAAAAAGAAAAAAAAAAAGTACTTACTTGTTCCACATGCGAAATTTGCATTCATGTTTATTTAAATTGTACAATGGACTACAAAATGTAAATGTTTCATGGTATTTGTTATATTATATCACCTGTTTCTTTCAATATTGTTGAAATGAAGATCAAATAGCTGTATGTTGAAATATTTTGAAAAAGTCAAAACTTTACATGGGGTGTACTTTCTTTTTCACGTGAATCTGAATTTCTGAATCTGAATCTGAATTTAAGATCCATAATGACGCACTGCTAGATGGCTCCCCTGGAGCTTTGCAGGCAATGCGGACATGCATGGCGATGATGTCATGACGTTCGCTCATTAGGTTGGAGAACCAGATTACAGAATACTAATTAGTAACTCCCAACCGCATCCAGGTCGACTCCATATAATGAGTGGATACCAGAGATAATGTTGCTGTGTGGCAGGCGGTGCTTATCGCTCCCAGTAAGGTGCAGCAGCAGCTGTATGGGACACCTTACTGGCGGTTTCCCACTGATGGTATGAAGTCGCATAATGACTGATATATATACACTGGAACCCCGCTATAACGAACACCAGCATTACGAACTTCCGGATATAACGAACGAACTTCCTGTCCCCCGCATATTTAATGAGATTCTATTGTTTAACGTAAGGCAAATCAATATGGCTGCACCGTCCCGTAAACGCAAGATCTTGTCAGTTGAAGACAAGCTCCTTATCATTTTTCGTCTCAGTCTTGGTGAGAAAGCAGCAAACCTTTCCAGAGAATACGGCATTCCTAAGAGCAGCATATCAACGTTCAAAGGAAAGGAAAAGGAGTTACGGGAATTTGTCCACAAATGCAGTCAACAAGATGGTTTGAAGCGGAAGAAAATGCGGCAGGCGAATGACGGCGATCTCGATCAGGCAGTCTATCTATGGTTCGAACAACAACGAGCTGCCAACATACCGATTTCCGGCCCTATGGTTATGGAGAAAGCTATAGCATTATCAAAAGAAATGCATGGTGAGGACAGAAAATTCACCGGGTCCACTGGATGGCTCTATCGGTGGAAAAATAGTCATGGGAAACGCGCACTCAAGATTTCCGGGGAAGACAAGTCATGTGACGATGCAGCGGCTGCCGAGTTCATTCCAGAACTGAGAAACATTATCGAATCTGAAGGTTACAGTCCCGATCAGATTTACAACGCAGATGAAACAGGACTTTTTTTTGCAAGATTTGCAAGATCTTGCAAGATTATGGGTGGACGTCGATGAAGACGTTCCCGTGACCAGTTCGATGACCGATGAAGAAATTATCGCCTCCGTTCGTGAAACAACACTGCAGTGTGACATCGAAAGTGTCTCTGATGACACCAATGAACCACAAGAAGTTCCAGCAACATCTGATGTAATTGCCAGACTTGAAACAGCACTTTCCTGGTTTGAAGGGCAACCAGGTGACAGCATTAAAGTTTTACAGCTCCGTCAGCTATTATCTTATGCACGCAAAGAAAACGCCACCTCCAAGAGTAAACAATCCAAGATTACCAGTTTCGTCACGCAGTAAATTGAACATTCGGTGAATATTACATGTACTTGAACATTTTATTTATACATGAACTTTTAAACAATGACATAACAGCAATGCTTTTTAAAGTTTTTTATTCGTACAATCGAACAATAAAATGAACATGAATGAACAATACGAAGAGTTTGTTGTTTTGCATATGAATAGGTGTGATAGTATGGTGAATCGTACGTTATTCAGTATTACGAACACTTCAAAATAACGAACTTTTTTTTATGTCTCCCGAGCAGTTCGTTATATCGGGGTTACAGTGTATATATATATATATATATATATATATATATATATATATATATATATATATATATATATATATATATATATATATGCATATATATTATATATATATATATATATATATATATGCATATATATTATATATATATATATATATATATATATATATATATATATATATATATATATATATATATATATATATATATATATATATATAACTGTAAGAAATAGTAGAAACTCCAAAGTACGAGCAGGGCGTCTCATTTGTATTGAATAAATAATCGTTAGATTAAATAAGACGCGGACGTAGCTTCAGGACGTCGATTGTTGACTTTTTTTTTGTAGACTCAGAAGAAGACCTTTGTTGGTCGAAAGCTTGTCGACAATTAAAGATCGACGTCCTGAAGCTACGTCCGCGTCTTATTTAATCTAACGATATATATATATATATATATATATATATATATATATATATATATATATATTGTTACGGTACGCGGTTAAGGATGTTATATTTGCCGAGCGGAGGCTCCGCGAACCGAACAGTTGTTCCCAGATTCACCCAAACGTTGGCCGTATCGCGCCACAGATATTCAATCGGGAAAAGACTAAGACGACGAATGGAAAGAGGAAGAAGAAGAAGACGTACAGAAGAGTAACGGGGTTTATTATTTACACACACATAAGCAAAAAGAGCAGTCACGGGTATTTACAGCGGACATGAAAAAAGCAGGTAACACAGTGCAAATTACTAGCTTATACTGACTTAGTTTACTACCCAGGACAGCACGAACAGAACAAACTCACGTACGCAAATGGATGGAAGGGTAAGAATCGTTTGGAGGGATGTATGGTAATCCCACGGGCTTGTCTCCTTATTTGGGCATGGCGCCGACGGCACGCCCCTCGTGGCGAGCCACGGGCTTGTTTCCTTATTTGGGCATGGGGCTGAACAGCCCCGCCCTTCGTGGCGCGCCCTGGGCTTGCCTCTCCCTGGCGACCCCGCCCCTCCTGTTCAAACAGAGCACGGAGCACATATTCACTATCGCAGCGAAATGAGAGGGCGTGCATCCCACGCTTGTGAACTGCTTTACCCACAGATGGAGAGTTTGGCTGGGAAATGGAATGATTGAAGGGGAGCTATTCTTAATTGATTCGGTGCAATGGAGTGTCCTTCTAATGGAAGACAAGGCCTTACTCTAAAACACATAATAAGATATAAGCTACTGAACAAGGGTTTTATCGTGTCCTTCAATGTGGTGTTTCATGGAATAACTACCGAGACGCCCTTTTTACCTTTACACAACTCTGGAGGCAGGAGGGGCCATATTCAACAATGTTCATCACCATTTCCAATATAATACACACAATCAAAAAAAAATGCACTCCTCATATCCGCAACACTGCACCCTCCTCCTCTTTGGCACGTCCCGGGCCTATAACTTTAATTTAGTGTGACACGTAGGTGTAGTTCCCTCTACTTTTAACCTGACCCTGAGTGCGACAGTTTTAAAACATAAATAAATGTGTCCCGCTGCTCCATTGCACCCTGCCTAACAGACTCACGCCCACAGTTAACCGAATTGCGGAATGGTCTTCAAACTACACACTGACGGTGGGGAGCATTATTTACAATTGACGCTACTTTTATTTACAAGACTAACCCAGGACCTGTGATTGTTATTTCTGGGGGGGAGACAGTCTGCTCTGCATCAATGCACCATGAAAGCACCCTAAAACGCACCAACACACCCTCAAGCACCAATCGGTGCAGTCACCACAGTTCATCAATGTTCAATGAATAAAAATAAAATCAACAACCCCTAACCCTGCAGGTGGTCTCTTGCTCTTCGGCTCCCTCTGCTGGTTATTATTATTTGTTCCTGATGTTGTCATCTTCCTTTGCTGGCGGCCTATTTGTAATAAAACTTGCACCCAACGTGTCCATTTGTATTTATTTATGGCCCACAGGGGCCGACTATGTATGGTTCACCTGTGGGGCATCGGTGCCCTGTGGCCAAGGTCCGCCAGCAAGATTTCGGGCCTTCATGGCCGGTTCCAGCAGAGGGGCCACGCCCCAACCCATGGGGTCCATAAGTGGTGCTCGGCCACTGACATGTGGTCCATAATGTGGTGCATCGATGCAGACAGCTGGTTCTGGGAGTTCCAGGCGCACAATGGAGGACTCACGCACGCTCCCCTCGGCGCCCAATGGCGCACAGGTCATGTGGGAGACAAAAGGGGGAAGACAGATGAGCAAGGGGTAAGGTCACAAGGGTACACATCAATAAGGCAATGCAAGGTGAAATGCGTACGGAGGGCGAAGTGAGAAAGCTCGTCCCTACCGTACGTCACCCCCCTGTCACCTACACTACCCTTGCCCTTACCCCATATGTACAAAAATCTACACATTTACAAATTCGTCGCTACTGTCACGTCTCCCCATATTCCCCTTATACCAAATTCGTCTCCACAATCCCTCTACTTCAAAATTTGCCATCAATTCATCATCAATCCTCATAAGGAGGGAGAGATGGAACATCAAGCACAATGTCACACCCACGTCATGATGCGTCTCACAATCCAAACATTTGCACAATAAACATAATAAAAACAACCTGGCATGGTGTGGAGTACCTGTCACCTCAGGTGAGTGGATGCAGATGGTGCAAGGAGACTTCCTAATCCTAACTATCCTCCAAATGACTTTAACACACTTTACACTACCCGGGGTCTCTCCCTGCCAATCCATTGGCCAACTTCCACTATGGGTTTTAAAAACCAAATTCCCATTGACCAAACTGTGGTGCTTCTCAATTTGGGGTCTCACTCCCCCGATTCATCTCCCGGTGCCCTTGCACAATTTTTGGGCTGAGACGTGTAGCTCTCCCAGCAGGTCTACCCACCTGCACACCTCCACCACTGTAGTTGCCACCCGAGCTTACCTAGCTCCTCACCCTAACCTAACTAACTGGGGAAGGCCCCTCCTGGCTCTGTCACCCCACTCGGTGCCCTCTGGCACTGGGCTACCTGGGTCCGTCCTCCGGATCCTCGGGCCCCATCCACAACTACCGGCTCCCAGAGCCCACCTGCGGCCTCACCTGGCCGACATCTTCACAGTGGTGGAGTGCCCAAACCAACTACACACACTAACAGGCTACACGCCCAGCCATTTCCACAACACTAATGCACCCATCCAATCACCATTCTTCCACCCACACCACAGATGCCAATATCCAACCACAATTTACCTATACCCTCTACCTAACACTTACACTACCCGCCCCGGGTATTCGTGATGGGGGTCTACTCTTCCCCCATTCACACCTTCGCACCATCCACTCCACTCCATAGTTTCCACCATACTCACTCCACGACCATCCATTCCAATACTCCAGATATTCCACACTACCATTTATTCCATACACCTGTTCTCCATTCACCTGTTGTTGCACAACTGTGCACTGACACCTGGTGCCACCTGCACCCTCCTCCTCTTCCTGGACCAGTTGGTCAACACAACACACCTCAACATCACCATCACTCAAACACTGCTCCATTCACCTGTTCAGTTGCACACCTGTGCAATCACACCTGTTCAATCATACACTTCCAATCCTCAAACACACGGCATCATCTCATCTAACTACTCCCCTCTGAAACTTGCGCTTCCCAGTCGCCCCTTTAAACTATTGCGCTCCCACGTCATTATAATCCACACTAATCTACCTGCGTCCCCACTACAGGTATCATTGTCATAACTAACCTTAACGTTACCTAAGGTCATCTCTCTAGATCCCTACACACGATATATCCTAATCCACCCGGGCTAGTTTTCACTGCCATAAACCCCATAAGACTAGTGCTCCTTTGCCCCCCGCTGTGAGGGATGGTGGATTGGCCATCCCATCACATGGGGCATCTCTTACTATTAATTTTGCTCGTCCAATTTCCACAAATCAAAAATTTTCCAATTACTGCCAATTCTACTCACTTTTCTAAATTTCGTATCAAATCACTATCACTATCACCATCATCACAGTCCACTCACTAGTGCCTCTCGGTGCGCCAATTCACTTCCACAGCCCGGCTTCGTAAAGCCGAGCAATGAATGCGGGTTGTTTGGTGCCGGCGGCTGGATGCGTCCGGCACTCGGTGCAGGGAAGGACGCTTACCCGGGCCGAGATCCCACGCACCACCTCGGCACGGAGCCATCCCATGGCCCGATCTCGACCTGCCGGAACGCCTCAACAAAAGGGGGTCGCCATGACGACCCTTCCTATCGGGCTGCCCATTCCGCCTAGCGGAGCACGGACGCGGCCGTTCCAAACGCGGCCCAGCGTGGATCACGTACGGCGGTCCTTTCGAACCCGCCGTGGTTCGGATCCCCGCTGGTCCTCGCGGCACGCGAAGCTGCCCGACGCGCACCGAGGGCCCGATTCGGCTAAATGTCATTCTAACCGCTACCCTGGTTACCGTCGATGCCTCACCTGCATGCTTACACGCATACGCTACCCCTTTCACCCTCACTGAGCTCGATGCTCCACCGCCGCCCATACACACCGCATACTTCGTTATTGCACTCGTTCTTTCGCTCACAGACTTGGTCACACACCTGACCACCGAACACCTTGGCGCACACTCGTCGTTCGCACACATCACCAACACACCTCTTCGCGCCCCCTTCTCGGTCACCTCCTCTGTGACAATCACAGGTGTGCTCTCACTCGCACACCCAACCACGTGCCTCACGACCAATTCCAGTGTGCATTCCCACACACGCTCTACCCTTCCAGGTGTGCATCCTTCCATTCCAGGTGTACATCCTCTCTCACCTGTCACAACCAACTCACGCTCCGTGTCACTCTCACTACTTTCACCACCACTCTTGACAGCGCACTCACCCTTACTCTCGACAGCGCACTCTTTCCTCATGCACCTGTCCGTTACACACCTTTCTCACGCACACTCCTGCGCACACTCTCCCGTTACATCCTCTGTAACACTCACCACAGGCGTGCATTCTCCCTTACTCTTGACAGCGCACTCTTTCCCCATGCACCCGTCCGTTACACACCTTTCTCGCGCATCCTCTTGCGCACACTCTCCCGTTACTTCCTCCGTAACACTCACCACAGGTGTACACTCTCTCGTTACATCCTCTGTAACACTCACCACACCGCGCTTCCATGTGCTCCCTCGCACACGCGCTTCGACCAACTCACTCTCGACAGCACACTCACTCCTTGGCGCGCACTTTTTCCTCACACACCCCAGAGTCTGACATTCTCGCACACCTCCTCCTTCGCACACCATACCTGTCGCACACTTCACCAACGGCCTCTCACGAACACCCGGATCCAAATCAACCCCCAAGCCGACTGAAGCTTTCCTCACATCATATACATTTCCTCGTATATCGCCACTCACCTTGGCACCACGTCTCCGCACCTCCTTCGCCACCTGCAAACTCTTTATTTGGTTAGCGAGCACATCATCACGATTTGAGCACCGACCTTGTACATATTCCATCACCTCCTCCTGTATTTCTCTCTTAGTTTCTGTCCGTCTCTTCTTAATTTCACTCACCTCTTCTTCCACTTCCTCTAATTTTTGCTTCACCTCTTTTATTTCCCGGTGCGTCTCCTCTATCTCGTCCTCTAAGGCTACCGTGACCGTCTCTATGTGCATCCTCACCTGCCGGTCCTTTGTCTCCATTACTTCTGTCACCTCATCCAACCTCATTGTCAGTCCCTCATGTACCATCTGACATTGCCTCTGTATCGCTATCAAGTCATTTTTAATGTCGTTTTGTATCGCTTTTAACCCTCCTAGTACCGCAGTGTTCCTTTGAACCTGCTCCGTTAGTTCTTTTTGTCCCTCTGTCAGCTGTTCCACCTCCTCCGTCAGGTCCTCTATTCCCCCTTGTAACCTCGCCGTATTATTCCTCACTTCTTTCTCCATACGCTTTTCACCTCGCTCTACCTCCTCGCGTACCCCCGAGACCTCCTCACTTACACCTCGTCGTATTTCCTCTTTCATCTCCTCCCTCTCTTTTGTAGATGCTGCCCTCATCTGTCCCAATTCATCCCTCTGAGCATCCAATTTGGTTTCTACCCCGATTTTTACCTCCTCTATCTGCTCTCCCATTTGTTTAATTTCTCGGGCGGATTGCTCCCCTATCTCCCGCAATTTGTCTTCCATCCTATTTTCTAGCCCCTCTAACCCATTTTTCACCCCCTCTAACTGATTCTCCTGGGCAGCCATTCTATTTTCCACCCCCGTTAACCCATTCTTTACCTCTTTTATCCCGTTGTCTAACCCCTCAAATTTAGCTTCTAGCCGTTCCCCCATTTCTCCCATTTTGCCCCCCAATCGCTCACTATCAGCCCTCAATTCGTCCCTTATCCACTCACCCTGAGCATCCATCCGGTTCCCCATTTGTCCCATTTGGCCCTCCAATCGCTCACTCTGAGCCCTCGCTTCGTCCCTCCTTCGCTCACTATCAGCCCTCATTCTGTTTTCCATTCGTTCCATACTGTCGTTTTTTTTCTGCATTTCCACCATGAATTGGGCCATGAAGGCTTGCATTTGGGCCGCGCTCATTGGTTCCGTGGCCGTGGCCCCCTCAACCACGTGCGCGAGAGCGCCATTTTGTGTGCCTGATACCCCCTCAACCACATCCTCCATATACATTTCCCCGAGGTCCTGGGTCGATTCTACCCCGTCTATCTGTATCTCTCCCACCGGCATCCCGTCGCCTTGACCAGCCATGGCGCGATTTCAAAATTCGGGTTTTTGTAAAACAAAAGCAAATTTCGGCTACTCCAAATTTTGACCAAATTTTTTTTTTCTAGCTGTTTTAAAAATTTGGTTCGGGCCTCGTATCTCACTCCCCGACACCAATTGTTACGCCAATAGTACAATTGGTGTTCCAAAATTTGGGCTAAATAAGAGATGGTCCCTATGCTCCCTATGAACATACTGTTCTCCCCTATGGGCCGGTGCTCCTGCCTCACACCTAGCTCGGCTTCACGCTGTTGAAACCAAAGCTTTCAGAATTATTGGAATCTCCCGCGATGAAGCTATCTCTGAGGGCCTTTCACTCACTCACCGCAGGCAGGTAGGTGGTCTTTCTGTCTTCTACCGACTCCTCTCCGGCCTTGCACCCCCAGCTCTCTCTGTGCTCTGTCCCCCAAATATTCCTACAGGTCGCACAAGATCTGCCAGCAACCCTCTGATGGTTAAACTGCCGAAATCTCGGCTCTCCGCTCACCTTCACTCTTTCATTCCTCTTTTCTCCCGCCTCTGGAACAAACTCCCTCACTCCCTTCAATCCCACTCCTCCCTCCAGGTCTTTAAAACAGCTGTTCACCACCATCTCTTATCTTCCCCCATCCAAAACCTTGATCTTTTCTACCCCCGCTAATTCACCCCAGATCCACCTTGTTTGAAATTCCAACTTCTTTCCTGGAAGTCCTGGCAGTGTCCATATGTTTTATACCTCTCCCACTGCCCCCTTCCCACGCCCCCCTCCTCCCCCCAAAGCCCTCGCCCTCTCTCAGATCTCTCGATGTCTCCATGTCTCTCGGTCCCTGCTCTCAAATGTTGTGTTTGTGTCCTTCCCCCTCTCTCCCCATCTTGTCTACCGCTCCCTATGTTATATGTTTTATGTGTCGGTTTGTCTTTCTGTGTGATTAATGTTCGCTCTTTCACGAGCCTCGATATTGTATACAAAAAAAAAATAAAAAAAAAAAATAAAAAAAAAAAATAAATAAATAAATAAATTTAGTCCCAGGTCCGAATCAGACATTCCTGACACCAATTGTTACGGTACGCGGTTAAGGATGTTATATTTGCCGAGCGGAGGCTCCGCGACCGAACAGTTGTTACCCGACTAAACCCGATTCACCCAAATGTTGGCCGTATCGCGCCACAGATATTCAATCGGGAAAAGACTAAGACGACGAATGCAAAGAGGAAGAAGAAGAAGAAGACGTACAAAAGAGTAACGGGGTTTATTATTTACACACACATAAGCAAAAAGAGCAGTCACGGGTATTTACAGCGGACATGAAAAAAGCAGGTAACACAGTGCAAATTACTAGCTTATACTGACTTAGTTTACTACCCAGGACAGCACGAACAGAACAAACTCACGTACGCAAATGGATGGAAGGGTAGGAATCGTTTGGAGGGATGAGCAGGTGGGATCACAGGGCACAGCGAGCAGGTCCACTCCGGGCGGGAAGCGAGGAGCCGGCAGCTCCTTGTATTTGGCTTTACAGCGCATGCCGGCAGCTCCTTGTATTCGGCTTTACAGCGCACGCCGGCAGGGTCACTCGGCTGGTTGAAACGGGGCTGGTTGAAGCGGCTCTTTGTCAAAGGCTTTTCGTAGCTCGCACGCAACAACGGTGCAACTCTGAACTCTCTCCCGGTGGACTGCCGACCCTCTTACGCACCTGGACTCATCTGCCGTATCTCTGGTCTAGCTTGTCCCAGCCATCGTCGCACCCTTCTCTCATACCTTCAGCGCGGGTCTGACACGCCCCCCTCGGTTTTGGTACTGCCCTCCCCCCCGTGCTCTGTTTCGTGACCTTGTATGGTAATCCCACGGGCTTGTCTCCTTATTTGGGCATGGCGCCGACGGCACGCCCCTCGTGGCGAGCCACGGGCTTGTTTCCTTATTTTGGCATGGGGCTGAACAGCCCCGCCCTTCGTGGCGCGCCCTGGGCTTGCCTCTCCCTGGCGACCCCGCCCCTCCTGTTCAAACAGAGCACGGAGCACATATTCACTATCGCAGCGAAATGAGAGGGCGTGCATCCCACGCTTGTGAACTGCTTTACCCACAGATGGAGAGTTTGGCTGGGAAATGGAATGATTGAAGGGGAGCTATTCTTAATTGATTCGGTGCAATGGAGTGTCCTTCTAATGGAAGACAAGGCCTTACTCTAAAACACATAATAAGATATAAGCTACTGAACAAGGGTTTTATCGTGTCCTTCAATGTGGTGTTTCATGGAATAACTACCGAGACGCCCTTTTTACCTTTACACAACTCTGGAGGCAGGAGGGGCCATATTCAACAATGTTCATCACCATTTCCAATATAATACACACAATCAAAAAAAAATGCACTCCTCATATCCGCAACAATATATATATATATATATATATATACACACACACACACACACACACACAGTATTACTATAATTCACCAAATGGCCGTCTGTCCGTTCGAAGGTACCGCAAAAACGGCTCAACCGATCGCAACGATATGTTGGGTGGGTATTCCTGGAACCCCTGGGAGTAAAATAGGCTATATTATTTTTCCAGTTTTTCCAAACACGATGGAATAATATTTACCGATATGAACAGTGATGTGGTTTTTGTTGAAATTCTACAAATACTGTTTATTCGACGTACCAGGAGAGGGTAGATCGACTCCTGACGAACTCTTCCTATATAAACGTGCGGCTCCAAAGTAACATGGCAGCATGTGCAAAGCGACTGAGAAACGGGTGTAGTGGCCGCTTCCGTGTTACAGATTCGGCGCACACTCTTCACACATAAATGTGCGACTGAGAAAGACGTGTCGCGGCCGCTTCCGTTTGGCAGAATTCAATCTTTTTTCAAAATTGGCGCCATGTACTGTTTAGATTTTGATGATTTGCATGTGAAATGATTCAACGGATGTTTATATGAATCGTTTAAAATTAAAAAAGCCTTCAATTTCTGATATTTTGCCTTTTCATTTGGGCCTCCCAATTGAAGCCCCGCCCATAGGGCGTGTACCGTTGCTAGTATATGTAACACAAGTAAATGAAAAAATTAATGCTAAATTAAAAAGGCAATGTAGGGAATACAAACTACAGTCTAAAAAAGGTCCTAAACAAGATAGGGATGATGTTGGTTTAGAGAGTAGCTAACAGTATTGCCATCACATAACAATCCCTACATGACTGCCTCATTTACACTTAATCAGTTATTGCTTCAAGCTTCTACAAACACTTCACTGGTTACACCAGTACTTGATTACTCTTGTAGTGTAACCACATACTGAGACTGTACAAATTAGCAGCCCGAGTACAATGTTATAATATCAATACATGATCATCAACTTCTTACAAACTGTATGGACATCTCTCATAACAGCATTCAATAATTTTCTGCATTTGTGATTGGTTACTCCAAGTTGATAAAAAAAAAAAAGTAGGAAAGACAACTGAAGCTGCAAGAAGTCCCTGAAATGATATAGGAGCTTCTTATACTTATGCAGAAATGAAATATTGGAGCTTCTAATACTTTTAGCATGGTCTAGCCCAATACAATATTCTGTAGGCAGTGATGTAGGGATTGTTTTGTGATGGCAATACTGTTAGCTACATTTCAAACCAACATCATCCCTATCTTGTTTCGGACCTTTTTTAGACTGTAGTTTGTCATCCCTATGTTGCCTTTTCAATTTCGCATACATTTTTTTATTCACTTGTTTGTGTAATTTTTTACAATGTGGAATAACACAATGGTATATGGTACTTAGAGGATACCCAATCTTTGAGCAAAAGTGCCAAGATATCTTATTCGGCAATGTCAAACACTGCATGTCTTCCTATATTGTCTTACGTAACCCTGACTGTATCTTGCAGCTCTGTTTTATTGCTTGTTTGTCAAAGAATAATGTCTTCATCCAGCCTCAGGCCACACAAGGACCTGCACTTAAAAATGCCCAAAATAACTGGTGTGGTTTCCCTCTAACCAATAGGGTGGAGACAGAGGGGAGGGGCGGAGCCTCTCGAGGAATTTATGTACAGCCGGACACGTGAAAGACACTCTCGTGGTTTTTAATGTTTTGCTTACTTGAAGTGTCAATAAAACTTATGATACACTTGAACTGCAAGTGTCCTCGATAAACTACGATGAGAGTATGAAGATATACTTCAACCTTTGTTTTATATCAGTGGGTGGGGCTGACATTTTTTATCCGCGTCATCCCTACGTTAGTACGTAGAGTCGACAGTGCCAGCACACTCTCTGATAATAGTTTTGTAAAATTAACTTCAATGAAGAACTTTATCAAGACAAGATATACGTTTATCTGTAGTATCCAAATCCTGTTTCTGAGAAATCAGAAGACCTCGGTAATATTTGAGTAGATTCTTGCCAGGCAAAAATAGTCACTATAAATCATCAGAAAGACGTTAGTCAAGCACACTGTACACGTGACACGCTTTCTTATCTGCGCATGCGCACAGCAAGGTTCAGGGTTGATCGAGTAAGCGTGGGGAAGGGCGTGGCCTTGCCAAACTGCGATGGCCTCGGAGGAGCACGAGAGAACACGCTCTCAGAGAGTTTCTGTAAATATTTAACTGTAGAAATGAACTGGAGAAACAAATTATAACAAAGGATTCTGCACCAAGTAAAACCCCAGTCATTGCCATTGAGAGAGGCCCAGCTGAGAAATGCACACCGTCTGAATAATTATTATACTATTTGAGTAGATGATGTTCTACTACTGATTTACAAATGTCGCAGTACAAACTTATAGACGTGCTCACCAGTGGCGTCCTGAGGGTGTCGCATAATTTTTTTTTTTTTAACGGCGTAGCCCATCGGGCAGAGCCGTCTAGAACAGTGTTTGTCCATCTGTATGTATGTCCCCTCAAACGTATACCAATCAGAGCTGAGAATCTGGTCACATGACAGGGTGATGTGATTACGTCTGATGTCATTACGGCCGTGCAGTGGCTGACTCTTCACGCACCGCCCTGTTGATTTATATTTCGTTCAAGCGAACATATCGTCGAACCCGTCATATATCACAATCGCCATGCTCTACCTTTACGTTTTTCATTCAGTGTGAAACACAAACAAACCGATTGTTAAAATGACCATGAAATATCGAAAGCATCGTTGTTATGTCTCTTCCAACAATATGGTATGTATAGGCCTGAGGCGTTTATGACTCACCTTCCACTTCGGACAAATTAAACCCTGGTTTCTTAATACAGTGGTATCGTTTCAGTAGTATTGTTTTCGTAATAATAATATTATAGTAAATATAACCATAACACATTAATCCCAATGTCGTGAATGGAAAGTTGATGGATTGAAGTAGTGTAACCGTGGAAGTGAGGAATTCACCTCGGTTTTTTTAAAACAATATAATTTTTGTAATAATAACGTAATGTTATTATTATAGTAAATCTAATCGTAACCCTAATCCCTTGGTAGTGACTGCAACGTTACTGGAGGTTAAATATATATATACACTCAACCCTCGGCTATCGCGAACTCAGCTATCGCGTTTATCTGCTATCGCGGCTACCTAAAAAACTGCACAAACATGACTATCGCGCCCCAAATACGCGCTATAGCGCACCGGAAACGGTGGGGGGGGGAAAAAAAATCAAACAGTCCGGGTGCTACGTCATCACCGAGCGTTGGGTGATTCACGTGCTGATTGGTTGTGACGTCAGGACGTCAGGAGCACTGTGATTGTCCGCCCGACGCCATTCAAGTGCGCGTCGCCTCAGAGTGAATACTGTATGTACTGTAATAGCAGTGTCTAAACCTTTTTTTTGTGATATAACAATGGCCGATATACCCCGACCCCGACCCCCCACCATTGCCCAGCGTAATGCAGCGGCACCTGCAAGGGAAATCAAGAAGAGGAAGAACTTAACTTACGCTCAGAAATGCGAAATTGTGCAGTTGATCGACAATGGTGAAACAAAGCCAAGTGTTGGAAAGAAATTTGGGATAAATGAGTCAACAGTGCGAGGTATTTACCAAAACCGTGACCATATCAAGGCCCATATGAATCTTGCCTCATCAGATGCAGGTGCCCAAGCTATGCGAAGCCGTAATCAATTGCTCCTCAAGCCAGAACAATTACTCGGACGATATCTGGAGAGGCAAGCAAAGCGAAACTTGGCGATTGATACTCGTGAAATTATGGACACTGCCAAGGACATTTATGCTGCTGTGGCTCGTAAGATGGGTGTGCAACAACCTCCAGTCTTTCTTGCATCCAAAGGGTGGGTAGATAAGTTCATGTCCCGTCATAAAGTGAAAAGTGTGAAGATATCTGGCGAGGCGGCAAGTGGGGACAAGTCTGCAGCCCGTGAGTACCCTGAATCTCTAAAAAATATTATTGATGAAGGCCAGTACACTCCCGATCAAATTTTTAATATGGACGAAACCAATTTCTATTGGAAAGCAATGCCTCGGCGAACATTTATCACTACCAAGTCAGCCAAAGTTCGTGGAAGGAAGGCCATAAAGGAGCGTTTCACCCTGCTGTTGGCTATGAATGCGTCAGGAACATGCCGCCTTAAACCCACAGTTGTGCATCGAGCTAAACGACCCAGGGCCTACAAAGGATGCAACATGAACAAATTAAATGTGCACTGGTTGACATCAAAGAAGGGGTATATGTCGGCCAAACTTTCCCAGGACTGGCTCAAGGAGGCATTCATTCCCGAGGTTGAGGATTTTTGCAAGTCCCAAAACATAAGGTTGAACATTCTCCTGCTCCTCGACAATGCCCCTGGACATTCGCCACTTCTAAGGGCCGAGCATCCTAATGTGAAGGTCGAGTTTTTGCCACCAAACACGACTTCCTTGATCCAGCCAGTGGTCAATCCAGTGGTCAATAAGACTCCACCCAAGCCTGGGAACCTACCCAACCATCTAAGCCCCTCATCGTCCCCAAAAAGCAAATAAAATGGTTAAAGAAAGTACTTTTTTATCATTTTATTTTTATTTACATATTGTGATTCTTGTTTTAATGTTTCTTTATATGTAAATGTTTCTTTATATGGTAGAAACACTTGGTAAAAAAAGTGGCAAAAATAGGTTAAATATGTGGTCAACTTGGGGGTCCTGGCACCAATTAGAATTATTACCATACGTTCTTCAGTTCGGCTATCGCGATTTTGGCTAACGCGCACCGATGGCGGCACCAATTAGGCGCGATAGCCGAGGGTTGAGTGTGTATATATGTATATATATATATATATATATATATATATATATATATATATATATATATATATATATATATATATATATATATATATATATACATACATACATATATATATATATATATATATATATATATATATATATATATATATATATATATATACATATACATATATATATATATATATATATATATATATATATATATATATATATATATATATATATATATATATCTTATATATATATATATATATATTAAAGTTGCGGCAGTTTTGTGTCTGCCGTCATGCTACGTCATTACGTATATGATGTCATTACGGCGTAAACACCCGCTCACTTTGAGAGCTGCAGGAAAGGTCATTCCTCTTTGGGGTACATAGATTACAGTCGATATATAGTCAGGTCTCAAGAACATTGGGTGTGTGTTCGTTTACCAATTTCTTGTGGAGAGATCGCCAAGTGGTTTAAGCATTCGAGCAAGTACTCCATTCAAAACCGCTAAGGAATGGCTGGCTTGGCAAGCGCTAGCTAGTTGCTTGGTAAATGAGCACACCTCCAACCCTTGTGGGGTATATAAATTACAGTAGATCTTCGCTCACTTCTGTAAGTAAAACTTACCTCATGGATGTCGAGATTCCTCCTTTTTTTTGTACACCGCTCCTTTCCTATGCCATCTCCAGGCATTGCAAATCGTCATTGCCGGGCACCAAAGGGGGCTCGGCAGTGACGCACGCTGAAAGAGAGTACTCAGTTTTCACTCTGGTTTCTTTCTTGTTTTCTTTCTTGGTTGTCCGGGCGATATCTCAGCCATCCTTTGAGCTAGGAAGCTGAAATTTCGGCATAGTACTGAGCATGTCCTTTGTCAAAAACGGTATTTTTTTTTTTTGATTAATCAATAAATTGAGGAGTTATTTAATTATTAGCGATTAATTAAGTACTTATTTAATTAATCAAATTTCCTTTCTCTTCTGACCATTAACTCAGGCACCTTTTGAGTTAGGAAGCTGATATTTGGACATGCCAATGACCAGGTGATTTGGCTGCAAAGGATATTTTTGATTTATTAATTAATCAATTAATCGATTAATTATTTAATTATTCGATTAATGACAAAAAATTTTTTTTTTTTTAAGTTACAGATTCTGATGAAATTGTGGTAGTTTATGTGTTCTCTGACCAAATTGATTAATAATTTAATTTTTTTAATGATTATTATTTATTTATTTTCATTATTAATCATTTATTTATTTTCTTTCTCATTTGGCCAATATCTCAGGCACCTTTTGAGCTGGGAAGCTAATATTTGGACATGAGTGACCAAGTGATGTGGCTATCAAGGATATTTTTGATTTATTGATTAATCATTTCATCTATTAATTATTTATTGATTAATCGATTAATTATTTATTGAGTAATCAATTAATTATATAATTTTTTATAAATTACTTATTTAATTAAATTTCTGAAAGATACATCTTCGGATGAAGCACCAGTGGTTTAATTATGCGATTAGCCAATTGATTATGAAAATATTTTGTGATAATCTTTTATTGATTTTAATTATACAATTAATCAATCAATTAGTGTACACCTCTCCCTCCCAATGCAGCCTCAATGAGCTGCACTGCGGTATTGCCGGGCGCCGGAGGCACCCCGGCAATGCCGCGCTGCAGCATATTTAATTATTTGGCATGGGGCGGTGTACTTTGAATGTATGTGTACTTGTTTTCTTTTTTTTTTGTATACAGGATCGAGGCTCGTGAAAGAGCTAACATTTATCACACAAAATTAAACAGACACACAAAACATATAATAAGGGTAGCGCTAGACAAGATGGGGAGAGAAGGGGAAGCAAATTGTTTCATGTTATAAGCAGCATTAGCGACTGTTTAAAAAGCTAATCATATGTGTTTGGGGTTTATAATATTTTACAAGCCCGGCAACGCCGCTGTGAGACTTTTGGTCTTATTTTTTAATAACATAATTGTTCCCCCTCGACCCCCTGCTTCCACATCCCTCCTAAATCCCCAACCCCAGTAGCCATAGATAATACTAATAGGGCATAGATATAAGGAAAGTAGGATCTTTATGTTTAAAATCAATTAATCGACCATTGACCACTCCAGGCTATGCAGTATGCCAAAATAAAGATGAAAGGAACACTAAATGTCAGTTCAAATATTTATTAAACTAGGAGGCCCGTTGGTCCATTTCGACCTAATTTTAATTGGGGACTTTTTCTCGGGGACTTTTGGGTACTCGGGGAATTTTGGTTCATCGGGACTTTTTGGTCATCTGTGTCTTCGGGGACTTTCGCCTCCTTGGTGACTTTTGGGTCCTCGTGGACTTTTGGGTGATATTGGTCTTTTGGGTCATCAAGGACTTTTGGCTCATCTGGGTGTTTTGGGTCCTCAAGGGTCTTTTGGGTGATTTGGGTCCTCAGGGACTTTTGGGTGATATTGGTCTTTTGGGTCATCAAGGACTTTTGGGTCATCTGGGTCTTTTGGGTCCTTGGAGGTTTTTTTGTTCAAGTGTTAAAGGGTCTTCCAAGGTCTAAGGGGTCTCACCAGTCTAAAGGGTTAAAAGGCACATTTGAATAGTACGAAATTAATTAATAGATGTGAAAAAGTATGACACACACGCACGTGCACACACCTCCATTTATAGATTAAATTCGCGTGGATTCCTTGTTCAGGCTGTTTTATACGACGGCATCAGTGATGCGCCGACGTAGCGAATCTGGCACCGAGAAACCGTGACTCGAGATGGTTTATTGATCATGTGGTTTGCTTTTGCCTTGACCCACCATTAGAGGGTTCATGATCACGTGTCCCATGTGCGGTGTGTAGCACTGGTACCTCGCTATTATTTTATTTTCATAAAGTAACTGAAAAACAAGGCATTTCCTGAGGCAGGATATTTCTGCTGATATTATTTGATCCCACATAACATTATCACCCATAACGCAGACACTGAGGCAAATGTGTCTAGCGGCTCCGCCCCCATCAAGCTGATTGAGTCATAGCCACGCCTACCCCGGTCCTATTCTTTGACAAAGGAATGTAGTTTGACGTACTTTTCGTGGGATCCTTTCAAGCTATTACAATTATAATACCAAAGGATGTTGCAGGAAGTAAAACTCTGTCGAATGGTAGCAGAATCATTGCCATTGATAGAGGCAGCTCGGAAATATGCCGCCTGAAGAACATTATTATTATTATGAACAAGATGAATTCCCAGGTTTGACCGATCTCGTTTTTTCGCTTTATTTTGCTTTTGCCTTGGTCGAGAGAACTGAAAAGTGATCCCTACCTCGACAATCAGCTGAACAGACCAAGTAGGCTCTCATATGTAGCCTAAGCGAGTTTTTAAAGAAAATCCAACTTTAGTTTTGTATGTAGCAGATTGGACCGTCATTTTTTCCCACACCATCCCTACATAGAGAGTACTAGCGTACTCTCTGATATATATATATATATATATATATATATATATATATATATATATATATATATATATATATATATATATATATATATATGTATATATTGTAACGGTTTTGAGAAGTGTGTAACGAATTTGAGAAGTGTAACGGTTTTTGAGAAGTGTAACAATTTTGGAGGAAGTGTAACGAATGTAAAAACGTTACAATGTGAACGTTACAAAAATATGTGTAACACCCTGTTAATGTAAATAATGGTCGCAGCCGTCCTCCTAGTTAATTCCATGAAACTTACACGCAGGTCACGATATATCTTTTTAAATAGTGTATTTCCTTATTCCATGTAGGCTAAATCTGTGTTTCCCACTAGATTGACTTTGCATTGTATCAAACAAAATAAGAGTAGGCCCTTGCAATTTCCCCAAACATCTCCGCTCTCCAAAGTTCCTTTCAAAAGGGTGGGAGTTGTGTTCAATCCCGCAAGCCGCCATTGCCCATGTGCTAATCTCGGAGAAGAAAGGCGTGTCTCCACCTCGTCATCGAGGGGAGGAGTGAGCCAGAGGGTCGCATGGCCAATCAGCACCGCGGTGAGCGAACCGGTAGGCGTGCCCTCGCAGCCGGCGGCTTGATTCCGCCGCGAGTTATAAAAGCGACTGTAAGGGACTGCTTGATGAGATGACCTGGGAGAGGAGCGAAGAGGCGGCACCAAGGGGAGCGGTGAGATGCGAAACGCTCCAAGCCAAAGAGGAGAGGTACTCGCAAAGGAAACCAGCTTTGGAGAGACGCGCTGAAAAGAGGGAGACGGCTCCACCAGGAGAGGAGCAGGTGTGCCGAGCCAGCGCGTGACGTCTACAGCAGCGGATACGCGACGGAGGGTTTTCCCGCCAAAACCGCGAGGAATTGAGAGCTGCTGCCTCCGACCTTGCCTCCCTCTCAAGCAATCCACCTCAAGCCCTACCTGCCTGCAATATCCCCTGTGTAAGTGTGAACGTCCTGTCCTACTCGTTGTCTTGGGATTAAGTAAATTGAGTAGAATAAGCTAACGATGCACTGTGTGACTGCTTTTTCCATCCATTGCTTGTAAATAATTTTGGTCGCTCTTCCTTTTTGCTTGTGTGTGTATAATAAATCTGTTCTTCCTCCGTACTCTGTCTTTTTCTCTTTTCCTTCTCTTTCGGTCGCTTTAGAGGTTTCCCGATTGAATATCTGTGGGGCGATCTGGTCAACGTCGGGTGGAATCGGGTTCTAATCGGGGAGTAACTGTTCGGACGCGGTAATACACCACCGCTCGGTCAATATAACATCTAAAACCGCGTCTGTAACAATATATATACAGTAATACCCCGGCCTACGTCATTAATTGGTTCCATAAGCCGTGACGTAACTCGGTTTTTGACGTAAACTGGGCGTAATGCCTTTTAGCTCTTTCACGAGCCTCGATCTTGTATACAAAAAATAAAAATAAAAAGCCTTAAAAATGCCTTAAAATGAAGACAAACACCGTAAAACTAGAGTAAATAACTCGCGAAAGTATATAACTATCGCTAAACCTTAAAGAACACTAAAAACACATTTTAATCATATTTTTTAATGAGTAATGAACACAATTAATAAATGAATTTGTAAAGAATAATAAATAAAATTAATAGCCGGCGAAGCCGGTGTTGTGAATGAGCGCGTACGTATTATGTTGAAAAGCCAGATTTTTCTGGATCCCTTGAGAATTTCGAAGCTTTGACACACCAAATCGCTCAATGGAGGCCGCCATCTTGCGGGTGCGGAAGTATGCATAGCAAATTGAAAAAAGTTCAATAGGAGTTTGTTTCACCCGTCTGTTTTTGATTCACAATCTTATGCACCTCTAATTTGTAATTAAAATACTTTAAGACCAATCTCGGCCCGCACAGGCCTGGTTATCCAACGAAAATCGTCACCAAACACCGGAACCAATGAGATTCGAGCATTTGAAAAAGTATTTAAAAAACCAACTCACTCAATGGAGGCCGCCATCTTCCGGATACGGACGTATGCATAACAAAATTGCGAAAAAGTTCAATAGGAGTTTGTTTCACCCGTCTTTGTTTGATTCACCATCTTATGCACCTCTAAATTGTAATTAAAATACTTTAAGACCAACCTCGTTCCCTGGGCCCACATGGGCCCTGGTTATCTTCAACGAAAATCGTCACCAATTACCGGACCCAATGAGATTCGAGCATTTGAAAAAATATTTCAAAAAAGCTTTTTACCGCGTTTCGGACGCTGAAAACGGCGTCAAATATTCTAAAATTGACGAATTCTTTTTTAGAAATCTCACGCCCATAGGGGATAGTTTTCCACGGCCGGAAATATCCGAAGTTGAGACGGAATTCACCGAATTAATGAAGAAGGAAATTTTATAAATTTTAATCTCATCCAGAATGCAAATGGTGTCATTTTGAACTAGGTACGGTACCGACTACACCTTCCTACTACCAACTACCTAACCTAATGATGCCATAGTGATGGGTAAAATAGTGGCAAGAGGCTTTGGCTTCGCCGGCTCATTGCGGCTTTGCAGTCGGGTACTAGTAAGATTATGTTATTCACCTTAAACATGGCGTCTCTTCTGAACACAAACACACATTTTAGCAGTCTTAGCCGGCGGCGCTTTTTCAGTGACGTATGCGTGAATACGTTCCCTATCATGAATGATGGTCGATACTGTCGACCGTGGCAGCCCTAAGGCATAGACCTTATCGCGAATCGGTAAATATCAACAGAGGGCGCTCCACCGCAAAGCATGATGGGATCGAAAAGGGGGCAAAGGTAAACACAAACCCAGAAGAGGAAGCGTCTGTCTACGATCGAAGCTGTGTTTACGGAAAGGAAGATGGCTAATGTGAAAGAAATTCAGCGTTTTTTGGCATTAAAATCCAGCGATTTAAAGAAATATTTGAGGGAAAGGGGGGTTCCCATTGGAGAAGAGAAACAACCTGCTTATGCAAGAACAGTTCCTGAATGTTGAAACCTCGATCGGCCATACAAATATCGCCGGGCTGGAACTTGTCTACAATGTTCGTCATCTTTACAATTTTTTTGTCCGACGTGTTTCCTCCTGTAGGTTTGGAAATGTATGAAATTGTTCCGCTAGGTGTAATACCAACAAGGCACTTGAGAGTAGGTCTTGACTTATATTGGCTGTACACTTGCGAACAAAACTTGCAGCGACTGCCGGCGGCGCTATTGCCCCTTTCCGATCCCATGACGCATTACGGTTCCGATTCGCGATAAGGTCTATGCGCTATCACCGACACTTTTTCTCCTTTTTCATGCCTTTTAATCAGATTTAACTTGTCTTCCATCGTAACCACATTACGCTTGGAAACACTAGCATTATCCTTCTTAGGACCCATGGCTAACACAGACACAGTAAAGGAATACTGTACGTCGCCTCTGTTTTGAATGAGAACCAGCAGCTGCGCGTATGCACAGTATACTGTACGTACATATATATATTTTTAATGTGCTTTTTATTGTATTTTAAATTGTTTTTTTAGCTTCTTTTATTGTTAATTTATGTACTATTTTATTTATTTTAAATATATTTTTATGGGGAAAATTTTTTTTTCCACGTCCGTAGGAGTGATGTAAAGTCGCACATAATGACGTTCGCTGAACTGAAATTTACTCGAAGAGTGGCATAAAGTCGGATTTGACGTAGGTCGAAATGGCGTAAAACGTGGTATGACTATATATATATATATATATATATATATATATATATATATATATATATATATATATATATATATGCAGAAGTACCCGGCATTGCCGGGCGGGGGAGGGAAGAGGAGAGGAGGGGAGGGGAACGGGGGGAAGGGGAGGAGGGGGGGGGGGGAGGGGAGTAGAGGGGGGGGAAGTACCCGGCATTCCGTGTATAAACGTGAGGGAGGAGAGGGGGGGGAGGGGGAGGGATGGGAGAGGAGAGGGGTGGGAAGGTGAGGGGAGGGGAGGGGGAGGGGGGAGGGCGCGCGAATCGTCGAATCAGCGCGCTGCTCTGCCACCGATTCAGATTCCGTGTATAATATTCCTCGCTGAAAACAAATATGGATCTAAAGATGAAAGAAAAAAAAACCTATGTGGTGTGAATGGCAATGTTCCTCGCTCAAATGTGAAAAAACGCAATCGCGTGGCAGGAACGTCACATGATCGCTGTGAGCGATCGATTGCAACTCTGCATCGTGTCGTGGGCGTGGCCAACGTGGCCTCATGCTCCCAGGTGATTGGCTAACTCGAGCTCGAGAGAGCCATAATGCGCTACGTTATGGCAAAAAATATGGATCTAAAGATGAAAGAATAAAAAACCTATGTGGTGTGAATGTCAATGTTCCTCGCTGAAATGTGAAAAAACGCATTCGCTTTTCGCTCTGAAATACGTGCGAACGCGTAACTGAGTTAATGGCGGCAAGGAACATCACGTGATCGCTCTGAGCGAATCGGCGCGCTGCTCTGCCATTCCGGTCATAATATTCCTCGCTGAAATGCGCTGAGGTAAAAATATGGTAAAAAAATATTATGAAATAAATTTTTAGGTCGGCCATGTTCTTCCCAGGCTCAATGGCCATGTTTGTACCAAATATCAAGGACGTGAGCCTCTCCGTTTAGGAGTCTATCGGTAACATCACACACACACACACACACACACACACACACACACACACACACACAAGCTGTGTTTTATATATACAGATATATATATATATATATATATATATATATATTCCGATAGGTTTTCATTGCTGCGATAACGTAAGAATGGCTGAAGGGATCCTCGTCAAACATGGTACAGTGTGTATAATGATGTAAAAATAAACTGATTAGATTATGAGGTCAGAGGTCCAGTTAGGTAAAAATTCTGTCACTGCGCTAACTTGTGAACCAGTGATGGGATTTTCACCAAACTTTGTATAGGTATATATTATGATGCAAAAATGAACTGATTGGATTTTGGCATCAAGATGGTCAAAGGTCAGAGGTCATGTCATGTAAAAAATGTGATACTTGAGAACAGATGAAGGGATTTAAATTAAACTTGGTACAAGTATGTACAATTATGTAATAATTGTGTGGAGGCATATCGGTCGATGTCGTGATGTCATAGAGTGTCATTCTAGTTTATATTTGCTATATTATACATCTTTTAACTATGATAACACACATCCCATATCTGATTCTGACTGAATATGTTGTGTGTTTTGTGTACAGAAGCGACCAGCTAAATGTAGGAGATCACATCCATGCTGTGAATGGTATTGCACTGGGGCGGCTTCACCACGCCGAGATTGTGAGCTTGCTGCGTAACATAGGTGGCCGTGTGTGTCTCGACGTGGAGTACGAGCTCCCAGCAGCTAGTGAGAGACGCCAAGGGTTTCTGAGGGGTTTGGGAGGGGGAGTGAGATGGGTTATTCCTTTTTGGGGTTTTGAGGTCATCTCCTAATTTTAATTGTAACAATACACACATTGAATTTGATGGAGAATGCAAAGTCTTAAAGACAGCTGGTCGAACTTTAGGATGAAGTTTAGATGTAATGCTTGGTTTATGAATGAGTATCTCTTCCTCAGATATTGAATGTCTTTCCCTGACATCATCTGTTTCTGTTCTCCGTGCAGCTGTTGACAGCAGTTCTGTCACGCCTAAATCGTTGGAACTTTCTCTGCAAAAGGAGGGGAACAGCTTTGGTATCGTCATAAGAGGCAAGCTAAATGTACTGTGAAGAACACACCACTATGTATGATTATATTCCATGTGTACAATTTTTATTATATATGTTATATATACCAGGGTTATATATACCATTATATACCAGGGTTGTCCAAGCTTTGCATTTCCTGTTTTTGTTTTTTTTCCTGTAATGAACATTGGACATGAAAGGAATTGTATTTACATTCTATCAAGGGTAGACGCACATGTCTTATTCAAAGATGGATATACTATGCGGGGCGGTAACAGGTGTGTCAGGGAGCAGTATCACGACAGGAGCATTGACAAGATTTGGAAATCGAATTTCATACGTTACTGTATTTGAACCATTGAGGCTTACAGAATAGGTCAGAGGTAGCATTGGTTGGTACAATCAGCTGCTTCTGCAAGCAGTTTATTGCATCAATAACTAGAACGGCCTAGTCATCCCAGTCGCACACCCAACCTGCCCACCAAAGTTTGGCTGAATCCATCCACAAGGCTTTGAGATATCCTGCTCCCAGACAAACAGACAGACAAGGGTGAAAACAAAACCTCCGTCCACCTTTGGTGATTGAGGTAACTATATTGTCCTTCAGGGAAGTGGTTAAGTCAGGTTTAATCTCTTCAAGCATTCACTTGTGGATGTCCTATGGTACCTTTTGAAAAGAGTTGGCAGTTGTGTGTCAGTATCCTGGCCATATTCCATTTTCCTAATCTAGTTGAGGGATGCTTCGGCAGCATCATGCGATGGATGACCTTGCAGATATGGAAACATTCACAACTTATTGTGCGTGCCCTCTTGCCCCTCCCAGAATGGTTCTGGGGTGTACGGACACAATTTGAATCACAAGGATGTTTGTTTTTGAATATGGTATCAAATCTTTGTTTTTTGCGCTCACATTTTAAAGATAATAGAGCAAATTGCTTCCCTTTTCTTTTTGTTACATGCACAGGTGGGGCCCATGAAGAGAGGTACAAGTGCAGGCCAGTTGTGATAACCCATGTGAGGGCTGGAGGCCCAGCTGACCGGTACTGTTTCAATCATAAACCCTTTTTGGCCTTACATATAGGGCGTGTTCAGAGTTGGCCTGCAGCCTTCATTACAGATCAATGCTTTTTCAGTTTTTAGCCCAAACGTATCGGGTTTGGTCTATTTGGAACATTTTTCTTGCAATATTTCCTTGGATTATTTATTTATTGTGAAATTTGTGTTGTACTTGCTCGCATGCATGAGAAGTTGGCCTAATGACCCTTTATTTAACTTTGGCCTCGCCATTCTTTTATCCTATTTTTCTTCATTGTGGCCAGAATGAAACGATCGCAAATTTATATGAAAATTCAAGGCTCACCATAGTTATGACAGAGCATTGAGGTGCTCATGACAAGTCGAGAAACGTTTCGAGGCTAGCACCAATCGTGGACAGATTGCCATTCCACCGAAGGATATTCAAATTAATGCAGCAGGAATTTAGAAATTTGTTGAGGTTGCTGGCGCTAACTCACTTGGACTTTCCGAAGGACATCGTGGGATCTTTAATGTCCACAAACAACCAATACTGGTAGACGAGACGGGTCCTCTGGCTTGACGTTTTTTTCCAATGGACGGCGCACACATTGCTGCACCACTCTGCATGCAAAACACCATGGTGACTGTTCAAATCTTCAAACCCAGGCTTCTTGTGGACTGGTCATAAACGATATTCATCCCAAAACAGTAAATGTACCTCAACTTTCTAGCCACTTTCTTCATTGATTCCCAGAATGGCAAAAAAGAGTTTGCCTGATTAGCATTCCCATCTAAATCCACAGCTCATGATGCGGTGACCCCAGGTTGAGAACCCATTTACTACCTTGATTTGTCCATTGTCTACTCATGTCATTATTAGCCCCCGTTGAACTTGCTCGGACATTTCTCGGACTTTCATTTCTCGGACATGTATTTACCGATCTTGTTCAAATTTGGCACACAGATAAAGAATGATGGGTTACATATGCACGTCATTGTTTTTTTGGGATCATATCCAAGATGGCTGACTGGTGGCCATTTTGTTACTTTTTCGGACATGGGACATCCATTTCTCGGACATGAATGGACCAATTTTCTTCAGACTTGGCAAAAAGACAAGACATGAGAGTATACATATGCAGATTTTGTTTTGTCAACAGACCAAAGACTGCCTTTAACTATGTACAGCAAAATTACTAAAACCACGGTGGGGGCTGTGATATTTTATGTCTTTTTCTTCTTGTTCTTGTAAAAGAACACTGTCTCTTCATGTCTTTATGCTGCATATGGTTTATGTAGAAGCTCAATCGTGACATTCAATAAATCTCAACCGAGATTCATTACTTCTTTCTTAATTAATGAATACATATATTCACCTCCACCACCAAAGGTTTTTTCCACCTCTGTTTGTCTGTCTGTTTTTCTGTGAGCAGGATATCTCAAAATGTTGTGGACAGATTCAGACGAAACTTGGTGGGCACGTTTGGTGTGTGATTATGGATGAATTCATGAGATTTTGGTGAAGACCCAGATCTGGATATGAGAATTTTTTTATAGGGATGGGGCTAAAAACGATATATAGCACGATATCTCAAAAAGTTATGGATTGATTTGGACGAAACTTGGTGGCCTGATGTGACAAGGACGAATTGATTAAATTTTGGTGAAGATCTGGATATTAGTTGGGTATGTGACAAGAATAAAGTCAAAACAAGTGATACGAAGTTATGGATTGACAAAAACAACAGTCAAATAGATTATAATCATAGGCCTATCAGTGGAATACAAAACGTAAACTGTTCAGCACGGCGGAGGTATGCGTTCTACCTAGTGCCTTTTATGTTTATATTCGTTTCATTTGTCAGACTAGCATCATGAGCTACATCACGAAACATTACCAAACTAAACAGGCCAATCTGAGATATCATTAAAAAGGGGCTACATCTGTAGAGCAAATGCAGGATTGCCAACCGTGCAGCAAATAACACTTCTTGAGATCATGGGAGGAAAGCCAATCTTATCACGCACCCTCATCCAACAATCTCCATCGATGTCTCCGATTTATTTTCCCTATTTTAAGGTTTCCCCACGAATGTTCCATAACTTTGATAGTGTTTTGGGAATAAGCACAGTTTATTTCATTATTTTTGGTATTAAACGATTTCCTGCTTTGCTAGAGTAAAATGTCATTAAAATATTGTTTTAAAGCAGCAAGTTGAAGAATTCCCCATGATTATCGATAGTTTGCCTGACTATAATGATGGTCAACCGCTTCCTCAAATTCAGTGCTGTTTCCACCACATGAGCGGTTAAAATGATATTGTTAGGATGGATTTGTATTTTTGAATTCTGATTGAAGATTGTTTTTTTCTTTTTAAAACCCAACCCCTCCACCTTATGGCTCTCTTGTTCATCTTTCTGTGAATGTGACTGTTCAGTGAGGGCTCGCTTCGTGCCGGTGACCGGTTGCTTGCTGTGGATGGTCTGTGGCTGCGAGGCCTTTCACTAACTGAAGCAATATCGCGTCTCAAGCAGTGCGGTCAGGAGGTCATCTTGCACGTGGAATACGATGTCTCCATTATGGGTGTGTGGTCTTGAGGAGCATTATGGAATGCACATTCCTGCACTTTTTAGAAACGAATAGCATAATTTTTTTTTTTTAACTGTACTTGTTTTTTGTTTTCTTTTGGGGGTGGGGGGGCGGATTTGTGTATGCAGACTCTGTACAGAAAGCATCTGGCCCTCTGCTCGTGGAGCTGTCCCGTTCTCCTGGTGCTGGTTTGGGAATCCAACTAGGGTTGGGGCCTACGGGGCCTTTTGCTCATCCTGCCATCATCATCGAAGGTGTTAGGCCAGCCAGTGTAGCTGAAAGGTGAGATTTGGAATGGGGAAATCTGTGATTACACACACTGCCATAAGTTTATATAAATTTATAATATCTATATATATAAAACACAGTTTGTGTGTGTGTGTGTGTGTGTGTGTGTGTGTGTGTGTGTGTGTGTGTGTGTGTGTGTATGTAATGTTACCGATAGACTCCTAAACGGAGAGGCTCACGTACTTGATATTTGGCACAGACATGGCCATTGAGCCTGGGACGAACATGGCTGACCTAAAAATTTATTTCATAATATGCTTTTACCATATTTTTATCTCAGCGCGAAATATTATGACCGGAATCTGACCGGTCGCAGAGCAGCACGCTGATTCGCTCAGAGCGATCACGTGATGTTCCCTGCCGCCATTAACTCAGTTACGTGTTCGCACGTATTTCAGAGCGAAAAGCAATTGCCTTTTTTCACATTTAAGTGACGAACATTGCCATTCACACCACATAGGTTTTTTCCCTTTCATCTTTAGATTCATATTTTTTGCCATAACGTAGCGCATTATGGCTCTCTCGAGCTCGAGTTAGCCAATCACCTGGGAGCATGAGGCCACGTTGGCCACGCCCACGACAGGACGCAGAGTTGCAATCGATCGCTCAGAGCGATCACGTGATGGTCCTTGCCGCGCGACTATCTATATATATCACTCAGATCCCTCACAATCGACCACCACCACCTCCTCCTGCAATACTAAATATCACTCGGATCCCTCACAATCGACCACCACCCCCTCCTACAATACTAAATATCACCCAGATCCCTTGGAATCGACCACCACCTCCTCCTACAATACTAAATATCACCCAGATCCCTTGGAATCGACCACCACCTCCTCCTCCTGCAATACTAAATATCACTCAGATCCCTCACAATCGACCACCACCACCTCCTCCTGCAATACTAAATATCACTCAGATCCCTTGGAATCGACCACCACCTCCTCCTCCTGCAATACTAAATATCACTCAGATCCCTCACAATCGACCACCACCACCTCCTCCTACAATACTAAATATCACTCAGATCCCTCACAATCGACCACCACCCCCTCCTACAATACTAAATATCACTCAGATCCCTCACAATCGACCACCACCCCCTCCTACAATACTAAATATCACCCAGATCCCTTGGAATCGACCACCACTCCCTCCTACAATACTAAATATCACCCAGATCCCTTGGAATCGACCACCACCCCCTCCTACAATACTAAATATCACCCAGATCCCTTGGAATCGACCACCACCTCCTCCTGCAATACTAAATATCACCCAGATCCCTTGGAATCGACCACCACCTCCTCCTACAATACTATATATCACTCAGATCCCTTGGAATCGACCACCACCTCCTCCTACAATACTATATATCACTCAGATCCCTTGGAATCGACCACCACCTCCTCCTGCAATACTAAATATCACCCAGATCCCTTGGAATCGACCACCACCCCCTCCTACAATACTAAATATCACCCAGATCCCTTGGAATCGACCACCACCTCCTCCTACAATACTATATATCACTCAGATCCCTTGGAATCGACCACCACCTCCTCCTGCAATACTAAATATCACCCAGATCCCTTGGAATCGACCACCACCCCCTCCTACAATACTATATATCACTCAGATCCCTTGGAATCGCCCACCACCTCCTCCTACAATACTATATATCACTCAGATCCCTTGGAATCGACCACCACCTCCTCCTGCAATACTAAATATCACTCAGATCCCTTGGAATCGACCACCACCTCCTCCTGCAATACTAAATATCACCCAGATCCCTTGGAATCGACCACCACCCCCTCCTACAATACTAAATATCACCCAGATCCCTTGGAATCGACCACCACCTCCTCCTGCAATACTAAATATCACCCAGATCCCTTGGAATCGACCACCACCCCCTCCTACAATACTATATATCACTCAGATCCCTTGGGATCGACCACCACCCCCTCCTACAATACTATATATCACTCAGATCCCTTGGAGTCGACCACCACCCCCTCCTACAATACTATATATCACTCAGATCCCTTGGAGTCGACCACCACCCCCTCCTACAATACTAAATATCACTCAGATCCCTCACAATCGACCACCACCCCCTCCTACAATACTAAATATCACCCAGATCCCTTGGAATCGACCACCACTCCCTCCTACAATACTAAATATCACCCAGATCCCTTGGAATCGACCACCACCCCCTCCTACAATACTAAATATCACCCAGATCCCTTGGAATCGACCACCACCTCCTCCTGCAATACTAAATATCACCCAGATCCCTTGGAATCGACCACCACCCCCTCCTACAATACTATATATCACTCAGATCCCTTGGAATCGACCACCACCTCCTCCTACAATACTAAATATCACCCAGATCCCTTGGAATCGACCACCACCCCCTCCTACAATACTATATATCACTCAGATCCCTTGGAGTCGACCACCATCTCCTCCTGCAATCTATATATATATAAAACACAGTGTGTGTGTGTGTGTGTGTGTGTGTGTGTGTGTGTGTGTGTGTGTGTGTGTGTGTGTGTGTGTGTAATGTTACCGATAGACTCCTAAACGGAGAGGCTTACGTGCTTGATATTTGGCATAGACATGGCTATTGAGCCTGGGACGAACATGGCCGAACTCAAAATATTTGACGATCCATATTTTTTATTCATATTTACCTCAGCGCATTTCAGCGCACGGAATCAACGGAATCAGAGCAGGTGGGCGCTGATTCGCTCAGAGCGATCACGTGATGACGCTATGACGCTATGAAAAAAAAAATCGCTATGACGCTATGAAACGCTATGAACGCGATGACGCTATGAACGCTATGAACGCTATGACGCTATGATGCTATGAAACGCTATGATGCTATGAAAAAAAAAATCGCTATGACGCTATGAAAAAAAAAATCGCTATGACACTATGAAACGCTATGAACGCGATGACGCTATGAACGCTATGAACGATATGACGCTATGACGCCATGACGCTATGACGCTATGACTGCTATGAACGATATGACGCTATGAAAAAAAAAAATCGCTATGAACGATATGACGCTATGACGCTATGAAGCTATGACCGCTATGAACGATATGACGCTATGAAAAAAAAAATCGCTATGACGCTATGAACGATATGAACGCTATGACACTATGAACGCTATGATGCTATGACGCTATGACAAAAAAAATCGCTCGCTTTACCAAGGGGCTCGCTCTCCCCCGTTCCCCTCCCCTCCCCCTCCCCTTCCCCCTCCCCTTCCCCCTCCCCTCCCCCGCCCGGCAATGCCGGGTACTTCTGCTAGTATGTATGTATATATGTATGTATATATATATATATATATATATATATATATACATACATACACACACACACACGAGGGGCAGTCAAGAAGTAACCTTAAAATATTCTTCACAACTTGTTTATTGCATTTACGTGTGTAACAACGGTGTTATTTTTCAACATAATCTCCATTGCATTCAATGCATTTTTCCAGCGCTTTACTAAGGTCTGGATTCCTCTAGGAAAAAATATTTTGGCTGCTTGTGTAGCCATTCGTGCACCACCTCTTGAACCTCTTCGTCGGATCGGAAAGTGGTTCCACCAAGCGCCTCTTTGAGTGGCCTAAAGATGTGGTAATCCGAAGGGGCCAGTTCTGGTGAGTATGGTGGATGAGGGAGACACTCAAAATGCAGGTCCTTGATTGTTGCAGCTGTAGCGCGGGCAGTATGGGGCCGAGCATTGTCATGCTGCAGCAAAACACTGGTAGTGAGTAGTCCACGACGTTTTGATTTGATTGCTGGTTTCAGATGATTGTTAAGGAGGTCGCAGTATGATGCACTGGTGACTGTGGTCCTTCCGGGCATGTAATGCTCTACAAGTGGGCCTTGGCTGTCTCAGAAGAGCATCAGCATCACTTTTCCAGCGGACGGCTGCGTGCGATATTTTTTGGGCTTCGGTGAAGTTGAATGGCGCCAATCTTTGCTTGCCCTCTTCATTTCTGGCAGAAAGTAGTGGACCCAGCTTTCATCCCCAGTCACTATGCGCTGTAAGAAAGCGTCGCCTTCTGTTTCATAACGTCGCAGAAGTTCTTCACATGCGTCCACTCGCCGTTCTTTAAGTTTGGGTGTGAGTTGTCTCGGCACCCACCTTGCAGACACTTTGCGGAACCCCAGCACGTTGTGAATGATATGGTGTGCTGAACCATGGCTAATGTTCAATTCGGAGACCACTTCATCCAGTGTAATGCAACGGTTTTCCCTTAGCATGCGCTCAACTCATGCAACCATTTCTAGTGTGTCGACTGTGTGAGGTCAGCCCGAGTGAACAGCGTCTGCCACACTGGACACTCCACTTTTAAGCTTCCTGTCCCAGTCGTACACCTGCTGCAGTGATAATCATGCGTCACCATATTGCATCTTCATTCTGTGATGGAAGTTCACTGGGATTCACACCCTCACTTCCCAAGAAACGGATGACGGAATGTTGCTCCTCCCTGGTGCTTGCTTCTAAGGGAGCCGCCATCTTGGAACTGCTCCACTGATGGCATACGCTCAATGTTGCCAGATCTAAAACAGGCAAAACATGACTCTTACCCATAGATATAACGTATGTAGTCTACAACTGCACACATTACATTCTCGAATTTATATCGCCATTTTAAGGTTACTTGTTGACTGGCCCTCGTATATATAGCAAAGATATCCAGTGTTCCCGGGCAACGCCGGGTCCCTCCTCCCACCTCATCCTACCCTCTCCCTCCAGACTCCCACACATCTCTTCCCCTCTCTCCAGACTCCCATCCCACTCCTCCCTTCCTCTCCCTCCTCCCACTCCCTCCAGATTCCCAACCCACCCTTCTCTTTCCTCCTCTCACCTCATCCTACCCTCTCACTCCAGACTCCCACACATCCCTTCCCCTCTCTCCAGACTCCCATCCCACTCCTCGCTCCCCCCATCCTCCCACCCCTTCCCCTCCCACAACTCCCCCTGCCTCCTCCCACCCCCCAACCCCTCTCCAGACTCCCACCCCTTCCCCGCGACAGATGGTGGCTCGTGTGTTTACAAGTTATGAATTGTGAGAAAATTAATGTTTAAAACCTCTACCTATTATATTATAGTGTTTCGCTGTAAAAAATGTGACCCTATAAAGTTTTGGTTTGATTAACCTTGGGAACTCAGAGGAGTGTCATCACAAGCAAACAACGTCTACTTTGCTTTTATAGAGAAAATAACATTGTTCCAAGCTCACTATGAAATGAAATAACATCCTAAATGAAAGCAGATCACACAAAAAGGTAAAACAATGCAATCTCGTGTAAAAAGAAAGAAAGAAGTATATCAGACCAGATGACATTGAGGCACCGCACGACACCGTGGGGCCCACACTTTGCACTTTAATCCATCGAGCAGTTATTACAAAGGAGAATCGGATGTATTTTTGTTGTTGTTGTTTAGCAGAGTGACAGTGCTTTCAGAGTGAACTGCATTATACTGTAGCGTGGGTGGCGGAATGAACACGCACATACGCACATACAGTATGTACACACACGAAGGTGGATACTTCGAGACCTGGGAGGGCTCAGTTCCACCTCCTGAAATCCGTAAATGGAGATAACAATCATTTGCACACACACACACACACACACACACCACACCACACCACACCACACCACACCACACCACAACACACACACACGGAGGAATGTCAGGGGGAAACTATCCATGAAGCAGCTGGGGAAAACAAAACTGGTGATGAGACTAGAGACAGTCCCATTGTATAAATTCCCCAGGATTGCATCAACAGCATATAGGTCACTAGATAGTAAACTAATAAAAGATATAAAAGCAAAGCCGAAGAATGAAGGAGAATGGAAGTCGAGGAGTTGCTGGGAAGTGGACTGAGGTGAGGAGGTGACTCCTCACCTCAAGACCATCCTCAAGACCATCCTCAAAAACTGCAAAACCAGAAGAACCAAATTAGCCACAGCATTGATGGACTACAAAAAAGCTTCCGCTAGTGTCCAATATTAATTAATGATAAAGTGCATGCAAATGTACAAGACCAACCCCCAAATAATCAAACTGTGATCGATAAAGCAATGGAGCAATGGAATACCAAATTGATACTGCAGCACTCAGAAGGAAAGATCGAAATACCAGGAGTGAAAATACATTGTGGGATCTTCCACGGTGATAACCTTTTGCCCCTCCTATTTTGCCTGGCCCAGGACCCACTGAGCAACCTCATTAATAAGCAAGGACATTAATACACCCTGACATCAAATAAGAGAACATCCAAAGGGACAGGAAAGGTAACCAAAATATATCATCCATGTACACCTACTGTACATGGATGATATGAAATGCTTTGCATCAAACGACGAAAACTTTCCAGACCAACTGAAATTAGTGAAATGGTACTCCGACATTCAAATGGAATTTGGCCAAGATACGTGTGCCAAGTGCACATTCATACAGGGTAAATAAAAAAAATGGACAACATAAAAATCGACCTAGTTACAACAATACAGGATCTAGACAACGAAGCATCAAACAAATACCTCAGAGTATAATAGGGCCACCAAATATGTCACAAACAAAAAACTCACTCTTCCTTCAGTTTAGATGTATAGATTTTTTTGTGGAGTTCTTTTGATGGAATTTTATTTATTGTAATAAAATTGAAGTTGTGTGTTTTGGTTTCAGATGATCTCTTTCCCCTCCCTCCTCCTCTAAACTTCATCACACTTTCCCCTTTTGACACCTTTCTCTCTCTCTTCCCTATCATGTACATTCAGGTGTGGTGCTTTACACACGGGTGACCATGTGCTTTCAATTGACGGTGTTGCCACAGAGCTGTGCTCTTTGCAGGAGGCGTCACAGCTTTTGGCCAATGCTTCTGACACATTGCGCCTTGAAATCCTGCCAGCTCGACGCTCAATAACTGGCCTCATTCATAAAGACCGTGGTTTGTATTTGTCCTGTACACAATTTTTAAATAGTTTCATATACTTATCAAAATACAGCTCTCTAGCATTGTTTTTCGCATACAGCCTTGGTGTCTGCGGCGTTCTCTCCGTCGGCTTTGCGTGCTCACAGCTTGAGCTCCCTTGGTAGCACCACGCTGCCTCGCTGGGGCTGTGCCGGGAGTGTCCATGGCAGCTTGCCCCGTCATAGACTAAAGAAGGCCTTTCCAAGCTCAAGTGAGCATAACTTTCTGGAACTGTGCAGTGTGCATGTTTGCATCCATATATTTATATTTTCTTTTTCTGTCTTTTTTCAGAAATATCTTCTTTCAACTTTTTGCATGTTTGCAATTGCAGCTTGCATTCCTTTACACACATACCACCTCCCCCTCACCCACTCTATCCCCAGCATCCACAGCCTCCAGTTCTCTGGGATTAGGTGGACAAGTGGTGCGGACTGAGAACGTGGTTGTAGAATTGCAGGGTGGGTTTTCTGGTGGTCTGGGTATCCAAATCCAGGGAGGCCTTTTCCCCTCTGAAACCCTTGCATCTCCACCGATCATCACTTGTGTTGAATCGAAAAGTGAAGCGGAACGGTATGTGGCGACTTTTGTTTATCATTTTGCAAACAGCAGAAAGAAAAATGTGTATCAGGTAATTGGACCTAAAACAGTCCTACCACTATGCCAATGTATCCCTTTCCCTCGAACCCTCCAGCTGTGGCCTGTTGCAGATTGGTGATCGACTCCTGGCTGTAAATGGTCTTCACACCGAAGGCGGCACACTTGAGGATGCACAGCACCTCTTGCACTCAGCGGGTCTTTCCCGGCATGTCACACTCGACGTGGAGTTTGACGTGGCTGGTGGGAAATTTATCCTTTTTTGTCATGTGCAATGACATCTCAATGTTAATTAACAAGCTATGAGATCATATTGTTTCATAACATTTTAAAATGAAATTTATCAAGCAAATACTATTGGGAATCTACCTACCTGGTGAACACTTATTTGAGTTGAATTTGGTTGCACATTTGGTGTACCAGTTGCATCATGACTGAGGTGCTACTATGCCATTGATTGGCTGATGCCCCTTTCGATTGTGGCAGGAATTGAAATTCGCCTGAGTACGGGCACATGATGCACACTTTTATTGAAAGTTATCTTTAACATCTGAGTCAGTATTAACAGATGGGACAGTTGGCATGACGGCCCTTCCAATGCTCATGGCATACTCATGAGACGGCATGCTCATGAATGCAACAACTTGCCTGCATCTTGGGGATGAAAGTACAGGGTGTCCTTGCTTAACACCTCCCCGGGTGACGTTGTTTTGTTATAACGTCTAATAATTTGATACCAAGGCTTGAAAGAACGTCCTGATTATTTACCCATAACTTGCTATTACGTCATCAAGATCAATTTATTTCATATGAGATCAATAGATCCGATTAACATCGTTTCACTTAACGTGGTGGTTCTCCTGACCGTAACCATGACGTTATCCGAGGACCAAGTGTATAAGGAATATATGAGTATGGGGAGGTGGAATAATAACTGTAATAATAATAATAACTGTAGGATCATGTTAGAGATGTATATTTGGCAGTGACTTCCTTATCCGTTTTTACAAGACCCTGCTGTGTCTTCTTTCATGAGCTTTGACTTGAATCTCATTTGGTCCCATGAAAATTAGTAGATATGTTTGGCAAGGCTTGTGCTCCCTTCCTATGTCTATCCCTTTCTGTGATTAAAATTTAATACTGTTAAGTGTAATGGTTAATTAATCTTTTTAATGTTTTTTGGATTTCTGGTGTTCTTGCAGAGTCTGTCATTCCAAGCAGTGGGACCTTTCATGTGAAGCTTCCAAGCAAGCGTGGAATGGACCTTGGCGTCAGTATCGCTGGTTCGTCCCCAATATCATCTTGTACCAAAATCGGTTTGGAACGCTAAGGAGATGAAGGATGGGTTTTTTCAAATTTGCTTGAATAGTTTGTTGTGATGGGAAATGGGAAATGGTGAATGATAAGTTTTTGTGCGTGTCTTTTTGTCTGTTTCTCAGCACCACCCAATAGGAAGCCTGGAGATGCACCGATTATCACCGGAGTAAAGAAGGGTAGTGTTGCTCACAGGTAATCTGGAGCTTTTGTACTTAAGTTTTCTTGGCCAATTTAATGGAACTGAGAATACAAGCCATGCATGTAAACAACCTATTGAACCATTGCCAGCTCAGATTATCAACAAGATTGTAATTTCACAAAAGAAATCACTAAACCATGAAACAGGAACGAGCCATAGTAAACACAGGACGGTAGAGAAGGTAAGGCGAAGAATATCAAGTGCAAAAGCCTGAATGGTTGATAATATCCACATTTCCTGGTATGAGAGCAGAATGCTGCATTCGACGATCTCGGACTTGGCCACAATTGCCACTTTTCTTACTTCTTTCGCACTGGCAGGAAGAAGTATAAATACACGAGCTTTGATTCAAAAACATTGATTTTTATTTTTTCACACCTAAAGTCAAAGGCAAGGAGCCCTCAGACCTTTCACTGACACAAATGACATTAGGAAGATGACTGTGGTTCTTTATCTCAAGCAGGGTGATGTGAGAGTCATGCTTGTATCTCCATAATATTGATTTGAGTCGATCAAGTGCCAAGTATTTTGCTAAATCTCCGAAGGTTGGTAATGACAGTTGATACTGGCCACGGGCTGCCATATTTGGTTGGGCTATGGCTAGCATGATATAAAATATAAATACAAGTACCTTGCAGTCTCTGCAATGCCAGATTATTCCAAACCAGAAGAATATTCCGCTGCGCACACTTGCACTTGTAACTATAGGTAGGATAGTCAGAGGTAGCTTCCAGGTTGGAGATCCGATCCGCAGTTGACAGCCACCGGTGTAGTCTCATCTTAAATCAAGTTTCAGCGGAAATTCCTTGTACTGAGGAAAACAATACATGATCGTAATAATTACTCGTCTCGGTCATATTATGAACTTGATTTTAAAAATTTCAGGCAAATGTTTTATAAGAAGTTTCTCTTAAACTGTGCCTCAGGACAGGAACGCTGGCGCCTGGTGATCGTTTGCTTGCCATAGATGGAGAGCGACTTGAAGTTTCATCTGTCGAGCGGGCCATTCGTGCCTTGCAGCGAGCAGACAGCTTTGTTCGCCTCAAAATCTGCAAATCGGAAGAGAATGCTGGTAATGAATGATTGCACATTTTACCTCCACCACCGAAGGTGGTTGGAGGTTATGTTTTCACCCCTGTTTGCGTGTTTATCTGTCTGAGCAAGACAACTCGAAATGTTGTGGACAAATTGGTATGAAACCTGATTGACAGGTTAGGTGTGTGTGACAAGAACAAGCCGATTAGATTTTGGTTAAGGTCCGGATTGCGGATCTGGGCTATCAGTGGGATACAAAACGTAAACTGTTCAGCCTGGTGAAGGTATGTTGTCTACCGAGTGCCATTGTAGTTGCCCCCACCCTTTTGACAATGTGGGAGACGGGGGACATTAAAATGAGCCCCATCTGACTGACCGATCCGTTCATGGCTGATCATTTGTCCATGTACTTTTGTGTACACGATATTTCAAAAACCGTTGACCATTTAGCTTTCATTTGGTTTCAGAATGACCATCAGTTTGGATTCTGTCTCAGCCAGTCAACTTTTGATATGCTGTTGCTGATCGCTTAACTTGATGAATGGAAACCCTGATTTCCGAGCAAGAGGTCTGAGCTGTGTCCACCAGTCTGGTGCCCTGCACTGATTTCCAAACTTTCTGAATAAAAAGTTACCTTCTTTCCTGGCTTGCTAATTCCCTCCATGTGGTCAGCACATGGCTCTTAACGGTTTCCTCTCGTCCCCTCTCCCATTAGAGACTGGAGTGCCCCAAAGCAATGGTGTCTTGGATCCACTCTGTTCCTCATATACATTAATAACCCCCCCATGATACTCTGGAAAATCCAATTTTAATCTTTGCAGATGACTCTACTTTCTACTATACTCCATAAGTCCACATCCCTCTGATGGCAGTAGCAACAATTGCTGACCTGGGCATAATCCGATTCTGGTCAATCATTTGGAGCACGTCTTTCAATCCTGGTAAATCTCTCATTCTCTCGCCCTGTGTCTCTGGAAAGACAGTCAAACGAACCCACCTTTCCAATTCCACAATCGGCCACTGGAAGAAGTTCATCATCACAAACTGCGGCCTGACCATTACATGTGACCTTTCTTGGTCAGACCATATATCAAAGCCAGCCACAGATTGGGTATCCTTTGCTTTCTGCTCAACTCCATTCATTTATTTCTCTTTTCCTGCTTGTATAACCCCCCTCAGTCTGCTCAGTTTCGCTTCCCTTGAGAGCTTCAAGTTGGCAGTGCACCACCATGTTAGGTCATCCTCCATCCACAGCCATAATCTTATC
The DNA here is from genome assembly GCF_964187855.1 of Myxine glutinosa. Classification (NCBI taxonomy): domain Eukaryota; kingdom Metazoa; phylum Chordata; class Myxini; order Myxiniformes; family Myxinidae; genus Myxine; species Myxine glutinosa. The sequence goes on from NC_136264.1 coordinate 114,682,352, forward strand.
TATCCTCATTAACCCTCCATTACCTCTCCTTATGTATTTGCAGGTTACTGTTTCCTTCCTGTTTAGCTTTCCTTTTTGTTCATCCCCCTGTGTCCACGTGTAGTTCTGCTCTCCTTGCATTGCCCTCTATCATCTGTCACCTTTCTGTTCCATGAGCCTATACTTTTTGTACAAATAAAGGCTGAGAATTCCTATCTAATATACGAGTCTATTGTGGAACACACTCTGATGATAACTAATGTCAATGGGTGTGTGATGTATTTCCTCAGACTGTGATGATGAAGATGCGGAGACTGTGAGCTACACCGTACAGCTTAATGGATCGGGTGGTCCACTGGGAATCGATATAACTGCAACAAAGGGCTCATTTGAGCCAATTTTGGTTTCAACGCTAACCAAGGGTGGTCTTGCAGAGCGGTAAGCAAATGTGGACATAGTTTGGGTTTGTTTATTTTTGTGCATTGCCTCCTTTGTGGCATCAGCTCATTGTAAAAATTGGAAGTCTACAGCCGGCTTTGTAGGTCCCGCAGTGAGATATGGTTAAATGTTTCCCATCATGCTGTAGAGTATGGTAGCTTCATCATTCCCAGCCCCGTACACAGGATTTTTGATGGGGAGAGGGAAGGATGGGGTTGCACAGCTTCAAAAAGTTGGACCGCTGAGAGCATGATAGGGCCGCACCATCATTCCCGTTGTGGAATGGGATGCACACTGCATTGCTTTATGGTGTACAATCTCCCGCGATTAAGCTAACTCCGAGGGCCTTTCACTTAGTGCATTCAGAAAGTATTCAGACCCCTTCACTTTTTTCACATTTTGTTATGTTGCAGCCTTATGCTGAAATCGTTTAAATTCATTTTTTCCCTCATCAATCTACACTCAATACCCCATAATGACAAAGAGAAAACAGGATTTTAGAAAGTTTTGCAAATTTATTAAAAAGAAAAAACTGAAATATCACATTTACATAAGTATTCAGACCCTTTGCTATGACACTTGAAATTTAGCTCAGGTGCCTCCGATTTCTCTTGATCATCTTTGAGATGTTTCTACACCTTGATCGGAGTCCACCTGTGGTAAATTTAATTGATTGGACATGATTTGGAAAGGCACACACCTGTCTATAAGGTCGCACAGCTGACAATGCATATCAAAACAAAAACCAAGCCATGAGGTCGAAGGAACTGCCTGCAGAGCTCAGAGACAGGATTGTGTCTAGGCACAGATCAGGGGAAGTCTACAAAAAAATCTCCGCTGCATTGAAGGTTCCCAAGAGCACAGTGGCCTCCATAATTCTTAAATGGAAGAAGTTTGGAACAACCAGGACTCTTCCTAGAGCTGGCCGCCCGGCCAAACTGAGCAATCGGGGGAGAAGGGCCTTGGTAAGAGAGGTGACCAAGAACCCGATGGTCACTGGCTGAGCTCCAGAGATTCTGTGTGGAGATGGGAGAAACTTTCAGAAGGACAACCATCACTGCAACACTCCACCGATCTGGGCTTTATGACCGAGTGGCCAGATGGAAGCCAAACAGTTCAATCCTGGTTTCATCAGACCACAGAATCTTGTTTCTCACAGTCTGAGAGTCCTTCAGGTGCTTTTTTGCAAACTTCAAGCGGGCTTTCCTGTGTCTTTCACTGAGGAGAGGCCTCCGTCTGGAGGGGGAGGGGAGGTAGAAAGGAATGCAGGTAGGGATCGGAGATGACATGAGATAGTGAGTGGTGCACCACCTGCCTCATTGAAGCCCTGAAGTGAAGGATGTTAGAGTGATATGTTTTTATAAATATGCTTCTCTTGTAACTTATTTTGTAAAATGAAAGAAAAGTAATGATTTTAAAATAATTCCAGGTGCTGAATTTTTGTGCTCTTTCACCACAGCACTGGAGCCATCCATGTTGGAGATCGCATCCTAAGCATCAATGGGATGACTCTCAAAGGTCAGAGTGCTAGTGCAGTGAACGCCATGTTGCAAAGTGGTGGAGAGTCTGTCTCACTCACAATCCGAAAACATTCGCCGAGTGAGTACACCGACCTATCACACACATTTTGGAGTGTGCTCTAATAACCCTTTTCCATCTTGGTGTGGATTTCACTTCAATTATTGTCACATCACAGGTGTTGCGGCTGGTGGAGCCACCCCTGCTGAGCAGAGACGGTGGCAGGCTTCACAGCCTCTTAGGTCAACAGAGCTCCCGTCCCTCACGACAATGAGCCTCGATAGTGCTGTGGACTCGTGGGACGGCTCAGCCGGTGAGCTGGTTAACTCCATCCTTGGTGTGAACTGCAGTCTGGGTTTAAAACATTCACTTTTTATGTTTTGAAATGAGCATGTGCAATAACTACATACGTGAAAAAGGATTGGAGGTTATCAGAGCGTTACAGATCTGTGAGTTGTGCTTTATTAGTCGGCAAGGTGCCATACAAGGTCGAGGCTCATGTAAGAGCCAACATTGATCACAAAAAAGACAAACTGACGCATAAAACATATGATAAAGGGAGCGGGAGAACAAGATAGAGAGCAGGGACCTCAGGAGATCAGTGGGAGGGAGAGGGCATGGTAAGGGGAGGGGGGGGGGGGGGGGGTGGGGGAGGGGTTGGGTTGGGAGAGGTAAAAAAAAACAAAAAACACATGGCCACTGCAAGGAATTCCAGTAAAAAGTCGGTATTTAAAAAAAAGTGGATCTGGGGTGAATTAACAGGGGTAGAAAAGATCAAAGTTTTGGATGGGGGAAGATAAGAGATGGTGGTGGACAGCTGTTTTAAAGACCTGGAGGGAGGAGTGGGATTGAAGAGAGTGAGGGAGTTTGTCCCAGAGGCAGGAGAAAAGAGGAATGAAAGAGTGAAGGTGAATAGAGAGTCTTGATTTTGGCAGTTTAACCATAAGAGGGTTGCTGGCAGATTTTGTGCGACCTGTAGGAATATTTAGGGGACAGAGCACAAAGAGAGCTGGGGGAGTAAGGCCGGAGAGGAGTTTGTAGAAGACAGAAAGACCACCAACCTGCCTGCGATGAGTGAGTGAAAGGCCCTCGGAGGTAGCTTCATCGCGGGAGATTCCAATGATTCAGAAAGCTTTGGTTTTCAACAGCGTGAAGCCGAGCTAGGTGTGAGGCAGGAGCACCGGCCCAGAGGGGAGAACAGTATTCTATTGAGCTGCGGATGAAAGCTTTGTATGTGGTGAGGAGCTCAGGTGTGCCAAGGAAGGACTTTGCATGACGGAGGATGCCCGGTCGGCAACTGGCTTTGGAGGCCAGCTTGGAAATGTGGTTTTCCCAGGAAAGATCATGGCAGATAGTGAGACCCAAAAGCTTGAGTGACAGAACTTCTTGAAGAGGATTGTTGAGAAAGTAGATTGGAGAGTTGTCTCGTCGGTCCTTTCCAAGAAACAAAGTGAGGTGTGAGATTTGTCAGGATTGAAAGACATGTTCCACTTGTTTGACCAGTCTGTGATTTTGTCCAGGTCTGCAGAGAGTGAGGAGGCTGCAGACTGCCAATCTGAGGGATGGGGTATGGAGCGGCAGAGAGTGGAGTCATCAGCAAAGAGATAGAGAGGATTTTCCAGAGAGTCGGAGAGATCGTTGATGAAGACCAGAAAAAGCACAGGGCCCAGAACACTGCCTTGGGGAACTCCAGCCTGAACAGGAAGGGGAGATGAGAGAAAACCATTCAGGGCCACACGTTGACTACAACCAGAGAGGAAGTCCGCAAGCCATGCGTGGAGATTTCCATGGATACCATAAGAGGATAGTTTGGTGAGCAGAGTGGGGTGCCAGACTGTATCGAAGGCACATGATATGTCAAGGGATACATCTCTGATTTCCTGTTTGGCATTTAGGATCTCTATCCATTGTTGAGACAGCAGAAGCAGCATGTCCAGAGTAGAATGACCTGGTTTGAATCCAAATTGATGATCCGAGATCAAGACATTGGAGAAAAGGAAGGATTTGATATCAGAAGCGATGATTGATTCCATGACTTTGCTGATTATTGGGAGCTGGCTGATTGGTCTGTAGTTGCAAGGATCTGTTTTTGCAACTTTTTTGTGTAAAGCGGTAATGTTGGCTGATTTCCAAGCAGATGGCAGATGACCTTGAGCAAATGGCAGGGTGAAGAGAACAGAGAGAGGGTGAGATAGAGCGGCAGAGCAGGATTTTAGGACCCGTGGGCTGATGCCGTCTGGTCCAGTTGCAGAATCAGAGTCGAGGATTGACAGAGACTTCTCCACCTTGTCAGGAGAGTAGGACACATAGTCCAGGAGCACCTGGGTATGACTGGGTACGGTAGGTACAGAGAGAGACGGGTTTGGGACACATGATTTTGAGACAAACATAGAGTTGAGGCATTCAGCTTTTTCACGTGCGGAGTCAGCTGTGTAGCCATTTGAGGTAAGGGAGGGGATGGAGGGGGAACAAACACCAGAAACAGATTTGACCAGACGCCACTAGGATTTGGAGGAGGGAGACAGGTTTGAGAGTTCAGTTTTGAGAGCAGAGAGATATTGTTTCCTGGCTCTCCTGAGGGTAGACACGCACTTGTTCCGAGCTTTGTGAAAGGAACTGAGATTACCTTCAGTTGGATTAGCCTTCCAAGAGGTGAAGGCAAGTTGCTTCATGGCAACTCCCTCACCACAAGCTTCAGTGTGCCATGGACGGGAGGAATGGCACTACAACTGAAGACGAGATGGGATAAATCTGTGCATGAGAGAGAGCAGTTTGCCTTGGAAGACTTCCCAGGAAGAATTGATGTCAGAGGCAGTAGAGATGGGAGACCAGTCCAGATGATTGATGGCTCCTTGAAGACCGTGCAAGTCAGCCTGAGTGAAATGCCAGACTCATCGGCGCTGAGGAGGCTCTCTGAGAATGGCCAGAGAGATGTCCACTTTAACAAGGAAATGATCAGAAGAACCGATTGGAGCAGAAGAAGAACAGCAGACATTTGCATGGAAGTTTGTCATAACCAAGTCTAGAGGAGAAGATAATCCATTGACTGAGATTCGGGTCGGGAAATTTACAGATTGTGTCAGTCCCAGTGAGTCGCAGAAGTCCTTTGCTGAGGAGCCATGGCTGGTGTGAGAGGAACCCACACTAAGCCAGCTGGCATGATGACAGTTGAAGTCGCCACATATGAGGAAGAGAGAGTTGGGATGAGTGGATAGAAGTTGGTCCATGTTGTCAGACAGGGAGATGTATATGGAGTCATCACTGTTTGGAGGACGGTACAGAACACATATGAACAAAAGTTGGGAGCGAAGGGGAAGCCGTAGCCAGAGGTTCTCCTGGGGGTGAGGTGGAGAGAGGGCAGTGCAAGGAGAGTGAGGAAGAGAGTTTTTGATAAAGATAGCAACCGCACCACCAGGACGAGGTTCAGGTCTATCATACCGGAGGAGGGAGTAACCAGGAAGATTTTTTTTTGTTTTTTGTACACTGAGTCGAGGCTTGTGAAAGAGCTGACATTTACTTCACAAACAAATCAACCAGACAAACAAAATATATAAAAAGAGGGAGCGGAAGACAAGATGGGGAGAGAAGGGGAAGCACACAAACACTTGCGAGCACACAACATTTGAGAGCAGGGAGATGTGTGGGAGGGAGAGGGCTTGGGGGGGGGGGGAGGAGGCGTGGGAAGGGGCGGGGGGGGGGGGGTGGGAGAAGTATAAAACACAAGGACACCAAGGACTTCCAGGACAGAGGTTGGTATTTCAAAAAAGTGGAATTGGGGTGAAATTAGCGGGGGTAGAAAAGCTCAAGGTTTTGAATGGGGGAAGATAAGAGATGGTGGTGAACAGCTGTTTTAAAGACCTGGAGGGTGGAGTGGGATTGAAGAGAGTGAGGGAGTTTGTTCCAGAGGCGGGAGAAAAGAGGAGTGAGGGTGAGCAGAGAGTCTTGATTTTGGCAGTTTAACCATAAGAGGGTTGCAGGCAGATCTTGTGCAACCTGTAGGAATATTTGCGGGACAGATCCCAGAGAGAGCTGGGGGGGCAAGGCCAGAGAGGAGTCGGTAGAAGACGGAAAGCCCACCAACCTGCCTGCGGTGAGTGAGTGAGAGGCCCTTGGAGTTAGCTTCATCGCAGGAGATTCCAATGATTCTGAATGCTTTGGTTTCAACAGCGTGAAGACGAGCTAGGTGTGAGGCAGGAGCACCAGCCCAGAGGGGAGAGCAGTATTCCATTGAGCTGCAGATGAAAGCCTTGTATGTGGTGAGGAGCTCAGGTGTGCCAAGGAAGGACTTCACACGACGGAGGATGCCCAGTCGGCGACTGGCTTTGGAGGCCAGATTTGAAATGTGGTTTTCCCAGGAAAGATCATGGCAGATAGTGAGACCCAAAAGCTTGAGTGACAGAACTTCTTGGAGAGGATTATTCAGAAAGTGGAGGGGGAGGGTTGTCCAGTCGGTCTTTTCGGAGAGACATCGTAAGAGTGTGAGATTTGTCAGGATTGAAAGACATGTTCCACTTGTTTGCCCAGTCTGTGATTTTGTCCAGGTCTGCAGAGAGTGAGGAGGCTGCAGACTGCCAATCTGAGGGATGAAGAATGGAGCGACAGAGAGTAGAGTCATCAGCAAAGAGATAGAGAGGATTTTCCAGAGAGTCAGAGAGATCATTGATGAAGACCAGAAAAAGCACAGGGCCCAGAACACTGCCTTGAGGAACTCCAGCCTGAACAGGGAGAGGAGATGAGAGAAACCCATTCAGGGCCATACGTTGACTACGACTAGAGAGGAAGTCTGCCAGCCATGCGTGGACATTTCCATGGATACCAAAAGAGGAGAGTTTGGTGAGCAGCGCGGGGTGCCAGACCGTATCGAAGGCACGTGATATGTCAAGGGAGACGGCTCTAATTTCCTGTTTGGCATTGAGGACCTCCATCCATTGTTGAGAAAGCAGAAGCAGCATGTCCAGAGTAGAGTGACCAGGTCTGAAACCAAATTGATGATCAGAGATCAAGCCATTGGAGAAGAGGAAAGATTTCATATCTGAAGCAATGATGGATTCCATGACTTTGCTGATAATTGGGAGAAGGCTGATTGGTCTGTAGTTGCTGGGATCTGTTTTTGCACCTTTTTTGTGCAAAGCGGTGATGTTGGCAGATTTCCAAGCAGATGGCAGATGACCTTGAGCAAAAGAGAGGGTGAAGAGAACAGAGAGAGGGAGTGAAAGAGCGGAAGAACAGGATTTTAGGACCCGTGGGCTGATGCCGTCAGGTCCAGTTGCAGAATCAGAGTCGAGGGTTGACAGAAACTTTTCCACCTTGTCAGGAGGAAAGGACACAGAGTCCAGGAGCAGCTGGGTACGACTGGGTACGGTGGGTACAGAGAGGGATGGGTTTTGGACACAAGATTTAGAGGCAAACACAGAGTTGAGGCATTCAGCTTTTTCACGTGCGGAGTCAGCCGTGTGGCCATTTGAGGTGAGGGAGGGGATGGAGGGGGAACAAACACCAGAAACAGATTTGACCAGACGCCATCATGATTTGGAAGAGGGAGACAGATAAGAGAGTTCTGTCCTGAGAACGGAGAGATATTGTTTCCTGGCTCTCCTGAGGGTGGACACACACTTGTTTCGGGCTCTGTGGAAGGAAATGAGATTTCCTTCCGTTGGATTTGCTTTCCAGGAGACGAAAGCAAGTTGTTTCTGGGCAATAGCCTCACCACAAGATTCCGTGTACCATGGACGGGAGGAAGGGTATGACAACTGAAGACGATATGGGATAAATCTGTGCATGAGAGAGAGCAATTTACTTTGGAAGAATTCCCAGGATGAGTTGATGTCAGAGGCAGTAGAGATGGGAGACCAGTCCAGATGATTGATGGCTGCTTGAAGACCGTGCCAGTTGGCCTGAGTGAAATGCCAGACTCGTCGACGCTGAGGAGGCTCTCTGAGAATGGTCAGAGAGATGTCCACTTTAATAAGCACATGATCAGATGAGCCGATTGGAGCAGAAGAAGAGCAGCAGACATTTTTAGGGAAGTTAGTCATAACCAAGTCCAGAAGTGAAGATGCTCCGTTGACTGAGATCTGGGTCGGGAAATTGACAGATTGTGTCAGTCCCAGTGAGTCACAGAAGTCCTTTGCTGAAGAGCCATGGCTGGTGAGAGAGGTACCCACACCCAGCCAACTGGCATGGTGACAATTGAAATCACCACATATGAGGAAGAGAGAGTTGGGATGGATAGATAGAAGTTGGTCCATATTATCAGACAGCGAGATGTAGATGGAGTCATCACTGTTTGGTGGACGGTACAACACACATATGAACAAAAGGTGGGAGCGAAGGGGATGCCGTAGCCAAAGGTATTCCTGGGGGTGAGGTGGAGAGAGGGCAGTGCAGGGCGAGTGAGGAAGAGAGTTTTTTTATAAAGATAGCAACCCCCCCCCTCCAGGACGATGCTCAGGTCTATCATACCGGAGGAGGGAGTAACCTGGGAGAGATACCAAGGAATCAGAGACATCATGAAGGAGGAAAGTTTCTGTTAAGCAGATCACGTCTGGTTTGTCAGAAGCAACCTGCATGGAGAGATCAGTCAAGTCTGAGCGAAGGCCCCGGATGTTTGAGGTCCATACTGTTAAAGAAGAGGAAGGGGGAGCATCGGATACAGAACAGGGGGGGGGGGGTGGTAGGGTAAGATGTGGAAGAGGAGGAAGAGGTAGGGAGAGCTGTTGAAGGTGTGTCAGAGATTTCAGAATAGCTTGGAGGGCAGAAGGTTGAGGGAGATGAAGGTGAAAGTTGGAAGGGGGAAGAAGCGGGGAGGACGCTTTGAGGAGGAGGGGTGAGAGGGGAGTCGAGGAGGGGAGGAGTGATGGAGAGTCCCGGAGGGGAGGGGTGTGGGGGGAGTTTAGGAGGGAAGAGGCAAGGGGGGAGATCTGAAAGGGATGGGTGATGGGGAAGATTTGGAGGGGAGGGGCAAGGGGGAAGATTTGAAAGAGATGGGTGATGGGGATGATTTGGAGGGGAGGGGCAAGGGGGTAGATTTAGAGGGGAGGGGTGATGGGGAAGTTTTGGAGGGGAGGGGTGATGGGGAAGTTTTGGAGGGAAGGGGTGATGGGGAAGATTTGGAGGGGAGGGGCAAGGGGGAAGATTTGGAAGGGATGGGTGATGGGGATTATTTGGAGGGGAGGGGCAAGGGGGAATATTTGAAAGAGATGGGTGATGGGGAAGATTTGGAGGGGAGGGGCAAGGGGGTGGATTTGGAGGGGAGGGGTGATGGGGAAGTTTTGAAGGGGAGGGGTGATTGGGAAGTTTTTGAGGGAAGGGGTGATGGGGAAGATTTGGAGGGGAGGGGTGAGATTGGATTTTGAAAAATGTACGATTAATGGGAAACGAACATTTATTGCAAAATGAGTTTCTTGAGACCTTCGAGTCAAAAATACGTTTGAGGACGCTGAAGGATGGGTGGAGTTCTGGAGAGTTTAGGGAATGTATGAAAGAGGCACTGTAACTGTAAGAGATGGAATTTTTTTTTGGAATGAATAGATTTGGTGAGCAAGTCGAAAGCATCCCTTTATAGAAGAAGAAGAAAAAGGTGTTATAGTATATGACAGAATACAGTTCTTCAGGGGACAGTTGAAATATTTTTTAACGACGTGAACACGTGATCACGAACAACGTGGTCGAAGAACGAACGAACGAACAAATAAGAACGAACAACGGATAAGAACAGAGAAGGGAATTATTATTATTATTATTATTATTATTTTTTTTTTTTGAGTTGAGATGAAAACAGAGACAGAGACCGAACGTGAAACGTGAAAAATAGAGACCGAAAGTAATTGCGAGCGCAATCGAAGAAACCGCTGAGACAGAAACAAAGCCTCAAGCCAAGGTCAGACACGGTGGCCTACTAGTACCACACTAGGCCTCAGAATACGCGACACGAACTAACCGACGATTCTGTACACAGGTATGAAAATATTATTAAGGAATCAGAGACATCTTGAAGGAGGAAAGTTTTTTTTAAGCAGATCGAGTCTGGATTGTCAGAAGCAACCTGTATTGAGAGATCAATCAGGTTTGAGCGAAGGCCCCGGATCTTTGAGGTCCATACCATTAAGGAAGAGGGAGGGGGAGCATCGGGTACAGGGGAGGGGAGGGGAGGGATAGGGTAAGATGAGGGCGGAGAGGGGTTGGTAGGGAGAGCTGTTGATGGTGTGTCGGAGATTGCAGAAGGGTTAGGAGAAAGGGAAGGATGAAGAGGACAAATGGTTTGATGGTGATGGGAAGAGGCACAGTGAGGTGTTGTTTGAGGAGGGGGGGGGGGGGCAGAGCAAAGTCGAAGGTTTGAGGAGATGGAGGTATGTGATGGAAGGGAGAGGAAGTGGGGAGGCGGCAGCTTTGAGGAGGAGGGGGAGGAGGGAGAATTGGAGAGAAATAGTGGGGGTGGAGATTTGAAGGGGAGGGGTGAGGGGGGAGTTTTGAAGGGGAGGGGTGAGGAGGGAGTTTAGAAGGGGAGGGGTGAGGGGGGAGTTTAGAAGGGGAGGAGTGAGGGGGAGTTTATAAAGTGGATGATTAATTAAAAATGAACATTTATGACAAGCAGGGTTTATTGTGATTTTCAAGTCAGAGATCCGTTTGAAAACGATAGAGGAGGGGTGGAATGAAGGTGAGTTTGGAGAATGTAGAAAGGAATGATTGTAAGAGATTGAATTATTTTTTTTGAAATGGAATGATTTGAAGAGGAAATTGGAAAAAAGCCTTTTAAACAGGAAGAAAAAGTGTGTTGTGATAAACCATTGAATAAAATACTGCAGGGGAAAGTTTAAACATATTTAAACAAAACCATGAAAAACAATCTGGGAAAAGTCCCTGAAGTGAGGGCATGGATCAGAGAAAGGAGAATAAGTTAAATGAGATGAAAAAAACTAGAATTGGAAGGGTGAGTTTTGGCTGGAGATGGAAGGAAGAGGTGGAAGATAGGAGATAAAGGGGGCAGGGTGAGACAGCAAGCACACGTGCCCACGAGGATAGAAGAATTTTATTATTATTTTTTATTTATTATTTTTGTACTTAAAACGTTTAACAATGGGTAGATGTTCGGGGAAGTTAGGGTGAGAAAAGCCTCGAGAGACCAAGCCGCGCACGCGGTGCGAACAGAAAAGGATTAATTATACACAAGTTTGCATGAATTGCAAATCAAAACCAACTAGAAAACACACATTAACACATGCACAATAACGAGTGGAAATTTGACGAAGACACAAATGGAAAAATACTTTAACTTTGCTGCCGTGCAGAGGTCGAAGTTGCTTCCTTGCTCGAGAGACCGGAAACGGAAGATCGAGTTTTCAGATACAAGGGCGCAACAAGTGCGAAACCAGGTCGGTAACTGAAAGTTTTGCATACACTTGTGACAGTATCTGAATTTAACATCCACAATGACGCACTGCTAGATGGCCCTTCCGGAGCTTTGCAGGCAATGCGGACATGCATGTCGATGACGTCATGACGTTCGCTCATTAGGTTGGAGCTCCAAAATTACAGATACTAATTAGTAACTCCCAACTGCATCCAGGTCGACTCCATATAATGAGTGGATACCAGAGATAATGTTACCATGTGGCAGGCGGTGCTTATCGCTCCCAGTAGGGTGCAGCAGCAGCTGTATGGGACACCTTACTGGCGGTTCCCCACTGATGGTATGATGTCGCATAATGACTGATATATATATATACAGATCACCTTCGTCATACTTGGAAAAACCTCCGTTTTTGCAGAGGTGTGCTCATTTACCAAGTTCCGTGCAGCGCGCTTGCCAAGTGGCTTAAGCACTCAATTTTAAATCGGAACAGCTGACTTGGCAAGCGCTATAAGCTGCTTTGTAAATGAACACACCTAAGTACTTGGACAGAACTAATTAATTTTTACACGGTTTTCACAATATTGATTCTATTTAAATTTAATTACATACAGTCAGTGGCCAGAAATATTGACACCCTTGCACATTTTTCAAATAATGCACCATTTCTTCCAGAAAATTGTTGAAATTAAAAAATCTTTTGGTATCCACATATGTATTTCTTTGTTTTGCAGTGGAACAAAAAAAAAGCTGAAAAAATTACTAAATCTTAGCTTATTCCACGCAGAAATCCTAAAATGGCCCGGACAATATTATTGGCACCTTTTAGAAGTTGTTAGAAATTATTAGATTTCAAGCAGGTGATCTCCTTTACTTTGGAATTGAACTCACCTGTGGTGAGATGCAGGTGCTGGCAATATAAAAATCACTCATTCAACCAGTTTGAATAGAGAAAAGGAGTCATTCTGCTGTTTTGTGTCACTGTGTATACCGCAATGAGCAGGGAGAAAAGAAAGAAAACCAGAGAATTGTCTGAGGAGGTCAGACCCAAGATTGCAGCCAAGCATGGACAATCTCAAGGCTACAAGTCCATCTCCAGAGACCTTGACGTTCCGTGTACCGTATGCAATGTTATTAGGAAGTTTAAGGCCCATGGCACTGTAGCCAACCTCCCTGGACGTGGCTGCAAGAGAAAACTTGATCGAAGATTGCAGCGAAGGATTGTTTGAATGGTGGAGAAAGCACCTCGATCAACTGCCCAACAGATTCAAGCTGACCTTCAGAAACATGGTACGACAGTTTCAATCTGTCGCCAACTCGATGAAATGGGTTTCTATGATAGGAGACCCACGAGGACTGTGCTGCTGAGAGAGACCCAAAAGAAAGCCTGACTGGAGTTTACCAAAACACACCTGAACAAGCTAAAATCCTTCTGGGAGAATGTCATGTAGACAGATGAGACCAAGTTAGAGCTTTTTGGTAAAGCACATAATCCCTATGTTTACAGAAAACAAAATGAAGCCTTCAAAGAAAAGAACACCTTCCCTACAGTCAAACATAGAGGAAGTTCAGTGATGTTCTGGGGTTGCTGAGCTGCATCTGGCACTGGGTGCCTTGAATGTGCATGGCATCATGAAATCAGGAGATTACCAAGGCATTTTGGAGCACAATGTTGAACCCTGTGTCAGAAAGCCGTCGAAGGTCATGGGTCTTGCAGCACGGCAATGACCTCAAACACACTTCAAAAAGCACCCAGGAATGGTTTAAGACAAAACGCTGGACTATTCTGAAGTGGCCAGCAATGAGTCAAGATCTAAATCCCATTGAACACCTGTGGGGAGATCTGAAAACAGCAATTCACCTTCAAAGGCACCCTTCAAATCTGGGAGAACTGGAGCAGTTTGCACAAGAAGAGTGGGCCAAACTGCCAGTAGAGAGGTGTAGGAAGCTCATTCATGGCTATAGGAAGCGCTTGCCTGCAGTTATTTTGTCCAAAGGCTGTGCTACCAAATATTAAGTCTCGGGTGTCAATAATTTTGTCAATGCCATTTCTTTTTATTTTCTGATTTAAAAGGATATATTAAGTTCTGAATCAAAAACAAAGGTTCTGTAATATTTAACAGTGAAATAAAGAATTGTGGAGACCAAATACTTTTGTGAATTTCAAATTATTTTTGGAGAAAATTGTTAGTTATTTGAAAAAAGTGGAAGGGTGCCAATATTTTTGGCCACAATTGTACAGAGGCTTGAAGACAAGTACAAAAATCGCCATCATAACACTTCCAAAAACCTCCAGTTTTTCAGTACATTACTGGAGTGGTGTATGGGACTGCTTCTGGACTGCTTCTGGACCACTTCAATAGCACTAAACTCTTGGATTTTTTAAAACGATCGATAAATGAATTGTTGTACTAAAATTGAAATAACATTGCGTGGGGGTATCGTGTTTTACAAACTCTCTAGTAACGTCTGCAATCGTGTTTTTTCTTTAAAAGATCAAAGCTTTTGGAAGCTAAGTAAGATGATGAACTGAAAGTGGGGCAGCAGTTGTATGGAAGAGAATAAATGAACTTACAGGCAAAGAGGAGAGACAGGATCGGAGGAAGCACAGTAACCTTTCAAGTAAGAGGGTTGGGATAGGCTGGGTCAATTGGGATAAGGATGGGGAATGACATGAGAAGGTGGTGCACTGCCTGCTTTTGAAGACCCGGAGGGAAGTGGAGGATATAACGGCCCCGGGAAGGTGGTTCCACAGATGTGAGAATTAATGAACAAATTACTGTTCCTTATCAATGCGTCTTTGCTTTGAGGGCCCTTTGTAGGATTGTCACTGGACACAGTGAAAGAGGGCTTCCAGTTAAAGATCGTTTCTGATATTCTGGTATCTCTTTCAAATAGTCCAAGAGGTTCCTTTTTTTTCTTTTTTTTAAATCACCACAGTCATTCAAGCTATTTCTGGTACTAGTCGGCCTGTTGGTCCATTGCACCAAATTTTTGTTGTTCCTCACGGCCTTGTAGCATACCTGCCTGCTGTGCTGCTTGAGCATTCGCTTGCCTTTCTCCAAGCCCAGATGTGCATGGGCCAGGGTGGGGATTATATGTTTGTTATTATTATTGCCAAGTGATATTACTATTACTAGCAACGGTACCTGCCCTGCGGGCGGGGCTTCAATTGGGAGGCCCAAATGAAAAGGCAAAATATCAGAAATTGAAGGCTTTTTTTATTTTTCACGATTTATATAAACATCCGTTAAATCATATCACACACAAATCATCAAAATCTAAACAGTATTTGTAGAATTTCAATTAAGCCACATCACTGATCATATCGGTAAATATTATTCCATCGTGTTTGGAAAAACTGGAAAATTGGAAATGGGAAAAACAATATGGCCTATTTTACTCCAGGGGGTCCCAGGATTACCCACCCAAAATTTCGTTGCGATCGGTTCAGCCGTTTTTGCGGTACCTGGGAACAAACGGACAGACGGACATTTGGTGAATTATAGTAAGATTATTGTTGTTAATATTATTAGTATTAAAGAATGTATGCTTTGTTACAATGTTATATATTTTTTATTTATTTTATAATTAGAATGTTATGCCATGGAAGGACCTATTAAACTGCTCTATACACCTTAACGTGGTGTGCATTTAAAACATGGGAATTCTTCTGGATTATTTGTAGTTAATTATCTTAATCAATAACGATCGTTTCACTGTATCACATTCCGCATCAGAAAGCTCCAGTAGAATTCCACAAAAAAAAAAAAAAAAAAAAAAACACACACACACACACACACACACACACACACACACACACACACACACCATCCATTGAAAGTAGATGATGGCCAATTGTTCAGTTTCCAAGCTATCTTTGCTTAATTTTTTATGCCCACGTACTTGCCTATTTTAGCTCTTCCTGAAAGATGTTAACCACAGACATTGGGTTCCGATATTTTAATTTATCATTGCTGTCCTATCTTATTATCTCCTGAGTACTATATCTGGTTTCACATCTTTTTTTTTTAGTGTTCACGCAAGATACCCCTGCACCATCCAGTCGTTATCCTGTTTTTAGTGATACCATTTCACCATCCTGCCGGACTGCTCAGGACATATGTGAGTCTTGCATATTTATTATCGTTTGATCTCCCTGGATCTACACACACACACACACACACACACACACACACACACACACACACACACACACACATACACATACACACACACACACTAGTCGAGCCCACCTGGTCGGAGTCCGAATCGTGATTTTTATTGTGCCTCGGGTTACTAATGACTCGTATGCCAAATTTGGTCGACGCGGAGCTATCGGTTAATTTCTTACGATTTTCTAACCTCCGAACCCGAACATACACACTCGTGCAGGCAAATTTGTCGTGCTGTGCACTTATTGGTACAAACGTCCCAGCTATTGTATTTCATTTATTTTACATCATACAAGTTCATGTGACCACAAGTTCATCTCTGCAATGTCCCCTCTACACTGTGGTGACATTACAATTTGATTTTGACGTCGGGAATTTTTCTCCAATAATTCACAACATTAAATACAAACAAATGCTAAAAGTTATAATTCCTACGTTTTATCGCATCGTTAATCTACATCTTAACATTAACGTCGATATGTAGTTTCCCCCTTGAAAAAAGTGACTAAAGGATAAACTTGTATATTAATATATTTAAGAACATTATCGACTAGTATAGGCCTTGCGAGGCCTTGTCGAGCCTTGTAAATAAAAAGTTACTATAGAAATTAAACATACAGGAATTAAATGCACGTCTCAACTACATGTCGATCATCATACTAAAATATGCAATTTGGTATCTGTCTGCCTGTCTGTCTGTCGGACTGAGATACATTCAGTCATTACTTATCCAATTGCAACCAAACTTGACTGGACGACTAAGGGTCACACGGCGGAGGTTGTATCGATTTAACCTCCCGCCCACCCTTTCTTTCCCCAAGGGGTTTTTCACCGCCAAGGGGATTGCATGTTGAGGTGTACAGCCGTATTAAAATAGGTTGTCATGGCGTTTTTCCAAGGTGGCTTTTAATAACAGAAGTAATAGCAATAGTCATCATAATAGCATAATGTTGTCATTACAAAGCAATATTAATCCAAAAAATATTCCCCTCCTCCCCCCCCCCCCCCCCCCCCTTGAAATTTCATCTTGATCGGATGAAGTTTTGCACTTGTCGAATTATGACGTCATAATGGAGTTCCCGGTCCTGGTGTTGGGCTAGCGGCTAGGGTGCCGGCTTAGGATCCAAGGATCCTGGGTTCGAATCCCGGTCGATCGCTGAATTAACGCCAGGGGGGTTGACTCAGCCTGTCATCCTTCCGAGGTCGGCTAATTGAGTACCAGTTCACTGGTAATTCCCTGTTTGTCGTTAAAGGCGGCAAAAAGGGTTGGCGTCAGGAAGGGCATCCGGCCGTAAAACATTGCTTCAAATAGGGGCCCGAAAAACAACAACAACCACGGTTCCCGAAAAAGGCCAACCCCCGCTTTGCGGGGAAAAATGGCCTCTAAAGGTGGTTTAATGGAGGCACCTATAACATCATCAATAACATGTTATTCCCCATTGAGAGTACTTTACAGTGAGCCATGCCTCAATTTTTTCTATGCAGTGCTTTTGGAGATATAGAGGTGCAAAATGGTTTGGTTTTTCAAGAAGGCACCCATACCACGTGACATATGACGTCATAATTATCATTACATATTATACAGGAGGAGGTGCACCTCTGGTGAAAATTTCCTGTCAATCGGACCAACGGTTGCAGAGAAAGGCATAGTTATTCTGTGTGGACAAACAGACAGGCAAACAAACAAACAAACAAATGGACTCAAATGCAATACCCTCTCCTCTGGTGAGGGTAATAACAACACTAATGACAATAGCATAATATTAATGTTATTACAAAGCAATATCCCTCCTCCCCAAGGGGTTTTGTGACTTGCGATGTTGTCCTCCCTTCGCCCCCTTCCCTCTCCTCCCTCTCCCGACACCGTTACGGAAGTAAATTTTATTATAGGGAATATAGAATGGTGAGGCACGGTCTGATCCTTTTAATGACCCAATCTAACATATCATGGTGGCTTGCAAGGACTGATCCTAAGTTAAAGCAGACCTGTACCCCAGTAGCGACGTGTTGTGAGGTGAGCGTAACGAGCTGAACCACACTGGTATGTCAAATTCAATATTGAATATTGAATTTTATTGCGTGATTAAAGGAGAAATTACTTTGCATTACATCTATAGAGTACACGCCTTTTAAAGTGCTTTATAATCAACAAAAGTAACATTTTGGGTAATCCGACAGATGTCATACTTGTACATTAACCATTAGTACCATAAAAATAAACATAGGGGCAATACCCCCAGCACTCACCTGGTAGAATAATCAGTATACTGCACGGACTAAAGGTATTTTCAACCAATTTCAATGGTTGCTAGAAGACAGGGCAGCATGTAGAATCATACTAACATAATCATAAGACTTCAAATCATAAAAATTAAAAAATACCTACTTTGAGGGGCAACCCCCTCCCCTCCAACCCCGTGTACCTCCTCAGACCCCAATTTTTCCAATGCCTTGAACCAAAATTGGTACATCATGGATGATGAAGGTTATGGTGATGCTTCATCAAAATTGTGTGTATGTATGTATGTTCTGAGAAAAAAATCAAATCTCTATTTTGGGGGGAAAGCCCCCCCCACACACACCCCCCGGCCCCCACCCTAGAAACCACCTTAGATCCCGATTTTTTTTTTTTTTAAATGCTACGAACAAACGTTGGTGCATCACATCACGGGTGATGAAGGTTATGGTCAAGTTTCATTGGAATTGCATGTGTAGTTTGTGAGAAGAAAGCAAACACCGATTTTGGGGGGCAACCCCTCCCCTCCCCCCCCCCCGTAGACCCGCACAGTGGCAGATTTTTTTTTTTTATGCCGTAAACAATCTGCGCTATATCACGGGTGGTGAAGGTTGTGATCAAGTGTCATCAAAATAGTGTGTGTAGTTTCAGAGGAAAAAGCAAATTCCTATTTTGGGGGGTCAAACCTGGATCCACTTTCTCCCGGTAGACCCCCTTAGATCCCGATTTTTTTTTTAATGCCGTAAACAAACTTTAGCTCCAATTTTGACGTTGTAGCTCAAATAATAACAGATATTGAAGGCATCATCTATCAGGAGTGAGATATAATAATTGCTTATTTTTAATTGGTTTTTCAAAACACTTAAATTAACACCTCACATGTTGATATGAATGTCCAGATAAGTCTTTTTGTGTTTACAAGTACAACGATGTAAAGTATGTTACTATGTTTGCTTTCACAGGGGATTTTTTTGTGTATACCTCTCGATGTAGATACATTGTGTTTGTTTATCTCCACATTGTGTATACCTGACATTGTATCTTTTCACCCCTAAGGTCTTCCTTGTCAGCACCCGGCCTCTACCGTTTCCCTGAATGGGTCAAGGTGGCGGGATGCAGTGAGAGGCCTTAGTGCTGATTCTCCCACAGATGCATCGTTTCATCGGGTTTCTAGTGAACCTGGAAGCAGTGATGATGATTGGGACAGAGATGGCATGAGGTGGGGATTTTTTTTTGGATTATGGTTCGAATTTTATTTGTATCTGCCAAGTCAACAAAGATGTATGCAATTATTATTAATTTACTCATTTAATACTAGGGCTGGCAGGATGGCTTTGAGTTATGCACACTCACCTCTAAGCTGTCTAGCTTGGGTTTGAATCTCAGTCCAGCTATAAAATGTCATCCCCGTGTTTCACGGGCTAGGTGTTTCATCAACGTGTTTGCCATCCCTTTGATGGATGTTAAATTGGGTGTCCTATCTGCCAGCATTAGTTGGTGGATGTTGAAGATTTCACGGTATCATTCGCGAAACATGGTGGTGGGATGATGAAGTTGGAAAGAGGATTGACGAGAAGAGGAAGAAGTTCAAGGAGTGGCAGAAGGCGAAGGGTACGGGAGCAGAAACAGCAGAGCATGAAAGTTATAAGGCTGCCAGGAAGGCTGCAAAGAAAGAAGTAGCAAAGGCGCAGGAGGCATGTAGGAAATGTTCGGAGAACGCTTGGATTCAGAAGAGGGTCAGAAAGCAGTATTCAGGATTGCAAAGCAGATAGCGAAAGAGAGGTGTGATGTGATGGGGGTGACTTGCTTGAAGGATGAAGTGGGACAAATCGTTGTAGACCCAGATGGAATTAAAGGAAGATGGAAAAGATGTATGGAAATGCTGTTGAATACAGAGAATGAATGGGATGGCAACATAGAGAGTAACCCAGTTTTAGGACCAGCAGAGAAGATAACTGAGAAGGAAGTTGAGGAAGCGATACAATCAATGAAGGGTAGAAAAGCGGGAGGGCCGACGGGAGTTGTGGGAGATATGTTGAAGGCAACAGCAAGTTAGGGTGTGAAGAGAATGACAGAGATCTGTAATCTGGTGGTGAAAGAATGCCGCATTCCAGTGGATTGGGAACTGAGTACCCTCGTCCCTCTATACAAGAGGAAAGGTGACCCTCTGGAGTGTGGCTCGTACCGAGCGATAAAGTTATTGGAGCATGGAATGAAGGTATTGGAAAGGGTGTTGGAGAGGAGGATAAGGAAGAAAGTGAAGATCGACGAAATGCAGTTTGGATTCATGCCAGGAAGAGGAACGAACAGATGCGCTTTTCATTGTGAGGCAGTTGCAGGATAAGTACATGGAGAAGAGGAAGAAGTTGTTTCTTGGGTTTGTTGATCTGGAGAAAGCATTCGATAGGGTTCCACGCAAAGTATTGACATGGGCATTGAGGAAGTTAGGAGTGGAGGAATGGTTGATCAGAGTAGTGATGGCAACGTACAAAAGAGCGCGCACAGCTGTACAGACGAAGGACGGGAACAGTGGTGAGTTTGAGGTGAAGGTGGGAGTGCATCAGGGGTCGGTACTAAGTCCACTACTATTTGTAGCTGTGATGGAGGTGCTGACTCAGAACGTAAAGGAGGGTTTACCGTGGGAGTTGTTGTATGCAGATGATCTGGTGTTGATTGCGGAAAGTATGGATGGACTGAAGGAAAAGATGAACAAGTGGAAGGAATGTATGGAGACAAAAGGTCTGAAGGTGAATATCGGAAAGACGAAGGTGATGGCAAGTGGTAAAGCATGTGCTGAGGTGGAAAGAACTGGGAAGTGGCCCTGTGCTGTGTGTAGGAAGGGTGTCGGAGTGAACTCCATTCAATGTACAATGTGCGCTGAGTGGGTTCATCAAAAATGTAGTGGTCTGAGAGGGTCATTAACCAGTGTGGCAGCTACATTCAAATGTAAGGTGTGCACAGAGGGAACTGCAGATGGAGGAAATGTTGAGTTGGATCTTGGAGACGGCGTGAAGCTGGAAGGTGTGAAAACATTTTGCTACCTCGGAGACATGCTGAATGGAGAAGGTGGATCAGACTCGGCAACGGTTGCTAGAGTGAGATGTGCATGGAAGAAGTTCCGGGAACTGAGTGGCGTGCTGATGATGAGGGGAGTGTCGTTGAAGCTGAAGGAAAAGGTGTATGCTGCATGTGTGAGAAGTGTTATGATTTATGGGAGCGAGGCATGGGTAATGAACGTAGAGCAGCAACGAAGGTTGGAAAGGGTGGAAATGCGAATGGTTCGACGGATGTGCGGAGTATCGTTGATAGAGGAAGACAAATGATGAATTGCGAAAGATGATGGGAATAGAGCCTGTGATTGATGCTGTGAAGAGGAACAGATTGAGATGGTTTGGTCATGTGTTGAGGAAGGATGAAAGTGACTGGTTGAGAAGAGTGATGGAAATGAATGTAGAAGGAAGTAGAGGACGGGGAAGACCGAGAAAGACTTGGCTAAAGATGGTGGAAGAAGAAATGCGGCAAGGGGGTTAACAAGGAGAGATGCAGAAAATAGGGCAAAATGGAGAAGATTGTCATGGGGACCACAAGGCTAACCCCCGCTCTAGTAGGGAAAATGGCTTTTAAAATGCATGTTGTTGTTGTTGTTGTTGTTGTTGTTGTTGTATTCACGTGAAGAGTATGCAAGCTATCGCTGGCACCTTGGCCATCCAAATCCCTACCGTGACCTCCTGCGTCAAAGTGGCAAGATTGTGTTTCCTTGCCAATTAAACTGCGTCTGCAGCCCTGTGCTCGAGACTGAGCAATCATCCGTAATTTAATATTGTTGTGGGCAGTTGGAGATGGACAGATACTTACACCAATTTATTATCAATAGCAAGAGGGTGGTTGATGAAAATTAAGGCTTCTCCAAGTGGAATGCTTATTAGTCATAGCTCCTTGCAGGCTACAGCAAGATGATCCCCCACTCCGCTCGTCCGGGAAGGAAAGCTCATGGCTACAGCTCATCCGAGACTTGGAACGTTTTGGAGAATCTGCACCCCAAAGTCGCAGTGAGGTGCATTAAAATTGCTGTCAATTTTGTTTATTGGCATTTTGTGTCTTGTTTGCATTTTACATTATTCTTCGTTTTAATATTGTTTTGACTTAAAGTCGACGCAAGTTAAGATTGACAAAAGTTCTTCAAGTGTTCCTCATTATGAATATTGAGTATCCCTAAGTTTTGGGATGCACAATAGCACTTTAAAAAAATTAATTTCCAAGGGTCGCAGAGGAGACGTCATTGCATTTTTAACTAAAAGGGGGCACTCGGTAGAGCGCAAACCTCTGCCAGGCTGACCAGTTTACGTTTTGTATCGCACCGATGGGTCAGATCTGGATCCGACATGAACCAAAATCTGATTGGCTTGTTTGTGTCACCTTACCAACTCATCCACTAAGTTTTGTCACAAGTCAGTCATATTTTTTAAATAGCATGCTACATATCATTTTTGGCCCTATCACTCAATGGTGAAGAATCACTTATAAAATTAAATAATTATTGTATCTGGATCCATATTCGGATCTTCACCGAAATTTAATCAATTTGTCCTCGTCACACAACCAACCTGTCCACCAGGTTTCGGTTTCGTCTGAATCCATCCTCAACTTTTTGAGAAAACATCCGATACAAATGGTTTTAAGGTTGCTTCAGTACAGGAAAGCTAACTGGAGACATTTGCAGGTCCATGATCGGCACAGATGTCAGAGGCAAAGCATCACGATAAACTTGAAGTACAGAAGTACAGGTTTAATACCTATTGCGGTACAGAGTGTCGATGTGACTCGCTGCAGTGCTCTGACTCCTGAGTACAAAACCAGCCGGCCAATAGCGACACCTAGTGTGTCAATATTTTCATCACGTATCGCCTCTCTGTTATACGAGGCAACCACATCACTTCGCATGTGAACACATCACCTATCTCGTGCCCCATATATGAGCCAATAGCGGTAACTAGCATGTCCACATAATATCACTTAACACTCCTCCCTCTACCCCCTTAGTGGGGAAGACTAAGAAAGTAAGTTAACAGTCAGATGTGAATAAATATAGTAGGATACAGAAAGGTCGTATAGAAAGGTCGTACAAAAGAGAGAAGGGTACAGTTGGTGGAGAAGAGGTTGGAGGTGCAAGATGAAATGTCATTGGGATTTGTGGACCTGGAGAAGGCCGATGACACTGTCCTACGAGAGATGATGATAGTGACACTGAGATGAATGGGGGTGCTGGAAGCAGAAGTTAGGTTGGTGGAAGGGATGTAGTCTTGCATATTAAAAACATAATGAAGCTGTCTGCGTGCCTATGTGCATCTGAAACCTTCCGGTCAAAACTCATTGGCTGACAGCTGGCATAACTCCACCCACAATTATAATGAGGAAAATCATACGTCCACCATTTTGGTTCTGTAGGCCATAGTACGTATCGGCCTGAAGCTTCGGACCTCTGGAGTCAGTCTATGGGTAAGTGCAATTGGAATCTATGCGAGCTATTAAAACATGATGTATTATATATGCACATTATGCATCTAACCCCAGTTGTTGTTTTTTGGGGGGGGGGGGGGGGGGAGCGTTCTTTTGTCTATACACCTCCCAAAGAAAGGGAGGGTTTTATGTACATTTGAAGACTGAACAATGTGTCGTCTATCATGAAAGTCATTGGCATGCTAAGTGATAAACTGCGTTTAAAATGGTAGCTGAGGAGTTTGCGAACAGGTTGAGTGGGAGTCTAAGTCATCAGGATGTTGAATGGATGTTGCGTGCCTTCAAGACTACCATACTTTATGTTGTCACAATAGGTGTATTGGAACCCACCGTCAGGTGAAGAGGAACGTTGTCTCCCAAGGGACACTGGATACCATTGACGAATGTAGCAGGGCCAGGCTTGATGGCAGACCTGCTCTGACCAACCCGGATTTCTCCCAATTGCAAATCCTCCCTTCTGGACTCCGTGATGACTAATTTTCATGCAATTGTCTCCTGGTCTTCCTCCGCTCCAATTTGTTCATCTGATCATGTGCTTGTGAAAATCAACATCTCTCTGGCTATTCTTGGAGAGCTGCCTCAACGCCGACAAATCTGGCATTTCACTCAAGTAGATTGGCAGGGACTATAAGCAGCCATCTATCTTCAGGACTGGTCTCCCATATCTACCACCCTGAGTTACCTGGGAATTCTTCCACAGAAATGTGCTCGTTCTCGTTTTCGTTTTTTTTTCCCCTCTCTCTCTCTCTCTCTCTCTCTCTGTCTCTGTCTCTGTCTCTGTCTCTGTCTCTGTCTGTCTGTCTGTCTGTCTCTCTCTCTCTCTCTCTCTCTCTCTCTCTCTCTCTCTCTCTCTGTCTCTCTGTCTCTCTGTCTCTCTGTCTCACTGCTGAATTATCTGGTGAGGTCGTTGCTCTGAAACAACTTGCCTTCTCTTCCTGGAAGGCTAATCCAACCGAAGGCAATCTCAATGCATTCCAAAAAGTCAGCTAAAAGTGTGTGTCCACTCAGGATAGCAAGAAAAAAACATCTGTACAACCTCAAGAATGGACTTTCAAGCTTGTCTCCCTCCTCTAAAACCTGGTGGTACCTTGGTATGCCTGTCCTGGAGTATGCTCTCCTTCCATCTATACCCTCCTTTCAAATTGCATTACAAATGTATTTTGCACCTGAGAAGGTGAAGTTTCTTTCAATCCTCGACTCTGACTCTACCACTGTTCCAGACAGCATCAGCTCACATGTCCTAAAATCCTGCTCTGCTGCTCTTCCACATCCTCTCTCTGCCCTTTTCCACCATATAATTTGTGCTAGGTCATCTTCCATTTGCTTGGAAATTTGCCAACATCATTGCACTGATGTTGGATCCCCTCAACTACAGACCTATTGGTTGATTTCCAATCATCAACATGGCCATATAATCCATCATCCAGTTGATATGAAATCCTTCCTTTTCTCCAACAACCTCATCTCAGATCACCAATTTGGTTTCAGACTGGGTCACTCCACCTTGGATATGCTGCTTCTACTCACCCAACAATGGATGGAGGCCATCAATGTCAGTCATGAGATCAGGGCCGTCTCTCTGGACATACAGTCACGTGAAAAAGTAAGTACACCCCATGTAAAGTTTTGACTTTTTCAACATATTTCAACATACAGCTATTTGATCTTCATTTTAACAATATTGATAGATAAAGGTGATATAATATAGCAAATATCATGAAACATTTACATTTTGTAGTCCATTGTATAATTTAAATAAACATAAATGCAAATTTCGCATGTGGAAAAAGTAAGTACACCCCTACATTTATGACAACTTCAAATACCTAAAATTAGAATCAGGTGCACCAGCTCAGGTGCAAATGATTAGAACATCGTTAGAGAGGATCTTGGAGGAACCTGTCTTATTTAAACCTCAGACATTTCGTTTGGTTTGCTCTGTTGTTGAAGTGTGCGGCGTCACCATGCCTCGATCAAAAGAGCTCTCTGAGGCCTTCAGAAAGAAGGTTATAGATGCCTACGAGTCTGGGAAGGGATTTAAAAAGATCTCCAAACAATTTGAAATCAATCATTCGACTGTCCGGAAGATCATCTACAAGTGGAGAAGATTCCAAACAACTGTGAACTTGTTCAGGCCAGGCCGCCCCAGCAAGTTCAGCCCGAGAGCAGACCGCAAGATGCTGAAAGAAGTCTCTAAGAACCCCAGAATGTCATCACGGGACCTACAGTTAGCTCTTGCCACTGATGATGTCAAAGTGCACGAGTCTACCATTAGAAAGAGGCTGCACAAATTTGATCTGCATGGGAGGTGTGCCAGGAGGAAACCTTTGCTGTCCAGAAAGAACATCAGGGCAAGAATAAAGTTTGCCAATGAACACCTAGGCAAAGACAAGCACTTCTGGAACAATGTGCTCTGGACAGATGAGTCAAAGGTAGAGCTATTTGGCCACAGTACCAGAAGACATGTTTGGCGAAAACCAAAGACAGCATTTGACCATAACAACCTGATACCAACTGTAAAGCATGGTGGTAGAAATATTATGGTTTGGGGCAGCTTTGCTGCATCAGGGCCTGGGCAGCTCACCATCATGGAATCCACTATGAATTCTTCATTGTACCAGAGGGTGCTTGAGGATAATGTGAGGCCATCTGTCTGGAAGTTGAAGCTCAACCAAAGGTGGACCTTGCAACATGACAATGACCCTAATCATACCAGTAAATCCACCAAGGAATGGCTGAAAAGAAAGAAATGGAGGGTTCTGGAATGGCCAAGTCAAAGCCCGGATCTAAATCCCATTGAGATGTTGTGGGGGAATTTGAAACGAGCTGTGCATGCAAGAAACCCCTCAAATATCGTATAGCTGAAATAATTCTGCATGGAGGGGTGGGCAAAAATTTCTCCCAGTCGATGTCAGAGACTGGTAGACAGTTATAAGAAACGCCCACTTGAGGTTGTTTCTTCCAAAGGGGGCAATACCACCTATTAGAGCCAAGGGTATACTTACTTTTTCCACATGTGAAATTTGCATTTATGTTTATTTAAATTACTAGCAACGGTACATGCCCTATGGGCGGGGCTTCAATTGGGAAGCCCAATTGAAAAGGCAAAATATCAGAAATTGAAGGCTTTTTTTTATTTTAAACGATTTATATAAATATCCATTAAATCATATCACACGCAAATCATCAAAATCTAAACAGTATCTTACTATAATTCGCCAAATGTCCCACAGTGATTTATTCACTATGATCGTGGTCACAATAGCTATGTCGTATGTACTCCCGTTACGTGTTTCCTTCAGTTGAAATGGGTTAGATTTCTCTCAAGCAGGGATTCAACCCGTGTCCTTATAAAAGGTCTTTGTCCGCGGTCACCGAGTTCGATCGGTGCAGCCATGCAGCGATCGGTGCAGCCGTTTGTACGGCACCCGGGAAAACAACATCGTCACAATGAGAACAATGAACGTGATGCGAACGCTTATGTTATGCGTGAGTCCAAACCTGAGAATTCTGGAGACTAAAGCTGAAATTGGGAAACTAAATAGCCTATTTTACTCCTGGAGATCCCAGGATTATCCCCCCAAAATATATTTGCGATCGGTTCAGCAGTTTTTACGGTACCTTCGAACAGACAGACAGACATTTGGTGAATTATAGTAAGATACAATGGACTACAAAATGTAAATGTTTCATGATATTTGTTATACTCACCGCAGGCAGGTTGGTGGTCTTTCCGTCTTCTACCGACTCCTCTCTGGCCTTGCCCCCCCAGCTCTCTCTGGGCTCTGTCCCGCAAATATTCCTACAGGTCGCACAAGATCTGCCTGCAACCCTCTTATGGTCAAACTGCCAAAATCAAGACTCTCTGCTCACCTTCACTCCTTCATTCCTCTTTTCTCCCGCCTCTGGAACAAACTCCCTCACTCTCTTCAATCCCACTCCACCCTCCAGGTCTTTAAAACAGCTGTTCACCACCATCTCTTATCTTCCCCCATCCAAAACCTTGATCTTTTCTACCCCCGCTAATTTCACCCCAATTCCACTTTTTTGAAATACCAACTTCTGTCCTGGAAGTCCTTGGTGTCCTTGTGTTTTATACTTCTCCCTTCCCCCCCCCCCCTCCCCACGCCTCCTCCCCCCAAGCCCTCTCCCTTCCACACATCTCCCTGCTCTCAAATGTTGTGTTTGTGTGCTTCCCCTTCTCTCCCCATCTTGTCTTCCGCTCCCTCTTTTTATATATTTTGTTTGTCTGGTTGATTTGTTTGTGAAGTAAATGTTAGCTCTTTCACGAGCCTCGATTCAGTATACAAAAAACCCCAAAAAATATAAAAAATTATATTTTAGGAGCCGTGGACGGCGAGAGAACGAGGCCATTTGGTTGAGTTCAAAGCATGTTTATTCGTACAGAACCCAGCACACTCTGTCTAGCCCGTTTATCGGGTAGCGATATATATACACACACACTCAAACACGTCATGCCGGAGCGTTTGCCCGGGAAAGGCGAGACCGGGCGTCCTGGGCGAGCCCTGGAAAGGCGAGTCTGGATGTGCCCGGGCGTCCTGGGCGAGCCCTAGAAAGGCGAGGCTGGGCATGCCCGGGCGTCCTGGGCGAGCCCTGGAAAGGCGAGGCTGGGCATGCCCGGGCGTCCTGGGCGAGTCCTGGAAAGGCGAGGCTGGGCATGCCCGGGCGTCCTGGGCGAGCCCTGGAAAGGGGAGGCTGGGCATGCCCGGGCGTCCTGGGCGAGCCCTGGAAAGGCAAGGCTGGGCATGCCCGGGTGTCCTGGGCGAGCCCTGGAAAGGGGAGGCTGGGCATGCCCGGGCGTCCTGGGCGAGCCCTGGAAAGGCAAGGCTGGGCATGCCCGGGTGTCCTGGGCGAGCCCTGGAAAGGCGAGGCTGGGCATGCCCGGGCGTCCTGGGCGAGCCCGGGAAAGGCGAGACTGAGCGTCTCCGGGCGGTCTGGGCGAGCCCGGGAAAGGCGAGTCCGGACATGCCCGGGAAAGGCGAGACTGAGCGTCTCCGGGCGGTCTGGGCGAGCCCGGCACAGCGATCGCTCCGTGGTTGCTTGCGTCCCCGGCAGGTGCAAGGCGATTGTGTATACCCAGCGGTAACCGCTACAATATCACCTTTATCTATCAATATTGTTGAAACTAGGGCATGCCCGTACTATATATAAGCTAGGACGTGCCCGTACGTGGGTGCCCGTTCCTTGCCAAAAAAAAAAAAAAAAAAAAATTTGTGTAGGGGTGTGTGTGTGTAAACATCCTAGGGCGTGCCCGTACGTGGGTGCAAAAAAACATGCGTGCAAACAACAACAACAAAAAAAAACTTTGAAACCACGTGGCAGTAACGACCACAGAACCCCCCCCTCTATTTACATGAATGGTTTGGTCCATTCGCAACGACCACAGAACCCCCCCCCCCTCTATTTACATGAAATGGTTTGGTCCAAAGCGAACGGCTTGCGGTGTTTGGTAAAGAAATCGCCATAGCTCGGTAACTACTTGTCCGATTAATTTCAAACCTTGAAAAGGCACATCCTCGGGTCCCCAGCAATATACCTGGCAAGTTTCAAGTATATCGGACCGGTAGTTGTCGAGAAACAGCGGTCACAGACAAACATACACACATACACACATACAAACACACATACACACATACACACAGAGATTAATGGAATTATAGATAGATGAAGATCAAATAGCTGTATGTTGAAATATGTTTAAAAAGTCAAAACTTTACATGGGGTGTACTTACTTTTTCACGTGACTGTATCTCATGCTTTTTATACAGTCTGGCATCCCGCTTTACTCTCCAAACACTCTGCCTCTGGCATCCAAGGCCAACTTCGCCCATTGCTTACTGACTTCCCTCTACTCCTGTAGCCAATGTGTGGCTCTCAACAGAATATTTTTCTTTCAACACCTCTCCCTGTCAAGGCTGGAGTGCCCCAAGGCAGTGTTCAGGGTGCAGTTATATTGCTGGTCTTGATCAATGATGTCTCTGGCTCTCTTGAAAATCATTTTTATCTATTGATTGATGACTTGACCCTCTGTCGTGAAATTCCTCATCCTTCAGACAGGCATGTTACAACCTCTTCCCTCTCTTCAGACCTTGACAAAATCAGAAGCTGGTCAAACACTTGTAATATGCCTTTCAATCCTGACAAATCTCATACTCTATCTCTTTCTTAAAGGACCATCTGGAAAACCCCCAATTGGTTCACGAGTTATCAAACAGAGTGACCACTATATTCGTCATGGGTGTGTGTCTGTCTGTGTGTCTGTCTGTCTGTCTGTCTGTCCGCAGCATAACTACCCGATGATATCATCCGATCTTGATGAAACTTGGGTGGGAGGTTGATATCATGATCTAGTTGTGTCCTGCCTAGAGTAGGCGTATTGCGCCCATTGGGGGCGGAGCAAGGCCCGAAAAAGATGTCTTTTTAGGGGGTAATCGAGTTAAAGCTACATCATCTTCTTTGAGAGAGTTTTTGGAATCTGACAGGGGTTTCGGTATTTGGTTAGGCCAATGTCATGTGTCTAGCCCCATGGAGCTCGATTTTTCATTTTCGCCCCAAGGTCAAGGTCACAAGGTCACGACATTTAGAAAAGTCGATTTTTGATGGTTTTATTACATTGTTCGCTTCCTGATAGGGTGAAATGTCGTACATAATCTTATATTATCACATACATCATGAAATACAAGTTTTCCAACAAATTTCAGAATATTCGACCTTTGACTTTTGAAGGTCACAAAGGTCAAAGTTTAAAAGTTGTCGGAATCGAACCAAATTTTCGGTATTGTGTAGTTAACGAACCTCATAACTGATTATACATTATTTTCTATCATTTCAAGGTCAGTAACCTTCGTTTTGACATTTCCGGGCCTGGCCTGTCCGGGCCTGTTTCGGTTATAGTCCGTCCTTTGTCATTGAATACCGCTCGCTCGTGAACCATCGTCATCTCCTGACTTGTCTACTTTCTTAACGATCCTCTTGAGTAAGTTCAGTCATTCAAACTCCTGGCTGTCACACTCAGCCATGATATTTCTTGGGCAAACCACATCTAAAGTTGGCCTCCAAAGCCAGCGGCTGACTGGGAATCCTCTGTCGTACAAAGTCCTTCCTTGGCACACCTGAACTCCGATCCACCTACAAAGCCTTCATCCACAGTTTGATGGAGTACTGCTCTCCCCTCTGGCCTGGCTCTTCTTTCTAACATCTTGCTCAGCTTTACGCCATGGAAACCAATGCCTTTAAGATTATTGGAATCTTGCACCATGAAGTTGAGTCTATGGGCCTATTACTTCGCCATCACAGACAGGTCAGTGGTCTCTGTCTTCTACCACCTCCTTTCTGGTCTTGCACCCTCTGCTCTTTCCGTGCTTTGTTCCACCTTTCCGTTCCCCCACTCCACATGTTTCTGTAGGGCTCACATGGGCCACATCAACCCCCTTCTAGTTAAACTACCTAAATCCAGGATCATTGCTTACCTCCACTCATTTGTTACTATTTTCCCCCTCCTATGGAAACAACTTCCACATCCTCTTCAATCTCCTTCCTCCCTCCAAATATTCAAGACAGTTGTTCACTGCCATCTCAGATCATCCCCAATCCTAAACCATGATCTCCTCTGCCTGCCTTCGTTAATCCCAGCCAAATCCCTCCTCTTCCAAATTTCCAGTTTTCCCTCCTGAAAGTTCCCTTCTGTATCCTACTTGTCCATCCCATGCAGACGCTCATGCCCCTCATTCTTCCCTACACCCATTGTTTGTCCGCCTCCCTCTGTCTTGGCCTAACTAAGCTGTTATTGGAGCTGCGGCATAAAAGGTTATGATCCCCGAGGGCGGACAAGGAGGCCGATGTGCGAGGAAATGTTTTTTTAAATATGGATCTGGAAATATATTGAACACTTAAAAATAGGTGCCATCATTCCTGAAAACAGATGGATCGCTCATTCCATTGGGCAATGAACTGTCATTGCTTTTAAAATTTCACAGTGATTTTGGAATTTTCATGTGGAGTGTTTTTATGTGTCTCTGGCAGGATCCTCGAAGCTGGGATCACCTTCCCCATGAATCGGGTGCTGAGAATGAAGATTGCAATCGCTTCCCTTTGGTTTCTGAAGCCTGTCAGTCTCTGGAGCAAATAAAGGTAACAAATAAACAAGACCGAAAGTCTAGCAGCAGCGTAGCCTGGCTTGTAAAATATTATAAACCACAAACACACATGATTAGCTTTTTAAACAGTCGCTAATGCTGTGTATAACATTAAACAAAGAAATTTGGAGGAATCCCGACATCCATGAGGTACGTTTTACTTACAGAACTGAGGGAAGATCTACTGTAATCTATATACCCCACAATGGTTGGGTTAATAACTTGCTATCAAAAAACCGAAGCGAATTCCTTACTTCCGCGGTTGTTAGTTTCATACACCGCTTATGATTGATTAATGAATCATACACCACTTCAATCCATCAAC
Organism: Myxine glutinosa; assembly: GCF_964187855.1. NCBI lineage: Eukaryota > Metazoa > Chordata > Myxini > Myxiniformes > Myxinidae > Myxine > Myxine glutinosa. The sequence continues at coordinate 114,714,045 of NC_136264.1, forward strand.
TTTGTATTCACGACATTGGGATTAAAGTGTTATGGTCATATTTACTCTATTATTATTACTATTATGAAAATGATACTACTGAAACGATACACTACTGTATTAAGAAACCTGGGCTTAATTTGTCCGAGGCTGTCTGAAGGTGAGGCATAAAGCCCAAGGCCTACACGTACCATTTTGATGGAAGAGCCATAACGCCGATGCTTTCGATATTTGATGGTCATTTTAACAATAGGTTTGTTTGTGTTTCACACTGCATGAAAAACGTAAAGGTAGAGCATGGCGATTGTGATATATGACAGGTTCGACGATATGTTCGGCCTGAACGAAATTGGAATCAAAATGCAGGAGTGTGGAGAGTCGGGTGCCATACTGCCGTAATGACATCAGATGTAATCACATCACCCTGTCATGTGACCAGATCCTCAGCTCTGATTGGTATACGTTTGAGGGGACATACATACAGATAGACAAACACTGTTCTAAACGGCTTTGCCCTATGGGCTACGCCGTAAAAATAACCTCAAGAGAGTGTGTCGCCATTATCTAGCTTGTATACTCATTTTACCCCTCCCCCTGGTAAAAATGGTCTTTGGGGCCTAACCCCACATAATGTGTGGAACTCTGTAAGTTGTACTTAGAGTCTCTTGGAGGGGCTTCTCGTGATTCAAAGATTTGTAACTGTCACTCTTCAAACTTCAGTAGTTCATGTAATTGCAAACATGGACGTGGCAATGTTTTTCTCAGCCATGATATGTGAATGACATGGAAATTGCTAATTGTAGCTTATATTATTAGTGATAATTACAGGATTTTAGCAATTATCTCGAGTAAAGGTGAGGATTAAGGAGAGTTTCTCAAAATATTAGTGTTAGTCGGTCAGTGATGGTTATGTTTATTTTGAAAACTTTTTGAAATAACTAGTACACCCACTCGGGGAGCGGCAGGAAAGGGCCATGTTATCATCCTCCCTGGGGTAGATAGATTACAGTAGATGTAGGCTCGGGTCCGATAAGAATATAATGCCTCAAGGACATTGAGTTTCCTCCCTTTCAGTTTAGTGTTAAACAGCATTAGCGACTGTTTAAAAAGGTAATCATACGTGTTTGTGGTTTATAATGTGTTTTACTTCTGGTAGGGGTGCCCCATGATACGCCACGATAAGCTATTTATACACGTTAACATGGTATTTGTCCAAGGAGGAAAAACCCCTTGGTGAGAGGGGATGTTATTAGTGCAGTATTAATATGGTTTTGTAATAACATTAATATTATGCTACTATCATGTGTGTTGTTATTAATTTTGTTATTCGAAGCAGCCTTGAAAAATGCCTGGAAACACTGATATCACCCAAGACGGAAACCCCCTTGGGGAGGGGGGAAAATGAACTCACTCTCGCTACAACCTCCATGATGTGACCCTTAGTCCTGTCAAGTTTGATTGAGATTGGATAAGTAACGACCGAATGTATCACGGCCAAAAAGACTGACAGACAAACAGACGCCAAATTGCATATTGTAGTATGATGATGATGAAAATAATTTTAAAAAATTCAACTCTTCACTTTATTTATTCCACGGTGAAGCTGATTATATGGTGGTACACTTTCACAGCTTTCTTTACGGCGTGCGCCTGGAGTGGATGGTTTTGGATTCAGTGTTGCAGACGGTGTTCTGGAACCTGGAGTGTTTGTCAGTGCCATCCGGCCTGGAGGTGCAGCTGAAGCGGTAGGATTGCAGCCTTACGACAGGATCCTACAGGTAGGTACCTGCTTTTATTGCAGGTGGGGGACACCAGTATAAAGTTGTTGTAGTCCTGCATTTTTACTTCTTCATTTCTATTGTTGAACATGACAGAAGCATGTCAATTTATTAATGAATTTTGTTTTCATTAAACATTTTGCTAAATAGGTAATATAGATAGCATCACTTTTGTTGTAAATAAAGTCAAGTCTCGTGGAATAGTTAGACAATATAATGGATCAGGTTGTAATAGAATGAAAGGAACAGTACGAACAGTACAGTACAAAAGATAGGGGATGGGGAAACACAGCAGCGATGAAAGCGAGTTGGGGAAGAATGAGGGCTAGGGGAGGACACACGTGGTGGACAAGATGCATACAGCCGCAAACTCTCAAGAAAGAAAAACTGAAAACTTGGAAAGAGGTAGGCTTGTGGGAGGAGGGGAAGTTAGGGTTAGAAAATATCATGGCTTTTGATGGGGGATTCTCTGAGATGGTGGTGAGGAGCTGTAGTAGGGAAGACTGAGATTGAAGAGAATGTGTAAATTGGCTGCACAGGTGGGGAAAAAAAAACCAGGAACATATGAGTGGAGGTGAGCACCCTGCAAAAACCTAGGGGGTGGGGGGAGGTGGGGTTGGGAGGGGCAGACCATGGAAAGTGCGGAGGGTGCAAGAGCAGAAAGAAAGAGGTAGAAAACAGAGCCCACCGACCTATCTGCGATGGGAAAATGACAGGCCCATAGAGTTAGCTTCATTGTTAGCATTGGAGACTTCCGCTTCCGGTCCGGTCCGGAGAGGACGCTGGCGTCGCTTGCTCGCCGCTTCTCCGACTGGGCCATTGTCTTTAGCTTGCTTCTCTGGTGGTCGTGGCGGATTTTTGGCCATTGAGTCTGCCCTCTGCATGGTCCCGGCTCTGCTCCTAGCTTCGCCTGCCCGGCTCCTTCGCTGTTTCCTCGGGCCCGCTCCCGTGGGTTGTGGCCATTGTTTGCAGCGGTGGTGGTGGCGGTTTGCCGCCGTGATCTTGATTAGCGGCGGCGGTCATTTGCCGCTGCATTTGCCGCTTTGCCTCCTCAACCTTGGCCTCGTGCTCGTCTCTTCGCTCCTGTCTGCCCTCTGCTCGGTCCCGGCTCTGCTCCTGGCTTCACCTGCCCGGCTCCTTCGCTGTTTCCTCGGGCCCGCTCCCGTGGCTTGTGGCCATTGTTTCACCTCCTCAACCTTGGCCTCGTGCTCGTCTCTTCGCTCCTGCCTGGCATGGCTCTGCGGTGCTCCGCCGCAAGGCTTCTTCTGCTTAATACCTGCTCCACCCCATCATGCATCTCTGCAATCAAATCCAATGGACTCCTGCGACGACCCAGGTACATTCACCGTGGCTCCGGTCGTAAGTTTGTTCATTTACAATCAGGTCACTCCATCCCCGTCCTCTGGTCGGCTCAGCGCACTCCCACTCATCGTCCCAGCGCACCTGGTCACAGCAACGCACACAATCGCACCTCCTGTCTGCGAACCCTGGCCAAATCACCTGTGTTCATCCCCGCCGTACAAAACAACATCAAGCTCACCCTGTTCAATACCCGGTCCCTCAACAACAAATCCCTCATCCTCAACGACTACATCCTGGAAAATAAACTGGACTTTCTCTGTCTCACTGAAACCTGGCAACAACCTCTGGACTACATCGCACTCAACCTCACCACACCCAATGGATATTCCTACATCAATAAACCACGCTCGGAGAGCCGAGGTGGTGGAATTGCCGTTATTCACCGACAATACATCAGGACCAGCCTCATCTCCATCGCATCTGCTCCATCATTTGAACACCTGGCTTTTAAACTCTCTGGTCACACACAGTCAGTCATGGCTGTTGTCTACCGCCCTCCCAAACCACACCCATCATTCCTGTCTGACTTCTACTTTCTGACCCAGCTATGTTCCCTCTCCCCCTCAATCCTCCTCCTTGGTGATTTCAATATCCACATGGACTCCACTGACTCCACGATAACCAATGACTTCACTGATTTACTCACCTGCTTTAACCTCACTTTAACCTCACTCACTAACTTTAACCTCACTTTAACCTCACTCAACATGTCAACTTTCCTACCCATAACCGTGGTCACATTTTGGACCTTGTCTGCTCTACTGGATTAATCTTGCACCATCTCTCTGGCTCCGACCTCACCCTCTCTGACCACTTAGCCATCACTATGACCATCAACATCCCCGCCCCAACACCAAGGCATTATCGCACTATCAACTTCCATAAGCTAAACGCTCTTTCACCTACCTCATTCTCATCCACCCTCTCTGAAAAAATGTCCACTTCTCCCTTCGTTGACCTCCACAACCCTTCTGATCTCCACAACCCTTCTGATCTCACTGACTACTACAACCACACTCTCTCCTCCTGCCTTGACCAACTTGCACCTATAAAAACCAAAACAGTTTATTTCACCCATTCTGCTCCCTGGTTTACCCCTGAACTCCGCCTGATGAAAACTCGTGCTCGCCAACTTGAAAGACTCCGCAATAAAACAGGTCTCACAATTCACTCCCAAGCCTACAAGGACCACCTACAACACTACAAAGATGCCCTCTCCCACGCCCGCTCTGCCTACTACTCTCAAATTATCCACTCTGGCTCCGGAAACCCAAAAGCACTCTTCTCTACAATAAACAAACTCCTCAGCCCCCTGAACACCACCACCCAGTCATTCACAGTAGACAACTGCATCTCCTTCCTTTCATTCTTCCAACGCAAAGTTGAAAACATCTACAACAGCTTGACCACCGCCACACCCGCTCCCCCTCAAACCACCTGCCCCCCCTTATCCTGCCATCCCCTGTCTCAATTCTCCCCAATCTCCCCTACTGACCTCTCTGAACTCCTCATAGGAATGAAAACTGCCACCTGCACTCTTGACCCCATCCCCTCCAGCTTTGTCAAGGCCTCCCTTCCTGCTCTCTCTCCACTTATCATTGCAACAATAAACTCCTCCCTGTCTACAGGCATCGTCCCACCATCCCTCAAAATTGCTGCTGTTACCCCCATTCTCAAAAAACCTGGACTAAATCCTGACACCCTAAACAACTTCAGACCCATCTCCAACCTACCCTTTCTGTCGAAAGTTTTGGAACGTGCTGTAGCCGCTCAACTCAAACATCACCTCTCTGCCAATAACCTGTATGAAACATTCCAATCCGGATTCTGCTCCAACCACAGTACAGAAACTGCTCTCCTCAAAATCACCAACGACCTTCTCCTCTCCTCTGACGCTGGCAACCTCAACATTCACATCCTCCTCGACCTCAGCGCCGCCTTTGACACCATCGATCACACCATCCTCCTCACCTGACTTGAAACCACCTTTAACGTTACTGGCACTGCCCTCTCTTGGATTAAATCATAACTCTCTGACAGACGCCAGTTCATCTCCATCAATAACTGCAAAGCCCCCACTGCTCCCCTCCCCCAAGGTGTCCCCCAAGGTTCAGTTCTTGGCCCCCTCCTCTTCATCCTTTACCTGTCCCTTCTCGGTCACTTAATCCGCCGTCATGGTCTCCAATTCCACTGCTTCGCCGATGACATCCAGCTTTTCATCTCCACCAAGTCCATCTCCACCGCCACCCACTCTATCCTGACAAACTGCATCACTGAAATAAAATCCTGGCTTCAAATTAACTTCCTCAAACTTAACTATGATAAATCTGAAATAATCATCATTGGCCCAAAAACGCTCATAAAATCCACCAATAACTTTGCCCTCAACATCGACGGTATCCCAGTATCCACCTCCCCTCACATCCGGAATCTTGGCATCATCTTTGGCCAAACCCTCTCCTTCGACAAATACACTAAACAGATCACAAAGACAGCCTTCTTTCACCTGAAAAACATCGCCCGTCTCCGTCCATCCCTCTCCTCCATGGCTGCAGAAACCCTCATCCACGCCTTCATCACCTCCCGTCTGGACTACTGCAATAGCCTCCTCTATGGTTCACCCTCAACAATCACCAATAAACTCCAATACATTCAGAACTCCGCTGCCCGTCTACTCACCCATTCCCGGACCCGTGACCACATCACCCCCGTCCTTTACAAGCTTCACTGGCTCCCCATCTCCCAGAGAATCCAGTACAAAATCCTCCTCTTGACCTACAAAGCCCTCCATAACCTGGCCCCATCCTACCTGGCTGACCTCCTCTCCAGACACACTCCCAACCGCAACCTCCGCTCTGCTGGTACCAACCTCCTGACCCCCCCCCCCCCATCCGGACCAAATTCAGATCCTGGGGGGACAGGGCCTTCTCCATCGCTGCTCCCACCCTCTGGAACTCACTACCTCACACCATCAGAGACTCCTCACTCACCACATTCAAAACATCACTCAAGACCCACCTGTTCAACACTGCATTCAACATTTAACCCACAGCATTTAACCCCTGACTATCTCTTCTCCTTCTCCCTCCTTTTTGCTTTGAATATTTCCCTATTGATTCTTGTTTTTTGCAATTGTTTTTATGTTTTGCTATGCATTATGTTTTGCACTCTGTCAAAGCGTCTTTGGGCTCCCTGAAAAGCGCTATATAAAATAAATGCATTATTATTATTATTATTATTATTATTATTGTGAAAGATGCCAATGATCTTGAAGGCCTTGGTTTCCACGGCATTAAGCTGTACAAGATGTGAGGCTGGAGTGCCAGCCTAGAGGGTAGAGCAGTACTCCATCAACCTGTGGATAAAAGCCTTGTAGGTTAATAAAAGTTGATATACCAAGGAAGGACTTTCCATGTTGGAGGATGCCCAGTTGCTGATTGGCTTTGAAGGCCAACTTAGAAGTGTGGTCTGCCCAAGAAAGAGCATGGCTAATAGTGAGGCCCAAAAGTTTGAGTGACTGGATTTTTCTCAAGAGGATCTATATATATATATATATATATATATATATATAAAGGTTTTAACCTTGTTCACGTCACATGGTTAAAATGACATTTGACATTTCACCTTGGGTCAAGGTAAGTAAAGTCAAGTACATGTCAAAGGTCAGTTAATATCAAGAACATGTCAACAGAAAACAATAAGCAACATATATTTCCAGTTTAGGATCCAGGAGAACACATTTGAGATGGTAACTAATGATTGGCATTCAATAATAATGCGAAGCGATGGGATTTACGTGTATGGTGAAGACCATATATGAATTATGCATATTTTTCTCTAATTAGGTCATTTGCTTATTAATTAGCATATTGCAAACATCTGAGAGGGCAAATGACAAAACAAATGTCATAATCAATGTTCCTTGTGAAATTTGGCACATTTTGGTGCCAAGGTCGATATACTTTGAATGAAGTATGGTCACTGTAATGACGTTTGAACTTTGACCTTGAGTCAAGGTCACTAAAGGTCAACAGAAAAAAAGGCATCATTTTTCCGATTAGTAGGACCCAGTAGAATACATTCATAGTGGTTGGCCAAAATTAACATGAACTGCACACGAACTTGAAATTGAGTACATCGGCCCCCCAACTATTGTCATGAGCGGCGTCGGCTGTGGGGTGCCATTTTTTTTTTTTTTTTTTTTTTTTTTTTTTTTGTATACAAGGTCGAGGCTCGTGAAAGAGCGAACATTAATCACACAGAAAGACAAACCAACACAAAAAACATATAACATAGGGAGCGGTAGACAAGATGGGGAGAGAAGGGGAAGGACACAAACACAACATTTGAGAGCAGGGACCGAGAGACATGGAGACATCGAGAGATCTGAGAGAGGGCGAGGGCTTTGGGGGGGGGGGGGGGCGTGGGAAGGGGGCGGTGGGAGAGGTATAAAACATATGGACACTGCCAGGACTTCCAGGAAAGAAGTTGGAATTTCAAACAAGGTGGATCTGGGGTGAATTAGCGGGGGTAGAAAAGATCAAGGTTTTGGATGGGGGAAGATAAGAGATGGTGGTGAACAGCTGTTTTAAAGACCTGGAGGGAGGAGTGGGATTGAAGGGAGTGAGGGAGTTTGTTCCAGAGGCGGGAGAAAAGAGGAATGAAAGAGTGAAGGTGAGCAGAGAGCCGAGATTTCGGCAGTTTAACCATCAGAGGGTTGCTGGCAGATCTTGTGCGACCTGTAGGAATATTTGGGGGACAGAGCACAGAGAGAGCTGGGGGTGCAAGGCCGGAGAGGAGTCGGTAGAAGACAGAAAGACCACCTACCTGCCTGCGGTGAGTGAGTGAAAGGCCCTCAGAGATAGCTTCATCGCGGGAGATTCCAATAATTCTGAAAGCTTTGGTTTCAACAGCGTGAAGCCGAGCTAGGTGTGAGGCAGGAGCACCGGCCCATAGGGGAGAACAGTATTCCATTGAGCTGCGGATGAAAGCCTTGTATGTGGTGAGGAGCTCAGGTGTGCCGAGGAAGGACTTCGCACGACGGAGGATGCCCAGTCGGCGACTGGCTTTGGAGGCCAGCTTGGAAATGTGGTTTTCCCAAGAAAGATCATGGCAGATAGTGAGACCCAAAATCTTGAGCGACAGAACTTCTTGGAGAGGATTGTTGAGAAAGTAGATGGGAGGGTTGTCCAGTCGATCTTTTCGGAGAGACATAGTAAGAGTGTGAGATTTGTGTGTGTGATTTGCGAGCATAACCCAGAAACAGATGTAACTAAAACGACACTCGGTAGAGCGCATACCTTTGTCAGGCTGAGCGGGTGATGTTTTGTCTCCACTGATAGGCCGGATCTAGATTTGGATCTGCAACAAAATCTAATCAGCTTGTTCTTGTCACCGAACCAACTCATCTCCCAAGTTTCGTCATAACTCGTCCACAACTTTTTCAAATACCATGTTATTTATCGATTTTCGCCCGATCTCCCAATGGTGAAGAATCACTTTAAAAAATTCAACAATTCTCGTGTCCGAATCCCTTCATATTCAGATCTTCACCAAAATCGAATCGATGTGGTCTTGTCACACACCCAACCTCTCCACCAAGTTTCGTCCAAATCCGTCCATAACTTTTTAAATATCATGTTAAATATCGCTTTTTGCCCGATCTCCCAATGGTGAAGAAACACTTAAAAATTAAATAACTCTTGTATCGCAATCCATATTCAGATCTTCACCAAAATCGAAGCGAGCCGGTGTTGTCACACACCCAACCTCTCCACCAAGTTTCGTCCAAATCAGTCCACAACCTTTTGAGATATCTTGTTCACGTACAGACAAACCAACAGATAGACAAACAGACAGGGGTGAAAACAAACTCCATGCACCTTCGCTGGCGGAGGTAACAAAGCACCATCAGGTTTTGGAGGAGGGAGACAAGTTTGAACGTTCAATCTTGAGGTCAGAGGACAGATGGTGTTTTCTTGCTCTCCTAAGAGTGGATCCTCACTAGTTTTGGATTTTGATAACTTTGGTCGGATTTGCCTTCAAGGAAAATAAATTTGCCTCTGTTTATCTTATCAAGACAAACAATATCTGTTTTTAAACAAGCGTCTATTTGTTTTGATTGACAGGTAAATCACGTAGTAACTCGTGATTTTGACTGCACTCGTGTGGTTCCGTTGCTCTCTGGCTCTGCTCCTCGCCTTTTCCTTTTGGTCGGACGTGACGCGGAGCCTTCTCCACGAATGAAGGCCTTGCTTCCACAATCATCCAACAGGGGCCTGACACATACTTGGGGAACGAGAGAAAGACTTTGGGATGGAGCAGCCCGAGGAGTTGGTATGATGCTGTAACGTAAGAAGAAGACTCCTTCAATACATACATTTTAGGCTCAAAATAACTTGAAGTAAAATGGGTGGCATTTTACAACTTCTACTCGGGGCAGTTTTTCATCGTCTTGTTCAAGAAGTTTCTAGATCCCAAACTGTTGTTGTGCGGTTCATCTATTCGTCTATTTTTGCATGTATGTAATAAATAAATCAATGGCAAATAATGATTCTGTGACCCAGAATTGAACTCCCATGCTCTACGTCGATTTATCCATCGTCTCCTGATGTCCTTGTCCTTCAGAACCACGTCTATGAGCTTCAGATACAGTGGAATTTAAAATATATATATTTTCTTTTTGATCTTACCTTGCACACACATTTTATGCAAGATCACGGATGAATTGGGGGGGGGGGGGGGGGGGAATTCATCACTTCCTGCCCATTCTGGAGGACGAGGTAGTAGTTTGAGTTTCGCTTCAGTTTCATTTGTTGCCAATGGTGCTGCAATCAATGTATTAAATAATTATATTCCCTCATCAGGACCCTTTTAGCACTGGAAATGTTTGTGGATCGCTTTATCATTCTGGGTCAATCACTGCTTCGTTTTGATCACCCGCAGTTGTGTACTTTAATTCCTATACAAGAGTACATGTTCAACATCACAGCCAGTGTATCGGAGACTGTTCGTTGTTAACCTTTTACTTTTATTACACCATTTCAAACACAAAAAGTTCACATTGCCCAGGTAAGGATTTTTAGTTGTCGTTTGAATGTAAGTGATTGTTTTTTTTTTTTTTTGTGTTTTCTTTTTACATTCAGAAATGTGCACATTATGGAGGCTACTGTGTCACTAGCCATACTTTTATATTATTGTTTGATCATATTTTGCTGCTGTGGCCTCAAACACTCAAAGTCTGCACCTCATTTCCCACCGTGGTAAACATACTCTTGTCAACTTTGCCGTGGTAAAGTCCATTGTTCATCTTGACCACCGATGTAGATTGACAAAAGGCGTCCGAGAGACTACGTTGTCATTTTTCATTAAACTGGGTTGACTAGGCAGGATTTATCCAATCTGCAGTCAGGACAGATGACCGTCAATGGCCTTGCTGAATTGTGATTGGACGAAAGTGTTCAGCTGGCTCAATTTGCTCAGTCAGCACTATGTAGAAAGAAAATGACTCCAAAGTGTGCATTAGATCAATGTACAATGAACCTTCAAATAGTTATTATTTTTTAACAGTTGCTACCTTTTCAGGGTATTGGCATTCATGATCAAATGCGATATATAAATACAGTTGCACTTGAATATCTATTTGCTTTTTGTCAAATTTGATGTTTGAATATTTGATGTTGTCGAATGTGTATGCATGGGCAATGCGGGCACATCTTTTGATCTTGGCAATGGGTAACGCATTATTGAGGAATGCGTAGATCCTTGATTTAAAAACTCCTGACTACTAAAAATCTCCATGATGGCAGAAAAGGTTACTTACTTGTCCGTTGGAGCACGGTTAAGATTTTGTAAGCTGATGAACCTTGTCTTTTGTAATACAGCCTTGATTTTTATGTTTCATTTTATTAAAGTGAAACTTTATCACTGGAATATCTCGACTTTCGAACTACCGGTTTATTTGAGTGCTCTATTGGTTGGTGCTATTTTTTAAAATGCAGAATATATTCTGCAAACAGTTCATTTTTCAGTTCAGCCTTAAATTATAAGACACTATTTCGGATCCTAAGGTCCATTGAATTTAACATTTTGGGTGTACTGACATTTTGCATGTTTTCTGTACGATTTGCTTTGAATGTGTTTTTTTAACAACTGAAAACGTTTAATAAATGCCGTTAGAGGTGATGCTGCCTTTACCATTTACTTGTAAAGAATTTTTGTTTTGTTTTGTATACAGAATCGAGGCTCGTGTAAGAGCTAACGCATTGAACATGAAAACATGCACAGACACATGAAACATACAATGAAGGGAGCGGGAGACAAGAGGGGGAGAGAGAGAGAGGGAAGCACACAAGCACAACAACAGTAGAGAACAGGGACGTCGGTAGATCGGTGGAAGGGGGAGGGATGGGGAGGAAAGGAAGGGTACACGGTATAAAGCAAATGAACACTACTATGAATTTCAGGAAAGAAGTTGGGGATTGAAAGAGGTGGATTTGGGGTGTTTTAACGGGGGTAGAAAAGATCAAGGTTTTGGATGGGGGAAGATAAGAGATGGTGGTGAACAGATGTTTTAAAGACCTGGAGGGAGGAGAGGGATTGAGGAGAGTGAGGGAGTTTGTTCCAGAGGCGGGAGAAAAGAGGAATGAAAGAGTAAAGGTGAATAGAGAGTCTTGATTTTGGTCGTTTCACCATAAGAGGGTTGCTGGCAGATCTTGTGCGTCCTGCAGGAATATTTGGGGGACAGAGCACAGAGAGAGCAGGGGGAGCAAGGCCGGATAGAAGTCGGTGGAAGACAGAAAGACCACCAACCCTGCCTGCGGTGAGAGAGAGAAAGGCCCTCAGAGTTAGCTTCATCATGGAATATTCCAATGATTCTGAATGCTTTGGTTTCAACCGCGTGAAGCCGAGCTAGGTGTGAGGCAGGAGCACCAGCCCAGAGGGGAGAGCAGTATTCCATTGAGCTATTTTTCTAATTTGGACCCTAATTTTCCCATTCTTATAAAGGGATATCGACATGTTGGTGTCGTGGGTTTTAATCCTTTTCCCAATGAATAAGCACCTTGTTAAACTCGGCCAGTGTACCAGAGGTTTATTAGAGATAAGAATACATGCATGGGAGACGTTGGTGTCCACAGCCGCCCCAACATCTCAGCGAGCCACAACCCGTTGTCGGCTTAATATACTTTTCTCAAAGCTTAAAGATCTCAAAACATCGTCCCAAGTTCATTCCTCCCCAATGCCACAGACTGCCGCCTCGAAGAGAAGTTGTACAGAGTTGACAAGCAGGCTAAGCCTCATAGGGAAAGAATGTTTTGCAAGGTCAAGCATGGGATATTTGTGTCAACAGTTTTTCAAAGTCCGACAACCAGACGCCAGGGAATTTGGTCACAGGGTTTTTCAACCTGGAACACTGCTGCCCCCCTCAGGATAGGGAATCTATGAAATCTTAATTAGCATGTGAAAATGAGAAAAAACAAACTGACTCAATGTTTGGAGGGAGGGGATCCAGCCAGCATGTACAGCTGGGGCCCAGCTGGGAAATAGGTGGTTTGAATGGGTTAAGGTGGGCTTGGGTTCTGGGTGGGTTTTTTAAACTGGGTTCCACATGGGTCCCACCTGGGCTGCCGATGTCATTCTACAACTAGAACGACACTCTTTGATGTCATATCCCACCTTACAAAGCTGGCTGGAGCCCACATGGGATTTCGTCATTTCGATGGGCTGAACTGGACTTTGAGTGGGCTCTGAACTGGGCCCTATGTGGGTCCCAGGTGGGCCAAGTCGATGTTCGTTTCAGAAGTTTTTAAAAATGGCAGCCAGAAGCTGGCAGACAACGTGTTATCGAGACCAGTTCAACAACAGTTTTTAAAGGTGAGTTTGTTGTTGTCTGAAGAGAATCATTCCGTTTGAAGAAACATTGTAGTTTCCAAATCAGCAGCCATGTTGTAGACCCTGATGTAGATCGATAATACTTGAATTGGCAATTTTATGATACTTCGGATGGTGATTCAATGCAGAGGGTTGAAAGTTTGATTTTTAGTAAATCTATACATACTATAAGAGAGGTGTGTGTGTGTGTGTGTGTGTGTGTGTGTGTGTGTGTGTGTGTGTGTGTGTGTGTGTGTGTTTGTGTGTGTGTGTGTGTGTGTGTGTGTGTGTGTGTGTGTGTGTGTGTGTGTGTGTGTGTGTGTGTGTGTGTGTGTGAATAAAAGAGAGAGAATTGTGAGGAACAGAAATGAAAAAACGAGATGTGTGTCACCATTTCTTTCAGGGATGGGTGAACAGATCTCGGCTTTCTCAAACTTTCAGAGGTCCACAACCTTGCTATTCTGGAAGCAGGAATACCACAGCAAGATTTTCCAAGGCATTTCAGATGCCACTGGAACGCCACTGAATTATTCAATTATTTACCATTATTAGCCTGTTTTAACAGATCCAAGTTAAGATGTTCTTTAAGATCATTTCGAGCAAAAGCCTCTCTAAATACACTCCATTCGATATTTCTACTGAAAGTAAAGCAGAAGTGATGTTGTAGCGAATGCAGGATTGATTTACATTCACGTCCACGAAAAGCCCATTCACTGCCCACGGGGGCAACCCAGTTGGCCCCCAGGTGGAGCCTATGGATAAATCCAGCTGGAGCCTACGTAGGGGATACACATGGGACCCACATGTTAGCCCACATAGCATTCCCACGGGTGACCACACTGGTGTGTGTATATATATATATATATATATATATGTATATGTATATATATATATATATATATATATATATGTATATATATATATATATATATATATATATATATATATATATATATATATATATATATATATATATATATATATATATATATATATATATATATATATATATGTATGTATATATATATGTATGTATATATGTATGTATATATATATGTATGTATATATGTATGTATATATGTATGTATATATATATGTATGTATATATGTATGTATATATATATGTATGTATATATGTATATGTATATATATATATATATATATATATATATATATATATATATATATATATATATATATATATATATATATATATATATATATATATATATATATATATATATATATATAAATAAAGTAATGAACGGCGGTTGGGAATTATATCCACGATATCCATTTTTCCGTTCTCCAACCTATAGCTTTGTTTTTAAAAACTCAACGTTTCAGCCAGCAACCCAGCGTGCGCCGAGCCTCCACTAGTAGTCTAGTAGGAAGACTAGGTCCCCCTGCACCCCCCGGAGATATACTTCTAATCAGTGTTTCTAGATTGGAAAAAATGTGTAGAAAATGACTAGCTATGGCCCCAAGCTGAAAAAATGTCCCACATACCATTTTTATGCAAATTACTGCTGCCATTATCAAAAAAACGATTTTTGACATATCTCAGCCAATATTGCAGATAATTGAAAAATGAAGGTGTCTAGACCCATGTTTTGAAGGGCATAGATCATGATAGAACTATTCATAACATGATTACATGTGTCTATGGTATACTAGTATGCATATTAATGCTGTAATTACAAAATAATCAGTTTTACAAATGATAAGGATACGTTAATACTGCAGATAACTTAACATGGTACATAAGGGGTCTAAACCCAGGTATTTTCAAGGTTAAATGTCAACAAGATGCTCCTGAGTCTTGCATAGGGGCGGGACATTGGCAGTAACATTGGTACCACTTAACTTTTCTTCCCACCATTGACTTTGTATTGCGAGAGATTTTCACTTGCTTATTTAAAGGTTTCTCACCCAGCCCACGTAAAATCTACCAACTCCTGCTGTTAACTCCCAAACATATTTTTTTATGTTATCCAATCACAGTGCAGAAATGACAGACTAGAGATCCAAATTAGTGCTGCTATAGCTGCCATTTTACATTTCCATCCATGTAACATGCGCGCTCGCGCGCTCGTATCAATTGGTAATGTCGCGCGCTCGTATCAATTGGTAACGTTGATGTTATTGAATACCTCAGTTGAAAGTTCAGTCTTCCATTCCATCTGTGTGTTGTTCTTGGTATTCATCCTCCAATCTAGCCAGGTAAGATGCTAACTATAATGTTACTCACACTCTTGACTTCAGTTTCTGCATGAAATCATAAACAGGCAGAATAACAGCTGAGCCAGCTAGCACCATGTTAGCTAACGTTAAAGCTAGCCTCATCTATGTACAGTATGTTCCTAATGTCGGTGTAACTTAAACTTTTGTTAATGCCAAACATGAGACATATCTGTTGACTTCTGTATATGAATTGAACCAGAAAGAGGCACGACAGCTGAGCTAGCTACAGTAACTTAGCACAATGTTTCATTGGCCTAGATAGCTAACGTTAGTGTGGAAGAATTTAGATGTTTTAGCTATTAGCACTTTTGATGCCACTAAACATGGTTTAGTCAGCTAAAAAGTACCCTAGTGTAGAACATGACTCAGAACCTCTGTTACCTCACTGAAAACTCAGAGCCTCCTTTCACAGGCACTTTTAACATCATTCGTGATTTCTTATTTGTCATTTAACAGTGATGGTAGACATCGACAGCAAGCATGCCCAAAAGAAAACGGAGTGTAGAACCTGCAGCCCAAAGCTCTCCTCCTACATGCATCCTTCATGTACCATCCATGTCTGATCATGGGGATTTCACGCCCCTCCGTAAAATTAAAGGATCTGCTTCAGAAAAACTGCAACTGCTTCAAAAGATCCGGGATAGACGTCTCAACCAACCGCATGACTCCCCATGTCGTATGCAATCAGTATGTGATCAGATCCCGGCAACTCTTCCTGATGACCTAGAAAGAGTAGGATATCACAGCAAGTGTTATAAGCACTTTGTCCGCCACTTTCATCGTCTGGGAGATGATACAGAACCAGGGCCATCAACCTCATCATGGCATCACTCTCCTCGTAAACCAGGAGGTTCTGCTGAACCCATCTTCCCGCCAGAGTGTATATTTTGTGAGAAAGTTGAGACCAAAGATGCTCATCGCAATACTGAGAGGCCTACAACCTTCCCATCCTTTAAAAACAAAGAAAATGCATGGGAGCAAATCGAAACACGGGCTGAGAAAATGGGTCTCTATCGACTCCATCGAAAGGTGAAAAACAAAGACCTCTTTGCATGTGAGGCCAAACACCATCCGTCATGTTTTAAAGCTTTCCGCACAGCATTCTACAACTATGAACGTGCGATTCACAGAGCCGAAGCACCAAAGGAGCAGGCTTGCATGTCAGCCGCCCATGAAAAGGCATTCAACTCAGTACTGGAACACATTCAAACCCAGGTCATCCAGCAGAATAAAGTTCTACAGCTTTCTTCCTTGCGCTTGCTCTATGTCGAGGAACTGAAACTGAATGGATATGAGAACTCAAATTATCGGTCAGAGAAACTACTGAAACGCCTACAGAATGACCCAATCAAGGAGCATATCCACTTCACGAAGGTTGATCATGACAAATGTGATGTCATTTCTTTCTGGCTTGTGCACAGCTCAAACATAACAGTTTCCAATGCTCTCGCACGAGCATTCACACTCGGAAGCACAAACAAGAACCAAAATGTTGCCCTCCAACTTCGCCAGGGTATTCTACAGGCTTTCAGAGAGTGTAAAGACCAACCATGGCCACCAACAGCTGAAGACATGGAGCTCAATCCTGAAGACATCCTACCTCCAGACCTTGTCCGCTTTCTCAGCGTGCTAATGACTGGCAAGGAGGGCATCGAGACAGAAAAGGTGAAGCGTCTGGTCTTCTCCATTGGACAAGATCTGTGCCGTGCAGTGTCAGATGGAAAATGGAAGTTACCAAAGCACATTCTCCTCTGTGTGACTGTAAGGCACCTGTTCCGAAGCAAACAGCTCACCACAATACTACACAGGCTTGGACACTCTGAGAGCTACGATTTCGCCTTGGAGTTGGAAACTGCTCTCGCCAAGGTCCTGGATGAAGTCTCAACTTATCGTACACCACAAATTGTGACAGGAGAGGGCAACCTTGTATTCCACTGTGAGTGGGACAACTTGAATAAAACCACTACCAGTGTGCACGGCAGCAACATTGTAAACAGTGCTGGAGGAATCATGGTGCAGGAGGTCAAGCCCGGGTTCGAGAGCAGCAAGGACCGAATGCTACCTACCATCAATAGGTCACAACAGCGTAGCCTGAAGGTCGACACACCAAAAACTCTCCCACCCTTGCACTTTACTCGCGTTGGCCCGAAGTTCCCTGAAGGCTCATCATTCACACCGCCAGCAGAGAATGACACAGTCTATGCCACTACGATGCAAGAGTACTACATCTGGCTCTTCATCAGATACATCGGAAGCTGTGGCCTGCAGCCTGTGCCTGGGCTAGGGGGTTTCACCTCTGCAACTGGTTCTCCCCCACCCAGCAAATCAACAGTCGACTACTGCACGCCTATCCACCAACCGATCACAGACAACGCAGTTGTTCGTGAGCTACTGAAGCGTTCCGAGGCAGCAACTGCTGAGGTGGGTCAGAGATGGGTCATGGGAGTGGACATTGTCCGTGCCAAGCTGCTACGAAAAATGGTGGGAGAGGACAAGACCCTCACATCCAAGTCCAAGGTTGATCTGGCTCGCCTTCCTCCATGCCAGTCTGCCCTGAAGCCGCACATCCAGCGTGTGAACCACCGCGTAGCATTGTACAAAAGAGCCGATCAACCTATCATCGAAAAGCCAAAACCTTATGAGGAGCAAGGATGGATAAGGACTGATGAAGGACTGTTGAAACCAATGTGGTCCAGTGGTCCCATCCTACCAACCTCACTGGTGGATCTTCTGAACACAGGAGAGCACGAAGAGGAGGAGGAAGAGGAAGGAGAAGAAGAGTTTGACTCTGACGATTTCGATGAAAATGATGATGACTGACTCAGTGTAGAATCACTAATGCTAATGATGTTTATCTAAAACAAGCAAGAGAAGAGTGGTCACATTGAGTGCTAGGACTATTTTGACAGTTGTAATATTTAGAAAAATAAAACTTTGTGTTAACGTCTGTGTAGACGGACCTTAATATGAGTCTATTATTTCGTAAAACTGTGATTATTTTGTAAATAAAGCACTAATTAGCATACTAGTATACCATAGACACATGTAATCATGTTATGAATAGTTCTATCATGATCTATGCCCTTCAAAACATGGGTCTAGACACCTTCATTTTTCAATTATCTGCAATATTGGCTGAGATATGTCAAAAATCGTTTTTTTGATAATGGCAGCAGTAATTTGCATAAAAATGGTATGTGGGACATTTTTTCAGCTTGGGGCCATAGCTAGTCATTTTCTACACATTTTTTCCAATCTAGAAACACTGATTAGAAGTATATCTCCGGGGGGTGCAGGGGGACCTAGTCTTCCTACTAGACTACTAGCCTTCATCAAGAGAAGTTCCCTTGTTCACCTCCTCCCAGATATATCTGGGGGGAGGGGTGGGCCTATTCTATCAACCAATCACAAAGCTGCGTTGCGAGACCTCGTGACCATGGACCCATGCTCGGCTTATGTTGCAAGTGTTTTGTGCGTGTTTGAGCGGTGTATTGTGTTTTGTTGTCCGTGTTGCCTGTGTCGGCTATGTCCCACTTTGTCTTTGTCCTCCTCCACGCATCAGTGTCTCTCTGGTGTATTTATGCATGAGAGGTCCGTATGCCTGTGGTAACGCCACAGTCTCCTCTGTCAATGGTGCCCGCGTTTGGCCAGTGTGCCAGGCCTCCAGTATTCGCCTCCTGGCCCGGTTCGGGGATGCCGCCAGCACGTTCACATTGTCCCATAGAGGAACATGGCCCGCCCTTATTCCATGCTTGGCGATAGCAGATCTTTCTGGGTGATTACACTCAAAGGCCTTGTGGTGTTCATTAATGCGCTGGCCTAAGGTTCTTCCAGTCTCGCCTATGTATTCTCCACCACAGTCACATGGAATGGTGTATACCACACCTGTGCAATCATTCTTCAGTCTTTTGTCTTTGACCTTGGTCAGTGCACGTCTCAAGGTGTATATAGGTTGGTAGTTGACCCTCACCCCGACCGGTCTCAAAATCCTGCCAATCCTTTGAGATACCCGTGGCACAAATGGTAGCACGCAGAAGCCCTTAGGTGGTTACTGTGGCACGTCCTGGATTCTTGGAGCCGCCAGTACCATTTCATTTTTGAACCGCCAGTACCGCCAGTACCATGGAGGATGATTGCTGGAAACAGGCCGCCGACAAGTTGAATGTTGATGACGTTTGTCACCTCCTCAGCACTTGTCTGTCTTCCACCTATTTTGTCTTTGACAGCACATTTTACAAACAGGTGTTCGGCACTGCGATGGGCTCCCCGGTGTCTGCGGTGGTTGCCAATATGGTGATGGAAGAGCTGGAAACACGCACCATCCCATCCCTCCCAACACAGCCACGTGTCTGGTACCGCTATGTCGATGACACTTTTGTCATCTGCCCCAGCACGGCTGTTAATGCAATCCAGGAGGGCATCAGTGGAATGTTTCCTTCCATCAAATTCACCTGTGAGGAAGAACAGGATGGGTCGCTTCCATTTTTGGACGTCTTGGTGAGGAAGAACCTCAATGGAAGCTTAAGTACCGCATTATATAGGAAACCCACCCAGACCGAGCGTTACCTCGATTTCACGTCTTGCCATCCACTGCACCATAAAAGAGCTGTGGTGAATACACTCGTAAAAAGGGCAAGGAATATACCGTCCACCTTGAAGGGCAAAAGGAGAGAGATCAAGCATCTCAAATGGGTATTGAAAGCCAATGGCTACCCAGACCACCTCTGCCCAAAAAATGAAATGGTACTGGCGGCTCCAAGAATCCAGGACGTGTCACAGGAACCACCTAAGGGCTTCTGCGTGCTACCATTTGTGCCACGGGTATCTCAAAGGATTGGCAGGATTTTGAGACCGGTCGGGGTGAGGGTCAACTACCAACCTATATACACCTTGAGACGTGCACTGACCAAGGTCAAAGACAAAAGACTGAAGAATGATTGCACAGGTGTGGTATACACCATTCCATGTGACTGTGGTGGAGAATACATAGGCGAGACTGGAAGAACCTTAGGCCAGCGCATTAATGAACACCACAAGGCCTTTGAGTGTAATCACCCAGAAAGATCTGCTATCGCCAAGCATGGAATAAGGGCGGGCCATGTTCCTCTATGGGACAATGTGAACGTGCTGGCGGCATCCCCGAACCGGGCCAGGAGGCGAATACTGGAGGCCTGGCACACTGGCCAAACGCGGGCACCATTGACAGAGGAGACTGTGGCGTTACCACAGGCATACGGACCTCTCATGCATAAATACACCAGAGACACTGATGCGTGGAGGAGGACATAGACAAAGTGGGACATAGCCGACACAGGCAACACGGACAACAAAACACAATACACCGCTCAAACACGCACAAAACACTTGCAACATAAGCCGAGCATGGGTCCATGGTCACGAGGTCTCGCAACGCAGCTTTGTGATTGGTTGATAGAATAGGCCCACCCCTCCCCCCAGATATATCTGGGAGGAGGTGAACAAGGGAACTTCTCTTGATGAAGGCTAGAGTCCCTGTATATAGAGAGTTGTGTCAACTCAAATTTGGACGCCATTTTGTGTCTAAGTGTGTCGGATTAGATATACATGTACATTCGCGATATGGGGTGATATATTCTAAACCTGCTAAAAAAAATTTTACTACACATATTTAGTCTTATTATTACATACAGGTGATATTTGTTTTGTCAAAAACTCAGCTATTGCCGTGAAAAAGAGCTGTGTGGTGATATTAAAAGTGGTATGGCAATGCATATTACAAGCCAACACTGCATATAAGAGCTAACATTATAAGTAAGACAAACCAATGCTGTCGTTCTCTGAATTTTAATAACTTTTAGAAAGGAGTGTGGGCATATCCAATATTTTTTAAAGGGTGCCGAGAGCAATTCCGGTGTAGGACATATATAGGACATATATATATATATATGTAGGACATATAGCCGACATATAGTCTAACACACTTAAAACAAATTCTGTACGTGGTATTGCCATATTTCTATAGTGTACAACTTTAGTTTTATCGACATTTATATTCAATTTCCATTGTAATGATTTAACAAGCTGCAAGTCAGCTTCTGTCTCTGACATAAGGAAAACGTCATCGGCATCTAGTAAGATTGAAACGTTCATTTATTACTACACCCTTGCCCAGAACTCTGATGGATATTGCCTGATCGATTAATATGTTTCATAGCTGGCGACTTAATTAACACTTAATTTTCGACTGCGCCAAGCCGTAATTAAACAGAGAAAAAACTTTTAAAAATACCTGCAGTGTGCACGGTTCGTCTCGTCGAACAGATATGGAAAAGCACAGATAAGACGTCGTATTCACCATAACTTGTTTAATTTCACCAGGAACACGATGAGGCCAACACAGTAAACATTCAGTACAAAACTTGGTTCATACATTCAGTACAGAACATGATTCATACATTCAGACCGTAAGAAAACTCTGCCCGTAATACAACACTCTGACCAGACCAACACTTCATCCCACTACGTTCACTCCTCACAAGTGAAACTCATCACTACTCCGTTCACTCCTCACAAGTGAGACTCATCACTACTCCGTTCACTCCTCACAAGTGAGACTCATCACTACTCTGTTCACTCCTCACAAGTGATACTCATCACTACTCCGTTCACTCCTCACAAGTGAAACTCATCTTCACTCCTCACAAGTGAAACTCATCACTACTCCGACAAGTGAAGACTTGAATATGACTACAGACGGAGAGACTGCTCACGATACGGCGAGAAGAGACCTCATCTGTCTTCTGCGATGAGTGCAAGAGACCTCACGACAGCCACGTGGATGAGAAGAGACCCCGTACGAAGAGAAGAGACCCCGGGAGTTCACATGACCATTTCACTTCTTTCACACCACACACACAGCCTGCTTTCCTCGACAACACGTGTAGAAAAGACAGTATTTCCTATCTCTTGCACCTATATTGCAGCCTCAACCAATTACAGGTTGCCACTCTGGTCACATGACCAACATCACACAACTTGAGCTCAATGTCCTCTGTCAACTCACAAGCGCTCTCTGCGCCTGACTGCACACGACACCATTTCCCCCACTCGAATGCCCAACACAAGGAAGCTCACACAGGCGACAAACCAGTCTATTTCCCACTATATAACAAATATACATAGAGAATAAGAGCGGACTTAAATTCCAGCCTTGTTTGACTCAACATCTATCGGAAACCAGTCTGTTAAAAAACCATTAATTCTTACACAGCATTTTACATTATCATACACAGAAATGAGAAATTTCATAATATTGCCATGTCGGCCAAGATTTGAAGTTTGTTCCACAACATGTCTCGTTGAATATGATCGAAGGCTTTAGAGAACCCTAAATATACTTAAGTTAATTCAGATTCACATTAATTGCTGCAAGTGATGTGGTAACATGGGATCTTGCGTGCAATCTTGTCATAGCAGTGAAGAGTAAACCAGCATGCGATCAGCTCAATCAGAAGTACTGTCAATGGCACAAGTGTCACAATATTGTCAGACTGGAACTGCATGAACAGGGTTTACTTTAAATTATCTACCAGTTTCCTCATTCCCATATTTGAGCAAATATGCCACAAGACGCATGAGCACTGTACAAAGCAAACAATAACTCGTCAAATTTTGGACGTATGGATGGCTGCACAACCCGCAAAAAAATTGAGCAGGTCCCCCCCTAAAATTGCTTTTATGATTGCCGATTAGGCTAAAGATTTTAAACCAAAAAAATAACTTGCCTCGGAATAAGTTTTGAATGGACGGACAGACAACTGAAAACAAAACGGACCATGGGTTTCCCACCCCTATAAAATCAAAATTAATTCCCTCTGAAAAGGTACAGTGACATTGCCCGCAGACTACCCAACCGCAGACCAGGCAATGTCACTGTACCGGGACATTTCATCAATCAATGACAATATGCGGTCCGCTAGGACTACCCGAAAAAGATTGAGCAGGGTTCTTCCCACGGAAATGCATTTTTGGTCAGCTCCTTGAAGATTATAAACAAACACAAATCACTTCCCTTTAAAAGGGTTTTCAACGGACAGACAACCAAAAAAAAACCAAGCAGATAGAATTGCTTTTGAACATCGATCATCAAGCGGCGTGGGCCTACCTGGCAGAGTCTCGAGGAGTCGATCGCTTTCCAGCTCTTTCGTCTGACTTTCGCTTCCCAAATTTGTCTTCTGACTTTATCACTTGGAAATCTATACATCTTATATTTCCCAGATTGGTTTGGACAACCAAAAGCAGAACAACCAGTCATTTTGTTTGGCAATAAACAACATTCCCGTACCAAGCTGACGTTCACGCACGGTGAAGTTAGACACAAAATGGCGCCACGAAATCACGTGACCAGAAATCTCGGGTCAGCGCATGGCGCAACTCTCTTTATACAGGGACTCTAATGAAGGCTAGTGGAGGCTCGGCGCACGCTGGGTTGCTGGCCGAAACGTTGAGTTTTTAAAGACAAAGCTATAGGTTGGAGAACGGAAAAATGGATATCGTGGATATATATATATATATATATATATATATGTATATATATAT
Organism: Myxine glutinosa; assembly: GCF_964187855.1. Taxonomy (NCBI): domain Eukaryota; kingdom Metazoa; phylum Chordata; class Myxini; order Myxiniformes; family Myxinidae; genus Myxine; species Myxine glutinosa. The sequence continues at coordinate 114,737,855 of NC_136264.1, forward strand.
GTATATATATATATATATATATATATATATATGTATATATATATATATATATATATATATATATATACACAAAGAATTAAGTTAAGCACCCCCCCCGTTTTTTTACAACCTCGCACATTACAAGTTTGTTGTCGTCAAAACAGTGTAATATACCCATGTTATTGCTATATTTTCTGGAGAAGTGATATTATGGTCACATAAAAACATAACGATCATGCCGTTTTCAATATTTTATTCTGAATAATTTAAGGTGAAATTTTTTGGGAATTTTAGGCATATTTTCACCTCAATTTAAGTATGGAGCTATAGGTCCATCACGGACAGTGTGGATGACGTTTATGTTTTCTAACGTACAGTCATTGTTCTGAGAAGACCTCTAGCGATCTTTGCGTCAATAACGTGTGTAGGACCCACGTGATCGGATCACTGACTCAACCCTACGTCTCATAGACCCTGTAAGCCGTCGTATGCGTTGCTGTGGCAGGTTGTTCCATTCCCGATGTAATGCACGTTCCAATTCATCCAGATTGGCTATTGGAGGGACCATCTTCGCAATTTGTCGTCCCAACATGTCCCGAACGTGCATTACATCGGGAATGGAACAACCTGCCACAGCAACGCATACGACGGCTTACAGGGTCTATGAGACGTAGGGTTGAGTCAGTGATCCGATCACGTGGGTCCTACACACGTTATTGACGCAAAGATCGCTAGAGGTCTTCTCAGAACAATGACTGTACGTTAGAAAACATAAACGTCATCCACACTGTCCGTGATGGACCTATAGCTCCATACTTAAATTGAGGTGAAAATATGCCTAAAATTCCCAAAAAATTTCACCTTAAATTATTCAGAATAAAATATTGAAAACGGCATGATTGTTATGTTTTTATGTGACCATAATATCACTTCTCCAGAAAATATAGCAATAACATGGGTATATTACACTGTTTTGACGACAACAAACTTGTAATGTGCGAGGTTGTAAAAAAACGGGGGGGGTGCTTAACTTAATTCTTTGTGTATATATATATACATACATACATACACACACACACACACACACACACACACACACACACACACACACACACACACACACACACACACACACACACACACACACACACACACACACACATCATCATCATCCATCATCTACTTTCTAAGAGAGCCGTTGGTCTGTCTGTCGGTCTGTGTCGCCATTTCTCTCAGAGATGCCTGAATGGGTCTTCATCAAACTTTCAGAGGTTCATCGGTGAGTGCCTGGGAGTGTTTTAGCCAAAAAAAAAAAACAATTGGGAAAAAAAATTCGTTGTTTTGGATTTTTAAAAAAAAATCGCTTTAGTGCCGAAACCTTTTAAAATTAATGTCAGTTAAATACAAGTACACATTCGCATAAATAAATGCAAAACAATCACCAGACATTTGAACACAAATAAATCAAACAATTCCGGAAGTGTACAAAGTTGGTGGTAAAGCTTTTTCTTCTTCCTGAACGAGATCATAATTAAATCAGAAACGTGATGAACGGTACATTCATCAGAATATATTCAACGAAAAGTTAAAATGATGATTTGACATTTGTGATGGATTCTGATTTGGATGTAATTGCTTTTCCATTATATTTTCTCTCATTTCAAATATGTCAATGGTTCTTTTTCTCTTGAGCAACGCCGGGTACACCAGCTATAAACGCGTATGTACTTTACTCGGGGTACAAATACAAACACAACTTTGTCTGGGGGGTAAAATAAACTATGTGGCCGCGGCCTCATTCGGGGATGTGGGGGACTGTGAGAGGGGCGTAAATTCTCTATGTAAATGTATATGTCGATGTCGATGTGCCACCATTACCAGGTGGCGCTACCGTGTAGCGCCACCTGGTGATGGTGGCAGAGGGTATTACAATTTCCTTTTTTACAAATGCAACACTGAGGTTAAAGTGCACTATGCACAGGTAAAATTTTCTCCTTCTCATTCCCCTTCCCCCAAAACGTAGGGGCCTATCAAAGCCACACCCCGCCTCTACCCCCCCAAAAGATGTATATGTCGTATATCTTTCCCCTCCCTCTCCCCTCACCTCTCGCATCCCTCCCCCTTCCACTCTCCCCACTCCCTTCCTCACCCCTCCCTCTCCTGCCTCCTCCCTCCCATACTCCCCCCCCCCCCCCGCCACCCACCCGCCCAGCAATGCCGGGTACTTCTCCTCATAGACTTCTAAATATAGCAGGATATCTCAAAATGTAGTAGACGGATGATTTTGATTAAATGTGATTCTATGTTGTGATTTTCTGGTCTACTCTGGGATAGAAAACGTAAGCTGTTCACCTGGCGGAGGTATGCTCTCTAGTCAGTGCCGTTCTAGTTAATGAGGTTTTGACATGGAGAAGACCAAGCAGAAGTTCTATCATAATCAGGTAGTGCAAAAGCGGGTCAGCAGGCACCTCTAGTTTAGTGTCAACAGGCACCTTTAGTTTAAGGTCAGCAGGCACCTCTAGTTTAGGGTCAGCAGGCACCTTTAGTTTAGGGTCAGCAGGCACCTCTAATTTAGGGTCAGCAGGCACCTTTCGTTTAGGGTCAGCAGGCACCTTTAGTTTAGGGGGAGCAGGCACCTTTAGTTTAGGGTCAGCAGACACATTTAGTTTAGGGTCAGCAGGCACCTTTAGTTTAGGGTCAGCAGGCACCTTTAGTTTAGGGTCAGCAGACACCTTTAGTTTAGGGTCAGCAGACACCTTTAGTTTAGGGTCAGCAGGCACCTTTAGTTCAGGGTCAGCAGACACCTTTAGTTTAGGGTCAGCAGGCACCTTTAGTTTAGGGTCAGCAGGCACCTTTAGTTTAGAGGGAGCAGGCACCTTTAATTTAGGGTCAGCAGACTCCTTTAGTTTCGGGTCAGCAGACACCTTTAGTTTAGGGTCAGCAGACACCTTTAGTTTAGGGTCAGCAGGCACCTTTAGTTTAGGGTCAGCAGACACCTTTAGTTTAGGGTCAGCAGACACCTTTAGTTTAGGGTCAGCAGACACCTTTAGTTTAGGGTCAGCAGACACCTTTAGTTTAGGGTCAGCAGACACCTTTAGTTTAGGGTCAGCAGGCACCTTTAGTTTAGGGTCAGCAGGCACCTTTAGTTTAGGGTCAGCAGGCACCTTTAGTTTAGGGTCAGCAGGCACCTTTAGTTTAGGGTCAGCAGGTCCGCATGGAACCATTTGTAGGCTCTAGCCAATGGGTTCATGGTTAGATCATACAAAAACACGAGTCGACAAGGTCATACGTGCTCCGAGCAGGTAACCGTTGGTTTGCTATGTGCACGAAGCAGATATTGGAAGCTCAGAGCATGATGAGCGCAAGGACGCTTCCTCCCCTTCTCTTGTCACCGATGATGCTCTCTGTTGTGTTTGGTGATCAGCTCCACGAGACTGTTACCTACACTACTCGCTCAGGCCGTGTTGCTATTGTTAAACGTCCGGACAAACTTAACCTTTGATTGAATTTTCATCCTGAAAGAGAGGAGCTTTCATGTAATGCTCCAAGTAATGCAGTTCCTGCTACATGTTTGTGTGTTGGCTTCATTTTTTTAGTACTTAATCGAATAATTAAATAATTAATCGATTAATTGATTAATTAATAAATCAAAAATAGCCTATGCAGTCAAATCACTTGGTCATTAACATGTCCAAATATCAGCTTCCTAACTCAAAAGGTACCTGAGATAATGGCCAGAAGAGAAAGGAAATGTATAAGTACTTAATTAATCGCTAATAATTAAATAACTCATCAATTAATTGATTAATCAAAAAACAAAAACTACCGTTTTTGACAAAGCACTTGCTCACGATTGTGCCGAAATTTCAGCTTCCTAGCTAAAACGATGGCTGAGATATCGCCCGGACAACCAAGAAAACAACCAGAGTGAAAGCTGAGTACTCCCTTTCAGCGTGCGTCATTGCCGAGCCCCCATCGGTGCCCGGCAATGACGATTTGCAATGCCTGGAGATGGCATAGGAAAGGAGCGGTGTACAATAGGGGGGTAACATTACATTTGGCTAAGCTATCTATAGCACTCTGGTTCAAAATAATCCATGATTTTCGTGATCTGGCATGTACTGCATGTATGATCATTGATGGCGTGTATGATCATGGTGAAGATCAGGATCCGGATCCGGCGAGTAGAATTTTTTAAATGATTCTTCACCATTGAGTGATATGGCCAACCAGGTGGAGGTATGCTCTCTACTGAGTGCCGTTCTAGTTTTTAATGCATCAAACTCTATGAGAGTTGATTCTTGGAAGCTTTGTGCAATTTCATAAGATTTCGAAATGTAAACAAAATTTTGGCAAAAAAACAGTTTTGGTTTCTGTATTTTTTGGGGATATATATGGGTTTTATATGCATATGGAGCATTATTGTCTACAATTTGGTACTATCTAGACGAGTAAATATTAGTGTCTGCAGGTAAAAATTATTAAATTTGGAAATATCGCAAATCGCGCACATGAGCCGCATGCTCATAAGTCGGTTATTGAAACCTACAGAGAACGACAACAGGGCATTTCCATGATCCCAAAGGTCCCCTATAGCCAAATCAATATGTTCTAGGTCCATATACACGGATGTGTGAACGGAATTTATGAAATGGGTCCCTGGAGTTTCCCACACTATAACAGGACTGATAAAACAAATCCTGTATAATATATTAATAGTGATCACTTATAATCAATATTCGATAATCACTTTGCTTTGTTAATTAAAATTTATTTACATTGGTAGTTCACACGTGATAAAATATATTTCATTGATTGCAAAATTAATCAGACGTTGTTTAACCACTTTAATTGGACAGGAAGAGTCGTTTTAAGTTTGAATTTTGAATGTGGTGCCTCAACACGTTGGGAGGGAGGGAATCAATTCTGATTGGCTTGGTCGGCACGAATCGATTTCTCCCGCTTTCAGCACGTGATCTGTGCGCATGCGCAGTGATGTGCATGGGAAAAACATCGTAATTATAAACTGGGAATTACATAACTATTAAAGTGTTCAAACAGAAAATTGTACGCAATCCTATTTTGGACGGCAAGAGGTGGTTATCTTACGATTGTTTCTGGAATTCAGAATTCTGGAATATAAATTGCGATGTTCGATGATCGGCGTGACGCTTGGACCAATCGCGGTAAATTTGGATTGTGAACTGAAGAAGAAGAAGAAGAGGCGGATCCTTATAAAAGGCAGCCTGAAGAGGAAGACGGCGGCTCAAATAGGAAAAACAAGACAGCAAAATGGCAGCGCAAGTGTACGACTACATAGTGCTGGGAGCTGGAGTGCACGGCCTGTTCACTGCGCTCCAGCTGCTCCGCCACGAACCTGGAGCCAAAACACTTGTCCTGGAGCAGGTGCGTCCGAGCCGTTCTTGTGTATAAACCTGTCCATTCCCCTCGTATTGATCAAATGTCAAAAATCATGGAAGTAAATATTCCCAGTATGGAGAACTCGCCGGACAGTATGAGCGAAGTTAGGACATCATCTTTTTTTTTTTTTTTCATACTAAGTCGAGGCTCATACAAGGGCGAAAACTGAACCGCTGGGTGGTAATGTGGTATAATAACAAAAGTTTACTGTACAAGAGCCTTTATCCCTCTCCTAAAACTTGTGCCACTTCTGCGACCAAACTTGGAGGGACACAACTCGATAGGATAACATGTAATGTAATAATACTAATAGGGGTTTGGATGGACGGAAATCCTTTTTTAAAAAATACTATATGCTTAAATATATATATATATTGTGGCGGACACGAAAGCTCACTGGCGTGAGGGCATCATTCCACGCACCAAGTGGGCGGCGGCCACGCCCGAGGGGTAGGCATGGCCGCGGGATATACACTGGGCGCACAGCCCGGAGCGCGCCAGTGCAACAGTGACCTCTTTTAATAAAGACACTTAAACTTACCGCTTTGTCCGCTTCCTTCTTGTTGTACAAGTAAGCGCGCGTAGCACCGCGCTTCATTTGGTGACCCTCCGACGTTGGATCAGCCGTCGCTGACCGACCGAATACGCCATCGCAATGGCAAACAACGCGGTTACGATCAAACTCCCCGAGTTCTGGGAGACGCAAGCTGAAGTATGGTTCCTGCAGGCGGAAGCCCAGTTCCGACTTCGAGGCATCACGGTGGACGAGACCAGGTACTGCCACGTGGTCGCCTCCCTCGGGCCCGGCACGGCCGGCCGCGTCGTGTCGGTCCTGAGGAACCCACCGGCCGACGGCAGGTACGAGGCGATCAAGCGTCTCCTCCTCGCCACGTTCGGCCTCACGGTGGACGCTCGGGCCGACCGCCTCCTGGACCTCCCCGAGCTCGGTGACACGCGGCCGTCGGTCCGCATGGACCATATGCTGTCGTTGTTGGGCGACGAAACCCCGGACGCTCTATTCCGGGCGTTGTTTCGACGCCAGCTGCCGGCACGAGTCCGCCTCCCGTTGGCCGGTTCTGTGACGACGGAACCCCAAGCTCTCGCTGCCGAGGCCGACAGGTTCTTCGTGGCTTTGGACACCCAGGCGAGTTTTGGCGCAGCCGTCGCGGCTATCGGGGCTGATGCTGATGCACCACACCTCGTGGATCTCGAGGCTGATGCGCATTTCGTGTCCGCCGCCACGCCCCGCCCGCCGCCGCCGCCGCGGAGAAAACCGCGGACTCCGCCGCCTTCACCGCAAACCTGGTGTTTTTTCCACGCCCAGTTCGGCCACAAGGCTCAGCAATGTCGCCCGCCGTGCTCATTCGGCAGGTCGGGAAACGCCCGGGCCGGCCCTCGGTAGTGGCACTGAGCGCCGGCCGTGCAAACAGCCTACTGTTCATCACGGACACCTTATCCGGGCGCCGTTACCTGTGCGACACGGGAGTGCAGGTGAGTGTCGTTCCCGCCGGTACGTCCGACAAGCAGTCCGCGGGCCGGGGCCCCGCGCTGCTTGCCGCCAACGGTACGTCCATTCGCACGTACGGAAAACGCTGCCTTTCTCTGCGGTTCGGAGGGCAGGTTTTCCGGTGGTCGTTCGTCACTGCCGACGTGCCTATGGCACTGCTCGGCGCGGACCTCCTCTGTGCCAATGGCCTGTTGGTCAACGTAAAGCACAGAAGGCTTGTCCAGGCTGAGACGTTCAGCTCGCTCGTTTGCGCGCTGCCCGTCTGGTTGAGCGGCTTGCTGAGCGGTTCGGTTCCGGCCAGGTTCATCTGTATGCTTCCGGCAGCGAACGAATTCACCCGCCTCCTCGCGGGTTTCCCGGCCCTCACGCGGCCCACCTTCTCGGCGGGGGCCGTCAAGCACGGGGTGGAACACCACATCCCCACCGCCGGGCCACCGGTCTACGCCCGGGCACGCCGCCTTGAGCCGACGAAGCTCGCCGTAGCTAAAGCGGAGTTCGCTACGCTGGAGCGGCTCGGCATCGTGCGGCGCTCCGAGAGTGCTTGGGCGTCGCCGCTTCACATCGTGCCAAAGCCCGGCGGGGGATGGCGACCGTGCGGGGACTACCGGCACCTCAACGACGCCACCACCCCCGACCGCTACCCCGTCCCCCACATCCAGGACTTCTCTGCCCGGTTGGCGGGCATGTCCTCCTTTTCGAAGGTGGACCTCATACGCGGCTACCATCAGGTCCCCGTCAGGCCGGAGGACATCCCGAAGACGGCGGTCATCACGCCGTTCGGTCTTTTTGAATTTCTTTGGATGCCCTTCGGTTTGAAGAATGCGGCTAAGGCGTTCCAGCGACTAATGGGACAGCGTCTTGCGCGACTTGGATTTTGTCTACGTCTACCTGGACGACATCCTCGTCGCCAGCGCGTCCCGCGAAGAGCACCTTCACCATCTCCGCACGCTCTTCGAACGTCTGGGCCAGCATGGCCTCATCGTGAACCCCGCCAAGTGCCGGTTCGGCGTCGCCGACATCGACTTTTTGGGGCACCGTGTCACCAGGCACGCGGCCGTCCCCCTACCGGCCAAGGTGGAGGCGGTGAAGGGGTTTCCGTGCCCCCTCACGATCAAGGGGCTCCAGGAGTTCCTGGGCATGGTGAACTTTTACCATCGGTTCCTGCCCCGCATCGCCCAGCTCCTGCGCCCCTTGCACGAGGCCCTCCGGGGGAAGGTGACGGTGACATTACCTGGACCGAGCAGATGGACGCGGCGTTCGTCGGCGCGAAGCTCGCCTTGGCCAACGCACCATGCTCGCGCACCCGGCGCCCGATTCACCGATCGCCCTCACCACCGATGCCTCGGACTACGCGGTGGGCGCGGTGCACGAGCAATGGGTGCGTGGTGCTTGGCAACCACTGGCGTTCTTCAGCCGGCAGCTTCGCCCGCCCGAACGCCGCTATAGTACCTTCGACCGCGAGTTGCTCGGGCTTCACCTGGCGGTCAGGCACTTCCGCCATCTGCTCGAGGGCCGTGCTTTCACGGCCTTCGTCGACCACAAGCCACGCCTTCGCGATGGGCAAGGTCGCCGAGCCATGGTCGGCCCGGGAGCAGCGTCACCTCTCGGCCGTGTCCGAATATACAACGGACATCCGGCACGTCGCGGGGAAGGACAACCCGGTGGCGGATTGCCTTTCCCGGGCCGTCGCCCACGCAGTCCACCTTGGCATCGACTATGCCCGGATGGTGGTGGACCAAGCCGCCGACCCCGGCGTCCAGGCCTTGCGGACCGCCGTCACGGGCCTCCGCGTCACCGAGGTGCCGTTCGACGGCGCGGCCCTCTTGTGCGACGTCTCCCTCGGGCGGCCTCGCCCCATCGTGCCCGTGGGCTGGCAGAGCCAGGTTTTTGATGCCATCCACGGCCTGTCCCACCCAGGCACGAAGGCCTCCCAGAGGTTGGTCGCTGACAAGTTTGTCTGGCATGGCCTCCGGAAGGCCGTCCGCGGCTGGACCAGGACGTGCCTCGCGTGCCAGCGCGCGAAGGTGCACCGGCACACCCAGGCCCCATTGGCCCCGTTCACGGTGCTGGAACGAAGGTTCGACCACGTACACGTGGACCTGGTGGGACCTCTGCCCCCCTCGCGGGGTTTCACCCCATGTCCTGGCAATGGTGGACCGCACCACCCGGTGGCCGGAGGCCGTGCCTTTGGCGGCGACGACGGCGGCGGATGTCGCACAGGCGTTCATCGCCACCTGGGTCGCCCGGTTCGGCGCCCCCTCGGACATCTCGTCCGACCGCGGCCCCCAGTCCACCTCGGAGCTCTGGGGGGCGGTCGCGCGGGGGCTCGGGGTCCAGCTGCACCCAACCACGGCCTACCACCACCAGGCCAACGGCCTGTGCGAGCGGTTCCACCGCTCGTTGAAGGCCGCGCTCCGGGCCACCCTCTGCGACGGCGGCTGGGTCGACAGGCTCCCCTGGGTCCTGCTGGGCCTCCGGACGGCGCCCAAGGACGACCTGCGCGCATCCGCGGCGGAGTTGGTCTTCGGACAACCGCTGCGGGTGCCGGGCGAGTTCCTCCCCGACCCCACGGCACCATGGTCCGCGGCGCAGGAGCGCTCTGCGCTGCAGGAGACAGCCCGGAGGTTCGTCCCGGTGCCGCCGGCGCACCACGGGCACCCGCCTACGCACGTCGCCCTGGAGCTTCGCACCGCGGAGTATGTCTTCGTCCGGCACGATGCCCACCGGACACCACTGCGGCCCCCATACGACAGGCCTTTCCGCGTGCTGGAGACCGGGGCGAAGCACTTCACCTTGGACATCGGCGGTACTCTCGACCGCGTCTCGGTGGATCGCCTCAAGCCGGCCCACCTCGACGTGGACCACCCACCGCCGGTGGCTCGGCCCCCGCGTCGGGGCCGCCCCCCTGCGGGCGGACGCCCGGCACCGCCCAGTACCGCCGGCACGCTGCCCCCCGGTCCTGCACCCATCCCGGGTGCAGCCGGAGGCATCCCGGCTGGCATCCCTGCACCCCGGACGCCGCCGGTCGCCAGAGGGCGCTTCGGCCGAGTCATCCGTTTGCCCCGCAAACTGGCCCTCCAGGTGCGCGGGAATTCTGGGGGGGCGCGTGTGGCGGACACGAAAGCTCACTGGCGCGAGGGCATCATTCCACGCACCAAGTGGGCGGCGGCCACGCCCGAGGGGTAGGCGTGGCCGCGGGATATACACCGGGCGCGCAGCCCGGAGCGCGCCAGTGCTACAGTGACCTCTTTTAATAAAGACACTTAAACTTACCGCGTTGTCCGCTTCCTTCTTGTTGTACAAGTAAGCGCGCATAGCACCGCGCTTCAATATACTATTTTTAATATACCATAACAAGCTTTTTACAGTTTCAGGGAGTTTCACGACGAGTCAAGAAAGATTTTCAGGATGGAAGCAGACCTGGACGGGTCGCCACTGATATCGGATACTCAACTGAAGTTGCAGGAATTTCGAATTCGGCCAGGATGCTGGATATAACTTGCTGCCGCTTCGCGAAAGACTGTAGGGTTTTTATGCCTCTGCCGACGAAATCGCCGGAGTCATGTTTTAGGGTTGTCCGTCCGCCCGTAATAGGTTCCTGTTACATCCATAACTTGAGATGGCCGAAGGGATCTCAGTCAAAGTTGCTGCAAGTATGTATAATGATGTAAAGATGAACTGATTAAATTATGGGGTCAAGAGGTCAAAGGGCAGAGGTCACTTTAGGTATAAATTCTGTTACCGAACTAACTCGTGAATCAGTGATGGGATTTTGAGCAAAGTCGTCACAAGTATGTATTATGATGTAAAGCTGGACTAATTTGAGTTTGAGGTCAAGAGGTCAAAGGCCAGAGTCTGTAATAGGTTTATAACTTGAGAGCAGCTGAGGGGATCTAAGTCAAACTTGGTACAGGTATGGATAATGATGTAAAGATGAAGTAATTAGATTTCAGCCTCAAGAGGTCAAAGATCAGTGTGTAAAAGGTTTTTTGTTTTTTTACCCTGTTAACTTAAAAACGGCTGAAGGGAACGAAGTCAAACTCGGTACAAGTATGTATAATTATGTAATGTAAACGGATTAGATTATGTGGTCAAGAGGTCAAAGGTCAGAAGTCCCGTTAGGTAAAAATTGTGTTACCGCGCCAACTTGTGAACCAGTGATGGGATGTTGATCAAATTTGGGATAAGTATATATTAGGATGAAAAGCTTAACTGATTAGATTTTGGCATAAAAGGTCAGAGGTCATGTCAGTTAAAAATGTGATACTTGAGAATAGCTGAAGGGATTTAAATCAACCTTGGTGCAAGTATGTATAATGATGTAATAATATGGGCGGAGGCATATCGGTTGATGTCGCGATGTCGAGGAGTGCCGTTCTCGTTTTTAGCTCACCTGGAAAGAGGTTCAGGGGAGCTTATGCGATGGCACGTTGTCCGTTTGTCAGTCCGTCCATAAACACTTGAAACTTCTTCGAAACCGCTGATGGGATTGCGAACAAATTTGGCACAAATTATATCTGTTGTGTTCTGAGTAAAGTTTGTTCACGGCATTTTAAAAAGTTGGGGTCAACGTGAATCCAGCTTTGACCACCCCCCCCCCACCCCCAAATAGGAATTTGCTTTTTCCTCTGAAACTACAAACATTATTTCGATGAAACTTGACCACAACCTTCACCACCCATGGTATACCAAAGTTTGTTCAAGGCATTGGAAAAATTGGGGTCTGAGGTATATGGGGTTGGGAGAGGGGGGGCGGTTGCCCCCCAAAATAGGTATTTTCTTTTTCCTCTGAAACTACACACACAATTTCGATGAAACTTGACCACAACCTTCACCACCCGTGATGTAACAAAGTTTGTTCACGGTATTTAAAAAATCTGCCATTTTGGAGGTCGACGGGGAGTTTCCCCCCAAAATAAGTATTTGCTTTCGTCTCAGAAACTACACACACAATTTCGATGAAACTTGACCACAACCTTCACCACCCGTTATGTATCAAAGTATGTTCACGGCATTAAAAAAATCGGACCCTGAGGTGTCTACTCGGGGGTTGCCCCCCAAAATAGGTATTTGCTCTTTTCCCTGAAACTACATACACGATTTCAATGAACCTTCACCACAACCTTCATCACCTGTGATGTACCAATGTTTGTTCAAGGCATAAGAAAAATTGGGTTCTGAGGAGGTATACAGGATGGGGGGATGGGGGGTTGGGGTGGAGGGTTTGCCCCCCAAAATAGGTATTTTGTTTGGTTGTTTGTTTAAAGTTTTATGAATATGTTAGTATGATTATACATGCTGCCATTTCTTCTAGAAACCATTCAAATTGGTTTAAAATACCTTTAGTCAGTGCAGTATACTGTTTATTCTACCAGGTGAGTGCCAGGCATATTGCACCTATTTTTTAACTTCTACCACCAACCATTGTTGGCAGGAAGTTATTGGTGTTAGCGTCCGTCCGACTAATGGCACACATGTTGATGCAATGTCCAGCATGTGAAACACCATTACATTGGATCGTTTATAGCTGGGCTGAGAGTCAAGTCCAGGCTTGACAGCTCTAGCTTATGAATCCATTCCCTAAAATAATAATTGGCATTTTATAATTGATTGGATTTATAAAGTAATCCTCCCAACTTTGCTTGTGTATTTCTAATCATTATTACACTGTTACAGATTCATCATGGGTAGGGATCACGAGTGGAGTTGTCAAATCCACTATCTGGTCGATGATACCGAAGCCGACGAACCACAGATAACTCGGTGGCGTGGCAGGTTGCATCACAGATGCCATCTGAGATGCTTTATTTAGGTAGGATCCAGCGTCCAATTCTGCTTTACCTTCCCGGCAAATTAATCACCCCAGATAAGGACTGTGCTTCCCGACATGCCACCTTGATCAATTATGACTGAGCATTACCGTAGGTATAATGGTATATACACCGGCTAATGGCTAAGCCATATCGGAATGGCAGGGACGAACTCCATGTTACACACACTATGTTTAACCAATGGAGCTGACAATCGGACTCAACTATATTGAGTTTACAAAAGGCACGTATTTTCGAGGCAGTATCACACAAGATAATTCCTTACCCCTTGCACAGAAGCCCATTCTTACTCAGTCATTTACCACACGTCTACAAGTGGGCGTCTTGGTCATACCGGACACAAGGCAAGGAAGAGGGATAGAGAGAGGAGAGAGAAAAGTATGAGGCATATTGTCGGCCTCTCGCTTGCCGTACGTAAGTCGGCAGGCTCATGTTAGTCCCAACAAAAGAGGGGAGGGGGAAGGAATGAAGAAGAGAGGAGGTGGTGTGATGCAACGTGTGGGAAGAGGTACAGAGGGTTACTGGGATTTAGAAGGAAATAGCTTGAGGTGCGACAGTGTGCCCTGAAAAGGACAATGGGTAGTTGTTGAAAGCTCGGTGCGTTCAAAGGAAACAAAGTAGAGTAGGGATAGCAAGAGACGGATACCGTGGATCAGTGTGTATGTGGTCAACACGTCTGGGAATTCTCCGCTGGCTGGGTACTGTCACCTTCACGGAATCTGGCTCGCTCTCTCACACTCCTTCACCAGCCCTCCCCATCGCTACTGTCACCAGCTCATCCTAAATGGTTCACGAGTTTGTTTGTATAGATACAGAGTAGAGTGAGCTCTGTTCTATGCTCCGGTTCAGGTTTTTATAGGCTGTGGGGAGGCGTGGAGTTGTGACTGTGCTGCTTCTTCTGTACTGGGAAGCACTCTGGCATTGCCGCGATTCCACCTTCTCAGTCACTGATGGGGCCAGCAGGGTTTTGCCCTTCCATTGGACTGCTGCATCTCCCGGCGACATCCATTGGTTGCGCTCAGGTTCCGCAGCGTGTTGATGTTTCTGGCTGGTATTTGGCCAGTTTCAGCTGTCATAGTTGGATGGTGCAGAGGTCCCCCAGCAGTGCGGTTTATGCAGCGTGTTGACGTTTTTTCTGTCTGGTGTTGGGCCAGCCTCTCTGGTTTACAAAAAAACCAGATACAAAAACTGGTTTACAAAAACCTGGTTGGTTTTGTCCATTTGAGGCTGTTGCTTTTGTCATGTGGTGTTGTGTGAAGCGTGTTGTAAAACGTGTATGGATGCACTGTAGAGATGTGAGGAGATATTGAGAGCGAGATCCAGAGAGATAGAAAGATAGAGAGGCAAAGAGTCACAGTGGGGTTTGATTTTAATACAAACACAATGCATATTCCCTTCCTGCTGACACATGGGGTGGGGAGGGGGGCAATTTGGCTACACAATATACTACTGAAATAACTGCACTAGGGTTCCCTATGTCTTGGTATGTGCTTCCCTGGGGTCTATGAAAACCTCGACAATATTATAATTCGAGAGGTGTGTGTTTGTGCTTGTTTTCTATGCACTCATGAATTGCTAGAAGGAATCGGTGGAAAACTTGTTCTTGTCCTGGAGTGTTCACACCCCAAAGGTTTTAGGCAGTAAAAAAAAAAATCATAGTCCTCAAGGTGGGGTGAGCACCCTAATTCACTGTTATATAAATGTGCGGCATAGCGCCGCTCCCGGTGGGAGGTAGTCATACTAAAATATGCCATTTCTGGGGCATTATCCCATCAATAATTCTGGGGGAATTATCTCGTTTGTAAGGATGGGTGTTTGGCTTTTCTTTTCTTTTCTTTTTTCAAACTGTATTTTTGTCATTTTTTTTTAGTCTGTCACTGGACTTCATATTCTGTTTTTGACTGTCACGATACTTCCTTTCCAGTTTGATTTGGGACATGCACGTGGAAGCTCGCATGGAGCAAGTCGTATTATCCGTAAGGCATACACTAAACTCCATTATTCACAGATGATGGACGAAAGCTTCTCCATGTGGGAATCTCTTTCCCGTGAAGCTGGCATCAAACTCATTACGTATGTCAAACTCACCGAATACTGAGCACGTACTGAATTTCCCGGTCCAGACTGATGTGCTATTTATCATTATTATGTGCCCAAATGGTGATGCGTTTTGCATTGGCGTCAACTACTGAATGTTTGACTGTGTGTGTGTGTTGTGTTCCTCCCTCAAAGGCTTATGTGTCTATCTGGATAAGATCTACTAAGATTGGTGCTGTCTTTACCTCTATTTAGTATGTTATATAATAACAGCCCGGTGTTGGCTTAGCGGTTAGGGTGCCGGCTTAGGATCCTTGGATCCTGGGCTTGAATCTCGGTCGATCGCTGAATTAACGCCAGGGGGTTGACTCATCCTGTCATCCTTCCGAGGTTGGCAAATTGAGTACCAGTTCATTGATAATTCCCTGTGTGTCGCAAGAGGCGACTGACAGAGTTGGCAGCAGGAAGAGCATTTGGCCATAACACATTGCTTCAAAAAGGGGGCCACGGTGCCCGAAAAAGGCCAACCCCTGCTCTGTGGGGGAAAATGGCCTCTAAAGGTGGTTCAGTATGTTATATAATACCACTATGATCAGCTTACTACCTGTTCTGTCTGTCTATCCATTTCTTCTTCTTTTTAACCAAAGGCCCAATTTTTCGAAAATTGGAGTTTATGTTTGATGGTCTTTTTCTGTAAGTTGAGATTGTCTTCCACTTATCCAGACATCAATCTGTGTTCATTGAAAAGCCTTGTGATTGAGCCAGCTTTGGGCCAATGTTTCCATTCTGCTTGGAATGATTACCAACCATAATACTTTGACAATTGTGTCAATCCAGAGGTATTGCATTTTGTAAGCCTTGCATGGTTTTCACCAACAACAGCACACCCATTTCTACCTTTGTTCTTCTCGCAGACCCACAGGTCTGCTTATTCTGGGACCCCCAGATGACTCCGGATTGCAAACTGCAGGGGTTGTCTTACAACAGACACCAGGCAAGGATCAGGCAGCTCGAGTTCCCAGCCTGAACCCGCATGCCTCCTATGGACTATGGGACGAAGATGGAGGAGTCTTGCATGCGGAGAACGCTGTGAAGGCATTGCTGGTGATGACAAATTTTATTGTTTTTAGAATATAAACGTACATCTAAAATATTGTTCAATGAAATGATGGAAAAAGATGAAAGGGAATGATCTCGGGATGACGTAGTGATCGTTTAAAAAAAAAATTTATGGCACCCTTGCACGTTTTTCAAATAACTCACAATTTCTCGAAATACAAGTTGAAATTGACAAAAGTATTTGGTCTCCACAATTCTTTATTTCACTGTTAATATTACAGAACCTTTGTTTTTGATTCAGAACTTAATATATCCTTTTAAATCAGAAAATAAAAAGAAATTGCATTGAAAAAATTATTGACACCATCGACTTAATATTTGGTAGCACAGCCTTTGGACAAAATAACTGCAGTCAAGCGCTTCCTATAGCCATGAATGAGCTTCCTTACACCTCTCTACTGGCAGTTTGGCTCACTCTTTGTGTGCAAACTGCTCCAGTTCTCCCAGATTTGAAGGGTGCCTTCTCCCAACTGCTGTTTTCAGATCTCCCCACAGATTTCAATGGGATTTATATCTGGACTCATTGCTGGCCACTTCAGAACAGTCCAGTGTTTTTTGTCTTGAACCATTCCTGGTGCTTTTTGGCGTCAGGAAGGGCATCCGGCCATAAAAACATTGCCTCAAACAGGGAACCATGATTGTCATGGGGCCCGCAAGGCTAACCCCCGCTCTAGCGGGGAAAATGGCCTTAAAACGATCATTCTTTCATTCCTGGTGCTTTTTGAAGTGTGTTTGAGGTCATTCTCCTGCTGCAAGTTGTTATGACCTTTGACGGAGACCCAACTTTCTGACACTGCGTTCAACATTGGACCCCAAAATGCCTTGGTAATCTCCTGATTTCATGATGCCATGCACACATTCAAGGCACCCAGTGCCAGATGCAGCACAGCAACCCCAAAACATCACTGAACCTCCTCCATGTTTGACTGTAGTGAAGGTGTTCTTTTCTTTGAAGGCTTCATTTTGTTTTCTGTAAACTTACAGATGTGCTTTTAATGACTAAAGCCATGATTTGGTGTCATCTGTCCACAGGACATTCTCCCAGAAGGATTTTGGCTTGTTCAGGTGTGTTTTGGCAAACTCCAGTCAGGCTTTCTTATGTCTCTCTCAGCAGTGGTGTCCTCCTGGATCTTCCACCATAGAACCCCTCCTATCATTGAGTTGGCGACGGATGGTGCGAGTTGAAACTGTCGTACCTTGTGTGTCTGAAGGTCAGATTGTATATGTTTGGCAGTTGATCGAGGTACTTTCTCCACCATTCAAACAATCCTTCACTGCAATTTTCGATCAAGTTTTCTTTTGCGGCCACGTCCAGGGAGATTGGCTACAGTGCCATTGGCCTTTAACTTCCTGATAACATTGTGTATGGTTGACACAGGAACATCAAGGTCTCTGGAGATACTTGTAGCTTTGAGATTGTCCATGCTTGGCTACAATCTTGTGTCTGACCTCCTCAGACAATTCTCTGGTTTTCTTTCTTTTCTCCATGCTCATTGCGGTGCACACAGTGACACAAAACAGCAGAATGACTCCTTTTCTCTATTCAAACTGGTTGAATGAGTTATTTTTATATTGCAGGTACCTGCAACTCACCACAGGTGATTTCAATTCCAAAGTAAAGGAGAATCAGCTGCTTGAAATCGAATTATTTCTAACAACTTCTAAAAGGTGGCAATAATATTGTCAGGGCCATTTTAGGATTTCCCTGTGGAATAAGCGAAGATTTAGTAACTTTTTTCAGCTTTTTTTTGTTTTGTTCCACTGCAAACCAAATAATACATATGTGGATACCAGAAGATTTTTGAATTTCAACATTTTTCTGGAAGAAATGGTGCATTATTTGAAAAAAGTGCAAGGGTGCCAATATTTTTGGCCACGACTGCATGACACTGAAAATTATGGAGAAACTGAGAGACAAAAGCAGCATGAATGTTGAGAAGCAGTTGAACCCAGTAGTTCAGGAAGCAGCGTGGATGTAATTGCTGTAATGTGAGTGACATTGAGCAGATTCATGTCTAAAGTGGGAAATGTGAATGGGGCTGAAGTCATGTTGTAAGTGGGTTTGATGGTCAATCTTCAGTACTTGTTTGACCTCTGCAGGTGTTTCTGCAGAATTTATTATTTTCAAGATTAGCTGCAATATTACGAATTGTCACCTGTAAAAAGAAAATCAAGTTCATTCTTCTCTTTGCTCATCGGGCTGTGAATTGCCAAATTGCTGCTCATCCTGTTGTGAATCACCGGTGTGTACCCCGGTTTAGAATAGGTACACCATATCCCTGCGTGTCATAAGAGGCGACTAAAGGGGTTGGCGTCAGGAAGGGCATCCGGCCAGAAAAAACATTGCCTCAAAAAGAGAACCATGACAATTACGACTACATATGGGCAGGGTACAGCCCGAAGTACCCCGTGGGGGACCCCACTCCCTCTCGTCAAAACTCAAGGTGGGGAACCCGATCGAAGCAAGGGTGGAAATCATTCCATTCATGACGACGAAAAGTCTGATGCCCGACGTGGAGATCGGTTTCTGAGGTTTGGGACATGGAATGTAGGGACAATGACAGGGAGATCAGGAGAAGTGGTGGAAGTATTGGTCAGAAGAAGAGTGGACATATGTTGTGTGCAGGAGAGAATGGTGAAGGTGAAGGGTAGGCAGGGACAGAAATACAAGTTTGTGTGGCAAGGGTGCCTGGAGGGCGTGAATGGTGTTGGTGTCATGTTTTCTGAGGAGTTTGTAGACAGTGTGGTGAGTGTGACTAGAGTGAGTGAAAGGTTGATGATGGTGAAAATGATGATTGGAAAGCTCTTGGTGAACATCATCTCGGGATATGCTCCGCAGGTTGGTCGGAGCGATGAAGAGAAGGACAAGTTCTGGTGTGGTATAGAGAAGTTGATGGAAAACGTGAAAGATGAGGAAGTTGTTGTGGTAGGAGGGGACCAAAATGAACATGTGGGAAGGAGTATAGACAGTTTTGAGGGAGTTCATGGGGGTTATGGATATGGTGTGAGAAATGGAGAAGGTGAAAGGATTTTGGAGTTTGCTGATGGAGCTGATTTGTTGATTTATAATACTCAGTTCCAGAAAGAGGATAATAAGCTTGTTACATACACGTCAGGTGGGTCGACGACAACTGTTGACTACCTGCTGGTGCGTAGGCGAGATAGGGGGCACCTCCGGGACACAAACGTGATCCCGGGGGAGGAGGCTGTTTCACAGCACCACTTGGTTGTCTGCGACATAAGGGTGAAAGGTGCGTGGAGAGTTCGGCGGGTGAAGCACCAACCGAGAATGAAGGTGTGGATGTTGAAAGAGGTGACAGTGAGGGAGACATTAAAAGAGAGGCTGAGTATGGTAGAGGATGATGTGGTTGAGCTTGAAAGTGGTTGGATGTCAATGAAAGATAGTCTGTTGGGAGCCGTTAATGAGGTATGTGGATGGACAAAAGGACCACCGAGGCACTCGGAAACATGGTGGTGGGATGATGAAGTTGGAAATAAGATTGACGAGAAGAGGAAGAAGTTCAAGGAGTGGCAGAAGGCGAAGGGTATGGGGGCAAAAAAGGCAGAGCATGAAAGTTATAAGGCAGCCAAGAAGGCTGCAAAGAAAGAGGTAGCAAAGGCACAGGAGGCATGTAGGAAAATGTTCGGAGAACGCTTGGATTTGGAAGAGGGTCAGAGAGCGGTATTCAGGATTGCAAAGCAGATAGCGAAAGAGAGGTGTGATGTGATGGGAGTGAGTTGCTTGAAGGATGAAGTGGGACAAATCATTGTGGACCCAGATGGAATTAAAGGAAGATGGAAAAGATATATGGAAATGCTGTTGAATGCAGAGAATGAATGGGATGGCAACATAGAGAGTACCCCAGTTTTCGGACCGGCAGAGAAGATAACCGAGAAGGAAGTTGAGGAAGCGATAAAAGCAATGAAGAGTAGAAAAGCGGGAGGGCCGACGGGAGTTGTGGGAGATATGTTGAAGGCAGCGGGAAATTGGGGTGTGAAGAGAATGACAGAGATCTGTAATCTGGTGGTGAAAGAAGGCCGCATTCCAGTGGATTGGGAACTGAGTACCCTTGTCCCTCTATACAAGGGGAAAGGTGACCCTCTGGACTGTGGCTCGTATCGAGCGATAAAGTTATTGGGGCATGGAATGAAGGTATTGGAAAGGGTGTTGGAGAGGAGGATAAGGAAGAAAGTGAAGATTGACGAAATGCAGTTTGGATTTATGCCAGGAAGAGGAACGACAGACGCGCTTTTTATTGTGAGGCAGTTGCAGGAGAAGTATGTGGAGAAGAGGAAGAAGTTGTTTCTTGGGTTTGTTGATCTGGAGAAAGCATTCGATAGGGTTCCACGTGAAGTAGTGACATGGGCATTGAGGAAGTTAGGAGTGGAGGAATGGTTGATCAGAGTAGTGATGGCAATGTACAAAAGAGCGCGCACAGCTGTCAGGACGAAGGACGGGAACAGTTGTGAGTTTGAGGTGAAGGTGGGAGTGCATCAGGGGTCGGTACGAAGTCCACTCCTATTTGTAGCTGTGATGGAGGTGCCTGCTCAGAACGTAAAGGAGGGTTTACCGTGGGAGTTGTTGTATGCAGATGATCTGGTGTTGATTGCAGAAAGTATGGATGGACTGAAGGAGAAGATGAACAAGTGGAAGGAATGTATGAAGACAAAAGGTCTGAAGGTGAATATCGGAAAAACGAAGGTGATGGCAAGTGGTAAAGCATGTGGTGAGGTGGAAATAACTGGGAAGTGGCCGTGTGCTGTGTGCAGGAAGGGTGTCGGAGTGAATTCCATTCAATGTACAATGTGCGCTGAGTGGGTTCATCAAAAATGTAGTGGTTTGAGAGGGTCATTAACCAGTGTGGCAGCTACATTCAAGTGTAAGGTGTGCACAGAGGGAGCTGCAGATGGAGGAAATGTTGAGTTGGATCTTGGAGATGGCATGAAGCTGGAAGGTGTGAAAACATTTTGTTACCTCGGAGACATGCTGAATGGAGAAGGTGGATCAGACTCGGCAACGGTTGCTCGAGTGAGATGTGCATGGAAGAAGTTTAGGGAACTGAGTGGCGTGCTGACGAGGAGGGGAGTGTCGTTGAAGCTGAAGGGAAAGGTGTATGCTGCATGTGTGAGAAGTGTTATGATTTATGGGAGTGAGACATGGGTAATGAACGTAGAGCAGCAACGAAGGCTGGAAAGGGTGGAAATGGGACTGGTTGGCTGGATGTGTGGAGTATCGTTGAGAGAGAGAGGAAGACAAATGATGAATTGCGAAAGATGATGGGAATAGAGCCTGTGATGGTTGCTGTGAAGAGAAACAGGTTGAGATGGTTTGGTCATGTGTTGAGGAAGGATGAAAGTGACTGGTTGAGAAGAGTGATGGAAATGAATGTGGAAGGAAATAGGGGACGGGGAAGACCGAGAAAGACTTGGCTAAAGATGGTCGAAGAAGAAATGCGGGCAAGGGGGTTAACAAGGGGAGATGCAGAAAATAGGGCAAAATGGAGAACATTGTCATGGGGACCGCAAGGGTAACCCCCGCTCTTGCAGGAAAAATGGCCTTAAAATGCCTGTTGTGTTGTTGTTTCTGTTGTGAATCAATGAGAATGTTGAGTAACAATAGCTGTTATTCTGTAATCCGACCAAGCGGTGGTCTGTAGTCATTCACTCTGTCCTCTTTCCTAATTTTGAAAATCGGAGAAGTGTGTGTGTGTGTGTGTGTGTGTGAGTGTGTGAGTGTGTGAGTGTGAGAGTGTGTGTGTGTGTGTGTGTGTGTGTGTGTGTGTGTGTGTGTGTGTGTGTGTGTGTGTGTGTGTGTGTGTGTGTGTGTGTGTGTGTGTGTGTGTGTGTGTGAGACAGACAGACAGACAGAGACGTACCATGTATACTTCAAGCCCTTCTCACCTGGAATGGTGACTATAGATGCTCATGCCACACTAGCACTTGCAAGTGTCCTAACCAACAGGGCATGCCTGTCACACATGCATCCTGTTTGGATACCCATAGCCTCAAGTGGGCTGACGGTCATCTCTTGAGGTTGTAGTTCAGACCTCTGCTGATTTGAGGAAACCCCTCTGGAAGCCCACCTGATCTGAAATCGAAAAATGTAAGACCAAGCGATCCTGCAGACCATCGAGTAGAAGGGCTGTATCGGGTTTAAGAGCAATCGTGTGTAAATAAGAGACGAGTATAAAAAATATCAAAAAGTTAACAGATGACGGGACGGGTGAACATCACGACCCATTTTACAAGGTCATCTCTGACATCAAGATGAGATGATCTAATAATGTTTAGTTGTTGCTGCCATTGATCCATCTGGAAGGCACTGAGAGCCATCTTTGGGGTTCGTTCTCAGTTCAGAGGAGATTCCTTTGCATGGACGATGGGGTGAGAAAATAAATTTTCGTGGAAGTGGCTGTGGGGTCATCTTGAACTGAGGTGTTGTTGGTCTTTACCATTGAGTGGAGAGTGACTAACCTGTGTGCTGCTACTGCCATCTGGTGGTCATGCTTTGATGTTCGCGAGAGCCCCCCACGGAAGGTGGGGCGAATGATCAATACTTTGGAGAGCGAAGTTGACTTCCGTTTCCGGTCTTGCTGGCGAGGGTTCGTTTATTCTCAGCTCTCCATGCTATCCATCGAAATCGAAGTTAAGTAATTGTTCCCATTTGTATTTTCGTTTTAACTATTTATTTTATGGTGTATATTGTTGCGAATATGGAATTTGGCCTCCATATCCGCTTGTAAATATTCCCCTATTTCCCCAATACTCCCCAACTATCCCCAATCCCCCATTCCCTAGTCCCATTGTCTGTAAACAACAATCAGTAGAGCCGACCTTCCCCTTTTTCCCCCATTAAATGTCGTGCCCAGGTCCACCGCATCTCATGTAGACAACTTTCGGACATCTTGCTAGTTATTCTTAGTCTATGTCAGTTAAGGACTCCTTTCCATTAATTCTGACTCTTCGTTGCACCAGAATGTGATTATATGGCACCAGTAGTGAGTTTAGGACCTTTCCCATACCTCCTTCCATCTTCTTCCCCAAACAACAACTACAACTACAACTACAACAACAATTACAACAACAACGACGCTGCGCGGGGGGAGTGTGCGTCATCACACCGGCTCGGTTAGCCGCCATTGACAATGCGCGCCGGACCATGCGCTCCACGGGGTTACCACGAAGGGGCTCCTTGTCAGTCCCCCGTCGAGGGCGGAGCCGGTAACCCCCCCTGCACGCACCCAATGAGAGGCGACGTGCCGATTCCATCTGGGGCGGAGCTAACGAGCCGAGGGCGTGTCACTCCCCGCCGGAGATACGAAGCGACTCACCGGATGTGAGGTCAGATGCGCCCCCAGCCTGGAGAGAGAAGTTGCCACGTACGAGTGCTGAATACCTCCCCGCATCTCTGGACCGGACCGAGTCGATTCTGACCTTTGAGCCCAGGTGCACCTGGAGCCATCGATCCTGCCTTTCCTAGCCATCAATCCCCGTGTGAGTCAGCCTTTTGTCCCGTTTATCTGTCGTCTGTTGGGGTTAATATAAGATTGTGTCTAAGTGCTTGTCTTTCTATGCTGTACCTCTCGTCCTTGTAATCTAACCTTCCGTAACAATATAACCTCCTCCGGAGGTCTTGAGAACTGAACCCTGGTGTCGTGTCATTTGAATCCCAGCTGTGTGTCTTTTCCTTCATTGACCTAGCGTAGCGCGATTAGTCAACGTTCGGGTATAATCGGGTAACTTGTGCAGACGTGGTCATACCAAACCGCTCGGTAAATAACATCTAAGCCACGTCTGTAACAATTGGTGTCGAGGAGTGGAATTCGGACCCGGGACTAAATTTATTAGGCCCAAATTTGTAACAATTAGAATCGATTCGGAGCGCGTTTCCCGCGCGAAAGTATAACGGCGAAATTTGATTTTGTTATACGGAAATAAAAACCCGAATTTTGAAAGTCGCGCTATGGCAGACCAAGACAGCTGGGGTCCGGTAGGGGAGAGTGAGGCAGGGTCGGTCCAGGACCAAATTGAGGGACAAGAGGAGAGCGAAGCAGTGAGGGTAGCAGATTCGCAAAATAACGTCGTCACGCACGAGGTAACGGGCGCGCGAAATGGCGCCTCGCACATAGCTACGGCGGCCGCACCCGCTGCACAAGTGGGAGGGATGGCCCAAATGCAGGCCCTCATGGAGCAATTTATGGCGCAAATGCAGGCGTCCCTCAACCTGCAGAAGGACGATATGAGGGCTAATAGTGAGCAAATGAGGGCCGATAGTGAGCGATTGGGTGAGCGATTGGAGGGCCAAATGGGGGTAATGAGGGACGAAGCGAGGGCTCGGAGTGAGCAATTGGGGGTAATGGGAAACCAAATGGGGGTAATGGGAAACCAAATGGGGGTAATGAGGGACGAAGCGAGGGGTACCGGTGAGGGATTAGACAAGAAATTTGGGAAGTTAGACAATAATTTTGAGGAATTAGACAAGAAATTTGGGAAGTTAGACAATAATTTTGAGGAATTAGACAAGAAATTTGGGAAGTTAGACAATAATTTTGAAGGGCTAGACAACGGGATAAAAGAGGTGAAAAATGGGTTAATGGGGGTAGAAAACAGAATGGCCGCTCAAGAGAATCAAATGGAAGGGATGCAAAAGGGGTTAGAGGGGTTAGAAAACACCATGGAAGGCAAATTGAGGGACATGAGGGACCAAGCGGAAAGGGAAGTTAACCAAATGGGGCAGCAGATAGAGGGGGTCAGAATGGGGGTAGAAGCCAAACTGGATGCTCACAGGGAGGAAATGGAGCAGATGAGGGTGGCATCTGGGCAGGAGATGCAAGTGATGGGAGAGGAGATCAGAAGAGGAGTGAGTGAGGAGGTCGGAGGAGTGCGCGAGGAGGTGAGGCACTGTAAGGAGCACATGGAGAAGGAGGTGAGAAAGGGGACTGTAAAGTTACAAGGGGGCATAGAGGTCCTGACGCAGGAGGTGGAACAGCTGACGGAGGGACAAAAAGAAGTAACAGAGCAGGTTCAAAGGAACACTGCGGTAATAGGAGGGTTAAGAGCGACACAAAATGACTTAAAAAATGACTTGGTAGCGACGAAGAGGGAATGTCAGATGGTACGTGAGGGACTGACAACGAGGCTGGACGAGGTGATAGAGGTAATGGAGACGAAGGACCGGCAGGTGAGGACGCACATGGAAACGGTCAAGGTAGCCATAGAGGATGAGCTTGAGGAGACGTACCGGGGAATAAAGGAGGTGAAGCAGAAACTAGAAGAAGTTGAAGAAGGGATGAGCGAAATTAAGAAGCGACGGAGAGGGGATAAGAAAGAAATAAAAGAGGAGATAAAAGAATTGGTCCAAAGTCTGTGTTTGGATCGTGATGATGTGCTCATTAACCGGATGAGGGATTCGCAGGTGATGGAGGAGAAGCGAAGAGGAAGAGGACCCGGTGTAAGTGGTGACCAATATGGTCGTGCGTATGATGCGCCAGGGGATTTAAGAAGCTTGGGGGTCGAGATAGACCCGGGTGTTCGTGAGAGGCCGCTGGTGAAGTGTGCGACAGGTCTGGTGTGCGAAAAAAAGAGGTGTGCGAGAAAGTCCGACTCTGGGGTGTGTGAGGAAAAAGTGCGTGCCAAGGAGTGAGGGTGCTGGCGAGAGTGAGTCGGTCGTAGCGCGTGTGCGAGGGGGCACATGGAAGCGCGGTGTGGTGAGTGTTACAGAGGATGTAACGGGAGAGTGTGCGCGAGAAAGGTGTGTGACGGACAGGTGCATGGGGAAAGAGTGCGCTGTCAAAAGTAAGGAAGAATGCACACCTGTGGTGAGTGTTACAGAGGATGTAACGGGAGAGTGTGCGCGAGAAAGGTGTGTGACGGACAGGTGCATGGGGAAAGAGTGCGCTGTCAAAAGTAAGGAAGAATGCACACCTGTGGTGAGTGTTACAGAGGGTGTGACGGGAGAGTGTGCGCGAGAAAGGTGTGTAACGGACAGGTGCATGGGGAAAGAGTGCGCTGTCAAGAGTAAGGGTGAGTGCGCTGTCAAGAATGGAGGTGAGAGTAGTGAGAGTGACAAGGAGAGTGAGTTGGTTGTGACAGGTGAGCGAGGATGTACACCTGGGATGGAAGGATGCACACCTGGAATGGTAGAGCGTGAGTGGGAATGCACGCTGGAATTGGTAGTGAGGCACGTGGTAGGATGTGCGAGTGAGAGCACACCTGTGATTGTCACAGAGGAGGTGACCGAGGAGGGGGCGCGAAGAGGTGTATTGGTGAGGTGTGCGAGTGACGAATATGTGCCAAGGTGTTCGGTGGTCAGGTGTGTGACCAAGGCTGTGAGTGGAATGAGTGTACCGAGGTGTGTAAGGAAAGGTACGAGGAGCATAGAAACGGCTGGAGGTGTGAGCAAGGAACGGGCTGCGGGGTGTAAGCATGCAGGTGAAGCATCGACGTTAGACGGGGTAGAGTTTAGAACGACTTGTAGCCGAGTCGGGCCCTCGGTGCGTGCTGGGCCTCGCTTTGAACGGCCGCGTCCGTGCTCCACTAGGCGGAGCGGGCAGCCCGATAGAAAGGGTCGTCGTGGCGACCACTTTTTGTTGAGGCATTCCGGCAGGCCGAGATCGAGCCATGGGATGGCTCCGTGCCGAGATGGTGCGTGGGATCTCGGCCCGGGTAAACCCCCGTCCCTGCACCGAGTGCCGGACGCATCCAGCCGCTGGCACAGAACAACCCGCATTCATGGCTTGGCTTTACGAAGCCGGGCTTTGGACAGGAATTGGCGCACCGAGAGGCATTCGTGAGTAGACTGGGTGATGAGGTTAGTGTTTTGGCCCCAAAATTAGAGAAAAATAAAATTTGATGATTGGCAAAGGATTGGCAGTAGTGATTGGCAGATGATGGGTAGTGATTGGCAAATTTTTGATTTGTTGAAATTTGATGTGCAAAATTGGTAGTGAGAGACCCCCGATGGGGTGGGATGGCAAATCTGCCACCCTTCCCATGCTGGGGGCAAATGCGCAATAGCTTATGGGGTGTATGGCAGTGAAAACTAGCCCGGGTGGGTTAGGTTATATTGATAGGGATCTAGCGAAGATGACATTAGGTGACGATAAGGTTAGGTAGTGACTGATACCTGTAGTGGGGACGCAGGTAGATTAGTATGGATGATAATGACGTGGGAGCGCAATAGTTTAAAGGGACGACTGGGAAGCGCAAGTTTCAGAAGGGAGTAGTTAGCTGAGATGATGCCGTGTGTGTGAGGATTGAACAGGTGAGAATGGAACAGGTGTGATTGCACAGGTGTGCAACTGGACAGGTGAATGGAGCAGTGTATGAGTAGTGAGTGTTGTGGATCAGCGCGAATGCGCTTGGGGAGAGAAGGGTGCAGGTGGCACCAGGTGTGAGAGCACAGGTGTGCAGGTACAGGTGTGTGGAGAGAGTTGGAGTAAGTGGTACGGAGTGGTGTGCATGGTGCGAAGGTGTGGATGGGGGAAGAGTGGACCCCTTTCACGAGTACCCGGGGCGGGTAGTGTAAGTGTTAGGCAGAGGGTATAGGTAAATTGTGGTTAGATATTGGCATCTGTGGTGCGGTTGCAGAATGGTGTTGTGGATGGGTGCATTAGTGTTGTGGAAATGGCTGGGCGTGTAGCCTGTTAGTGTGTGTAGTTGGTTGGGCACTCCACCACTGTGAGGATGTCGGCCAGGTGAGGCCGCAGGTGGGCTCTGGGAGCCGGTAGAGTTGTGGATGGGGCCCGAGGATCCGGAGGACGGACCCGGGTAGCCCAGTGCCAGAGAGGGCACCGAGTGGGGAGAGTGCGAGAGGGCCTTCCCCAGGTAGTTAGGTTAGGGTAAGGAGCAGGTAAGCTCGGAGGCAACTGCAGTGGTGGAGGTGTGCAGGTGGGTAGACCCGCTGGGAGAGGTACACGCCACAGCCCAGAAATTGTGCGAGGGCACCGGGAGATGAATCGGGGGAGTGAGACCCCAAATTGAAAAGCACCACAGTTTGGCCAATGGGAATTGGTTTTTAGAACCCATAGTGTAAGAGGGCCAATGGTTTGGCCGGAGAAAGACCCCGGGTAGTGTAAAGTTGTTAAAGTCACTTAGGAAATAGTTAGGATTGATGAACCTGTCGCACCATACGCAGCCACTTACCTGTGATGATGATGATGACTCCACACCTGTGTTTTCTTTGTTTGTTGCAGGAAATGAGATTGCTGTGGATTTGTGAGACGCATCACGATGTGGATGAGACATTGGGGTGATTCCATCTCTCCCTCCCTAGGAGGGACTGATGATGAATTGGTAATGGCAAATTTTGATGGTGAGAGTTGAAAATGGCAAATTTGATTGGTTAGGAGGGAGAGAAGACGAATTTGGTTTATGGGAGGAACGGGGAAGACAGTAGGGATGTTTGTTGATTTGTAAAGTAGATGTTTATGGGTAGTGTTGTGTTGTGTGGATACAGTAAGGGGTAAGGGAGGGGCCATGTAGGTTACCTGGTGGGGGGGGGGGGGGGGCGTACGATAGGAACGTACCTGTCTCACCTGGTTCCCATGTGCCCCCAGTGTGCATCATCTTATATTGCGTGCACTTTTGCGCCCTTACCACCTTACTCACTTGTCTTCTTCTTTTGTCTCCCACCTCCGAGGATCTGGCTTTGGGGTAGAGAGAGAGGAGAGAGAGGTGCTGGCTTCGCAGTTGTGGGCCTGCACTTTCGCTGTTTGCTGCTTGGATCGATACACCATATGGACCGCAATGTTTGTGGCCACCCACAATGGACCGCAGCTCTTTTGCGGCCAAGCACCACCCGTGGAAGGACCTATGGGTCAACGTGGCACCTATGCCAAACAGGTGAACCACTAACAGTTGGCCCCCTGACGGCCACAATAAAGAAATGGACGCGGTTGGCGCCTTTCTTTATTTTTAAAAAGAAGTAAGAAGGCCAAGTGCACCACACGAAGGCAAGACCAGCGGCAGAACATCGGCCGGCTGCGACACCACACAATGATTTATAGACACTTTATTGGTGCACCGGATGGTGCTCACTGTGTGATGGGGTGGTGCTTGATGCTTGGAAGGGGTGCTCTGCACATTATTAAAGGCCGTAGGCCACAGAGCACTCGTGGGTTGGTGTATCGATGCTAGCATGCGTGCTCTCTCTCTATGCATAACATCTGCATGTGTTCCTCCAAAAACAGGTCCTGGATCGTAGTGTAAATATCAGCGTAGTCTTGTGTAAATAATGCTCCCTACCGGCTGTATGTTTAGTTTGAGGATTCTTTCCGGATTCGGTTATCCTGTGGGTGTGTTTCTGTGAGGAGAAGGGTGCAACGTCGCAGGGGGACATATTTACTCATTTGTGAATATCTGTAAAACTGTCGCACTCAGGGTAGAGTTAATAGTAGAGGGAACTACATTGCGTGCCACACTAAAGTAGGTAAAAATTTATCGGGTCGGGACGCCCCGAGGGTAGAGAAGGGTGCAATGTTGCGAATATGGAATTTGGCCTCCATATCCGCTTGTAAATATTCCCCTATTTCCCCAATACTCCCCAACTATCCCCAATCCCCCATTCCCTAGTCCCATTGTCTGTAAACAACAATCAGTAGAGCCGACCTTCCCCTTTTTCCCCCATTAAATGTCGTGCCCAGGTCCACCGCATCTCATGTAGACAACTTTCGGACATCTTGCTAGTTATTCTTAGTCTATGTCAGTTAAGGACTCCTTTCCATTAATTCTGACTCTTCGTTGCACCAGAATGTGATTATATGGCACCAGTAGTGAGTTTAGGACCTTTCCCATACCTCCTTCCATCTTCTTCCCCAAACAACAACTACAACTACAACTACAACAACAATTACAACAACAACGACGCTGCGCGGGGGGAGTGTGCGTCATCACACCGGCTCGGTTAGCCGCCATTGACAATGCGCGCCGGACCATGCGCTCCACGGGGTTACCACGAAGGGGCTCCTTGTCAGTCCCCCGTCGAGGGCGGAGCCGGTAACCCCCCCCGCACGCACCCAATGAGAGGCGACGTGCCGATTCCATCTGGGGCGGAGCTAACGAGCCGAGGGCGTGTCACTCCCCGCCGGAGATACGAAGCGACTCACCGGATGTGAGGTCAGATGCGCCCCCAGCCTGGAGAGAAGTTGCCACGTACGAGCGCTGAATACCTCCCCGCATCTCTGGACCGGACCGAGTCGATTCTGACCTTTGAGCCCAGGTGCACCTGGAGCCATCGATCCTGCCTTTCCTAGCCATCAATCCCCGTGTGAGTCAGCCTTTTGTCCCGTTTATCTGTCGTCTGTTGGGGTTAATATAAGATTGTGTCTAAGTGCTTGTCTTTCTATGCTGTACCTCTCGTCCTTGTAATCTAACCTTCCGTAACAATATAACCTCCTCCGGAGGTCTTGAGAACTGAACCCTGGTGTCGTGTCATTTGAATCCCAGCTGTGTGTCTTTTCCTTCATTGACCTAGCGTAGCGCGATTAGTCAACGTTCGGGTATAATCGGGTAACTTGTGCAGACGTGGTCATACCAAACCGCTCGGTAAATAACATCTAAGCCACGTCTGTAACAATATATTGTCTCCCGACAAAGATTTTCGGTGCAAATCTTTCATACCTGTATTGAAAATCGTGTTAATTCGGGTCGTGTTTTGAGGCCTTGTAGTTGTACAGTGAACACTGTACAACCTTGAGGCTTTGTTTTTCTCTCAGCGGTCCGTGTTTTTGTGATCCAATAACTTTCGTTCTCTGTTTTCCCAATCTTTTCACCCCATAGCCCTCTTCCTTGTGTAAATCACAACTCAAAAAAATCCAAAAAAAAAACATTTCCTTCTCTGTTCTCATTCGTTTATTCATTCTTATTCGTTTGGTCGTTCGTTCTTCGACCACGTGTTTCTCCCCCATTTCCCCAGATAGATTGTCAAATTTCAACTCGTTATTTTATCGTCCATGCGTTATTGTTTTGACTAGGATGTGCCCGTACGTGGGTGCCCGTTCCGTGGCCAAAAAAAAAAAAAAAAAAAATTTCCAAATTTAAATCAAGTGTACCTCCCTGTCTTTGCTAGCCATGACATTCGATGCCATTGACCATTGCCACTCCTACGCCACGGTGAGGCGACAGGGTAGGATTTGTAGGAGACCTGAAAGTGCAGTGTCAGTATGTATTCCATGTTCGAATTGTTTTAGTTTTAAAATAGTTAAAAAAAAAAAAGGTTTGCAAAGCATATCACCAAATTGAAACAGAATTGAAACAGAGCAGAATTCGTTATTATTATTATATTACTACAAATTATTACAAATTATTACATTACAAATTTTATTCGTTAATGTTAATTCCCTGCCATCACCCACTGCCATCACCCTCTGCCATCACCCTCCCATCACCCTCCCATCACCCTCCCATCACCCTGCCATCACCCTCCCATCACCCTGCCCCATCACCCTGCCCCATCACCCTCCCATCTCCCCCCCCATCACCCTCCCATCACCCTCTGCCATAACCCTCTGCCATCACCCTCTGCCATCACCCTCTGCCATCACCCTCTGCCATCACCCTCTGCCATCACCCTCCCATCACCCTCCCATCACCCTGCCATCACCCTCCCATCACCCTGCCCCATCACCCTGCCCCATCACCCTCCCATCTCCCCCCCCATCACCCTGCCATCACCCTCTGCCATCACCCTCTGCCATCACCCTCTGCCATCACCCTCTGCCATCACCCTCTGCCATCACCCTCTGCCATCACCCTCTGCCATCACCCTCTGCAATCACCCTCTGCCATCACCCTCTGCCATCACCCTCCCATCACCCTGCCATCACCCTCCCATCACCCTGCCATCACCCTGCCCCATCACCCTGCCCCATCACCCTCCCATCTCCCCCCCATCACCCTCCCATCACCCTGCCATCTCCCTCCCACCACCCTCTGCCATCACCCTCTGCCATCACCCTCTGCCATCACCCTGCCATCACCTTGCCATCACCCTCTGCCATCACCCTCTGCCATCACCCTCTGCCATCACCCTCTGCCATCACCCTCTGCCATCACCCTCTGCCATCACCCTCCCATCACCCTGCCATCACCCTCCCATCACCCTGCCATCACCCTCCCATCACCCTGCCCCATCACCCTGCCCCATCACCCTCCCATCTCCCTCCCAAACAAAGAATAATAAAAATTGTCTACATGTACATTGTACACACCTTTATGTCGTTAGCACCACTTCATAAACAACATTGCAGAGGAAACGGCGCTTCTTCTTTGTTTCCTCGTCCTGGGCAAGAATGCGGAGGCTGCTGGATCTGCCAACCCTACAGGTCGCCACGTAGAACTGGCAATGGCTGAAGAAGTCTCTTGGGCAGAAGATCCCAACATGGTGTAGCGACTGCCAAAAGAAGTTGTGCACTTATTTTGATGAAATCTTTTCGTAACAATTTTTCTTCAATCAATAAATAAATAATAAGAATTGTCCACATGTACACACCTGTATGTCGTTAGCAGCTCTTCATAAACAACATTGCTGAGGAAACGGCACTTCTCCAGGAGATCCTAACATGGTGTACAACTGGCAAAAGAAGTTGTGCACTTTTTTTGATGAATTCGTTTCGAAACAATTTTTCTTCAATAAATAAATAATAATAAAAATTGTCTACATGTACATTGTACACACCTTTATCTCCTTAGCACCTCTTCATAAACAGCATTGCAGAGGAAACGGCGCTTCTTCTTTGTGTCCTCGTCCTGGGCAAGAATGCGGAGGCTGCTGGATCTGCCAACCCTACAGGCCGCCACGTAGAACTGACAATGGCTGAAGAAGTGTCTTGGGCAGAAGATCCCAACATGGTGTAGCGACTGCCAAAAGAAGTTGTGCACTTTTTTTGATGAAATCTTTTCGTAACAATTTTTCTTCAATCAATAAATAAATAATAAGAATTGTGCACATGTACACACCTGTATGTCGTTAGCAGCTCTTCATAAACAACATTGCTGAGGAAACGGCACTTCTCCAGGAGATCCTAACATGGTGTACGACTGGCAAAAGAAGTTGTGCACTTTTTTTGATGAATTCGTTTCGAAACAATTTTTCAAATTTTCAAATTTCAAAAAACAATTTCAAATTCAAACAAAACAATTTCAAAATAAATAATAATACAAATTGTCTACATGTACATTGTACACACCGTTATCTCGTTAGCACCTCTTCATAAACAACGTTGCTGAGGAAACGGCGCTTCTTCTTTGTTTCCTCGTCCAGGGCAAGAATGCGGAGGCTGCTGGATCTGCCAACCCTACTGGCCGCCACGTAGAACTGACCATGGCTGAAGAAGTCTCGTGTGCAGAAGATCCCAACATGGTGTAGCGACTGTCCTTGGGATTTATTCACAGTCATGGCAAAGCAGGGTCGTACCGGAAACTGCCGACGCCGCAGAGTGAACGGGAACATGTTGTCAGATGGACTCAAGGTTATGCGTGGAATGAGCAATGTGCGTCCAGAATTGACACCCATCACAGATTGTGCAACCAACAGATTTGGAAGGATCTGAAGTATGATGTACCTTGAGCCATTGCAGTGCCCGCTTTGCTGGTCGAAGTTTCGCAGCAGCATGATTACCATACCCACCTTGAGAGAGATTCGATGTGGCGGCATACCAGATGGACAGAGGGTGTTCAGGAACTCAGGCGGATACAAATGATCACCCTCAGATTCCGCGCTCAGATTCCGCTACAGCAAACATGTTCCTCCCCTGGAAATATGGTCGTCATGTAGGCATTTACCTGATCGACTTCGGAATTGGTCGGACATAGTATAACACGCTCGCATAGCCACTTGGGGTTGCTAATGTTGTTATGCAAGTCTTCGTACACCCAAGTGACAATATCCTGAAGTTTTTCACCTGGAAGAATGAGCGGTTCCCTGAGCTCAATAGCAAATTCACCCTCTTCTGGATTGACAGGAATCTTCCCTTCACCCAGATCCAGCAGGAATTTTGCAAAATCAGATTCGTCCTGTTGTTCTCCAGCACCCTGCATGATCCTCATGTTTACTCTGAGATGAAGTATCTGCACTTTTCTCCACAGGTATGAGCTCTTGAAGCACCTTCCAACTATGTCAATACGGCTACCGTGTGGCACAACAGTAAGGATCTGCCTCCAGTCACCACTGAAAACCATTGCGATGCCGCCAAATGGGTCCTCTGAGCCCCGAAGCCACTGGAATGTTCGATCTGCTGCCTCCAATGCGCGACGATCCATCATTGAAACCTCATCCACCACCATTAGATTAGTCATGCGTATGAGTGCTGCAGTGGTGTCATTTTCACTGATGTTGCAAGTGGACTCATCAGTGAGAATGAGAGGACACTTGGTCCTACTATGGAAGGTGGCCCCTTTAGGCAGCAGCGTAGCTGCAATACCACTTGCAGCAGTTGCAAGAGCCACTTTGCCCATTGCTCGCACTTTGTTGAGTATATGAGACAATGTGAATGTTTTCCCAGTCCCACCACTTGCATCAACTGCAAGCATGCAGCCATGTCCGTGTTCCACACTCCGCATCACTGTATCGACAACAACGCGCTGCTCGTCATTAAGAAGGCACTCTGTTTGAGCGATGTGAGCCTCAAGTTCTCCTATATTGTGCACTGTTTCGTGCTCGATGACGCGCGGAATGCGAGACTGGAAATGAACTGGTTCAGGCTCAGGAAGGCCAAAGGTCTTACTGAGCGAAAAGCCGTGGCACTCAACTTTGTTCCTCAGCTCTAGTAGCACTGCACTCACAATGCGTCCATTTGGTTCATTCACACCTGCTGCACGATGAAGTCCTCGCACAGCACATACTTGTGCCTTTCCCAGAACTGCACCTGGTTGCCTCTGAGAACGAATATGAGCATGTTGGCAAATACTTCGCGGACTGCAGGGCCAAATGCAATATTTGCAGCCTCTTCCATAACAGAATCCACCTCCTGGTCATTGTCAACGATGCCATATGCAATGCAGGCTGCCAGATAGGTCTCCATGACCCTACCACCAACACGACGGAGATCCTGAAAGCATGTGGGGCCAGGCACGCGGTACAGTAGCATGCGGAGATAGTACAACTTGGCAGTATGTGAGTTGACGGGAATAATGGGGAGCCGCCCAACCGTATCAGCCTTACGGTTATCCTGGAAACTCAGCCTTCTCTTCCGCAATTGAAACCTTTTCCTCAAGTAGGTGAAGTGTTGGAATACATCTGGATATAGAACATGACGCATGTGTGGATGGAGATTCATGGCTTCGAAAAAGGCGGTGAGGGTTGTTGCAGGGGGTCCTGACTCTGCCACGTTCTGTACGGCACCTTCGTCATTGAACGTGATCACCTGCTCATCCTGTCGATGGAGTGCCAGCATCTCGACTGGTGGGTACTTGCGTTGAATGGGGAAATCGTATATGCGCCAGTATCCCTCAGATGCGGTGATGTAACGCCCTAGTTCGTAGCGTGCCACTTCATCATGTCGTAATGCCTCTCGCATCCTCTCATGAGGCTCAAGTCTGACCAGGCACTGGTCCGGGCCCTTTTCAAGGTATTTGTACAGGTACTTGACACAGGTGACAGCACAGACGATCTCAAGGTTGATGTGAGCATCGTACCTGAGGACAATATATGGATTGTAAGGCACAACCCATGCATTGTTAACTAATACGTTAGCACCGCCTCGTATTGTCTTCATGATGGGATCACCAGGTGCAGCTTCTGCCCGTCTTCTGTACAGGGGATAGGAGTCATCAGAGAAGCTTGTCGTTTGTCGTAGGGCTTTGGGATAGTCCTTTGTGCACTTCCGGTCTGCCATGCAAGGGCTCAAGATGTTCCATTCCCCACATGGGCCGTGAATCATGTGTGATGTCACAATACGGTGTAGTTCCGGATTTGTGAGTCTGTCAGGAATCTCAGCAGAGACCACGCGATCGACATCTGCTGGTGTTCTGGGCTTGTCGCGAGGTACCACGGTCAGGAGCATGTGTATATGGGGAAGGTGACGCTTTTGCGTTTCCTTCACCATCACGTAAGCGTCCACATGCCCCAAGATGTCATGCTTGAGGATGTCTGCGAGGAGTGCTTCCACCTTCATATGAAACACCCGGGCGATGATATCAGGTCTTGCATTGGGTGGCTGACCCTCAAAAACCGATTCTTTAATTTCTGGCCACTTTGGGTTGCAGGTGAATGTTAGGAAAAAGTCTGGCTTTCCCTTGACTCGGACTAAAGCCATTGCATCCTGAAACTCTTTGGCATACCAACGTGGCGACCCATAAATTGACGGTGGCAGAATGGTGAGGCGTCCAGGTAGCACCTCAGCATCACTGTTCAACGCATCAACGATGATCTTATACTTTTCTGCCTTAATTGACTTCTGGTTGCAGCGAATCCAAGTGAGACGGTGTGACTCAATTTTTGCCATCATGTCGCATACGTACTGCTGTGTCAACCTTCCACCACGAAGCAGTAGATTGAAGTGATGAGTAGGATCACGTACTTGTAGATGGTAGCGGTAGAAAGTTGTTGGCGTTGTCCCTGCCAACTCAGTGTGGTACCCCTGAGAGCCGCAGGGTAGCAGAAGTATGTATGATAGTGGGTCAAACGCTGGATGCATGGCGTCTATTGTCTGTAAACCTCCTCCTCTGAGGTGAACAGCGACTGCCAGCCTTCCAAACTGCTCAGTTGTCATTGCCCCTGGAGCAATGACAGCCACATCGCTGTCTGGGGAGGGAAGGTTGACGGTACCATGATGAAGGTCTCGGCGCCGCGTGCGACCTGTTAACACAATATTCAGTTCATTGGCGCTATCATTATGAACCACATACTCAATGGCTGATTTGAATTGCTGGACGTATGGGTTGCACTCATGAATGGCCTGTTGTGCTCTTAGCAAAAACTGCTCATTCAGGCCACTGTTCGAGGTGTGGGCACGACGATAATCCAGCTCATGGGCTGGATCGTGAAAGTAGATCTGAGCAAAGCATGGGGTACAACCCAGATCGGCAAGAGGAGCACCAATGTAATGGTAAACCTTACCTTGTATGCGCACTCCAGGATTGAAGCCAGGCATACGTATCTCTCGGACACCGATACTTGCCATTGCCAGCGCGTTGTTGTACTGTTTCGCGTGCTTCACAAAGGCCTGGTTAAGGAAAAGGTTTTTAATAGCATCTGGAGGATGTGATGGAATTGAACCGGGTTTTGGATTCGTAGGATCATGCATAAGATCGACCTTGCCGTGGTTGCAGCAAAATCCTCTTCTCTCCTCATTCCACACCAAAGCAGCACAATGCGAGCATTTAGTGCATTGAAATATTGAGGTCCTGCTCAGCGCGTGCCTGTACTCACCATGAAGTACCTCTCGGAAGAAATCGGTATCATCGTATCGAGCAAGGTTGCGATTGTCATGGCGAGCCTGCTCTAGTCTCACACGGTGTACATCCTGATGGCGCAGGGCATCCCTTACTTGCCGGTCTTCTCGCTGGTGAGGGATTTCTTCTGCACGACGCCTTGTCTCGCGTCCAGTGTTGTCTGCCAAGCGAGCAGTCCGTACCTCATCCGTTTCTTCTGCACGACGACTTGTTATGCGTCGAGTGTTGTCTGCCAAGCGAGCAGTCCGTTCTTCATCCGTTTCTTCTGCACGACGACTTGTTATGCGTCGAGTGTTGTCTGCCACGCGAGCAGTCCGTTCTTCATCCGTTTCTTCTGCACGACGACTTGTTATGCGTCGAGTGTTGTCTGCCACGCGAGCAGTCCGTTCTTCATCCGTTTCTTCTGCACGACGACTTGTTATGCGTCGAGTGTTGTCTGCCAAGCGAGCAGTCCGTTCTTCATCCGTTTCTTCTGCACGACGACTTGTTATGCGTCGAGTGCTGTCTGCCAAGCGAGCAGTCCGTTCTTCATCCGTTTCTTCTGCACGACCACTTGTTATGCGTCGAGTGTTGTCTGCCAAGCGAGCAGTCCGTTCTTCATCCGTTTCTTCTGCACGACGACTTGTTATGCGTCGAGTGTTGTCTGCCAAGCGAGCAGTCCGTTCTTCATCCGTTTCAGCTGCACGACGACTTGTCACGCGCGTAACGTCGCGTGTCAGGCGAGCAGCTCGTTCTTCGTCAGATTCCATTGCGCGTGCACGCCGTGCAGCTTCGTTCCTTCGTTCTCGTAAACCACGACTCGATTGGGGCATTGTATAATAGATAATAGAATAGATAATAGAATAGAATAGATAGATAGAATAGATAGATATAACAATAAGACAGTGGGAAGATACAATCGAGACAGTAAGTCGGCACTTTCGTAAGGCCGGAAGTGAAGTCCTCACTGTCCGGAAGTTCGCATGTCGCAGTTACGATTATTCGCCATTTAGTGTTAAAGATGCCCAATTATTCAATTAGCGCCAACGTATTTTGGCTGTTTGCAATTTAAGCGCAAGGAATCAATCAATTCAATGAAAAAAATGAAAAGGAAAAACACGCAACAACAACGCAACAACGTGTTCCGTGATTGGCTGCGGGAAGTGAGGTCTTTGGCTGATGGGTGATTGGCTGCCGGAGGAAGGTCGCAAATCGCAGTTACGATGAATCGCAAATTAGTTTTAATTAGTTTTAAAACATAGTTTAACGGCAACATAGTTTGCCGACGGGAAATAAATGAATACGCTCTCAAATGTGCCATCCGAGGCAGAGTCTGTTCGCCACGTTCGGCACACGTGATAGCTCGCTGCTCTCTGATTGGTTGAATCGTTTTTTGGACATAGCTCGGTAACTACTTCTGCGATCGCAAATTAGTTTTAATTAGTTTTAAAACATAGTTTAACGGCAACATAGTTTGCCGACGGGAAATAAATGAATACGCTCTCAAATGTGCCATCCGAGGCAGAGTCTGTTCGCCACGTTCGGCACACGTGATAGCTCGCTGCTCTCTGATTGGTTGAATCGTTTTTTGGACATAGCTCGGTAACTACTTCTGCGATTAATTTAAAACCTTGAAAAGGCACATCCTCGGGTCCCCAGCAATATACCTGGCAAGTTTCAAGTATATCGGACCGGTAGTTGTCGAGAAACAGCGGTCACAGACAAACATACAAACATACAAACAAACATACACACAGAGATTAGTGGAATTATAGATAGATTATTCAATTAGCGCCAACGTATTTTGGCTGTTTGCAATTTAAGCGCAAGGAATCAATCAATTCAATGAAAAAAATGAAAAGGAAAAACACGCAACAACAACGCAACAACGTGTTCCGTGATTGGCTGCGGGAAGTGAGGTCTTTGGCTGATGGGTGATTGGCTGCCGGAGGAAGGTCGCAAATCGCAGTTACGATGAATCGCAAATTAGTTTTAATTAGTTTTAAAACATAGTTTAACGGCAACATAGTTTGCCGACGGGAAATAAATGAATACGCTCTCAAATGTGCCATCCGAGGCAGAGTCTGTTCGCCACGTTCGGCACACGTGATAGCTCGCTGCTCTCTGATTGGTTGAATCGTTTTTTGGACATAGCTCGGTAACTACTTCTGCGATCGCAAATTAGTTTTAATTAGTTTTAAAACATAGTTTAACGGCAACATAGTTTGCCGACGGGAAATAAATGAATACGCTCTCAAATGTGCCATCCGAGGCAGAGTCTGTTCGCCACGTTCGGCACACGTGATAGCTCGCTGCTCTCTGATTGGTTGAATCGTTTTTTGGACATAGCTCGGTAACTACTTCTGCGATTAATTTAAAACCTTGAAAAGGCACATCCTCGGGTCCCCAGCAATATACCTGGCAAGTTTCAAGTATATCGGACCGGTAGTTGTCGAGAAACAGCGGTCACAGACAAACATACAAACATACAAACAAACATACACACAGAGATTAGTGGAATTATAGATAGATTATTCAATTAGCGCCAACGTATTTTGGCTGTTTGCAATTTAAGCGCAAGGAATCAATCAATTCAATGAAAAAAATGAAAAGGAAAAACACGCAACAACAACGCAACAACGTGTTCCGTGATTGGCTGCGGGAAGTGAGGTCTTTGGCTGATGGGTGATTGGCTGCCGGAGGAAGGTCGCAAATCGCAGTTACGATGAATCGCAAATTAGTTTTAATTAGTTTTAAAACATAGTTTAACGGCAACATAGTTTGCCGACGGGAAATAAATGAATACGCTCTCAAATGTGCCATCCGAGGCAGAGTCTGTTCGCCACGTTCGGCACACGTGATAGCTCGCTGCTCTCTGATTGGTTGAATCGTTTTTTGGACATAGCTCGGTAACTACTTCTGCGATCGCAAATTAGTTTTAATTAGTTTTAAAACATAGTTTAACGGCAACATAGTTTGCCGACGGGAAATAAATGAATACGCTCTCAAATGTGCCATCCGAGGCAGAGTCTGTTCGCCACGTTCGGCACACGTGATAGCTCGCTGCTCTCTGATTGGTTGAATCGTTTTTTGGACATAGCTCGGTAACTACTTCTGCGATTAATTTAAAACCTTGAAAAGGCACATCCTCGGGTCCCCAGCAATATACCTGGCAAGTTTCAAGTATATCGGACCGGTAGTTGTCGAGAAACAGCGGTCACAGACAAACATACAAACATACAAACAAACATACACACAGAGATTAGTGGAATTATAGATAGATTATTCAATTAGCGCCAACGTATTTTGGCTGTTTGCAATTTAAGCGCAAGGAATCAATCAATTCAATGAAAAAAATGAAAAGGAAAAACACGCAACAACAACGCAACAACGTGTTCCGTGATTGGCTGCGGGAAGTGAGGTCTTTGGCTGATGGGTGATTGGCTGCCGGAGGAAGGTCGCAAATCGCAGTTACGATGAATCGCAAATTAGTTTTAATTAGTTTTAAAACATAGTTTAACGGCAACATAGTTTGCCGACGGGAAATAAATGAATACGCTCTCAAATGTGCCATCCGAGGCAGAGTCTGTTCGCCACGTTCGGCACACGTGATAGCTCGCTGCTCTCTGATTGGTTGAATCGTTTTTTGGACATAGCTCGGTAACTACTTCTGCGATCGCAAATTAGTTTTAATTAGTTTTAAAACATAGTTTAACGGCAACATAGTTTGCCGACGGGAAATAAATGAATACGCTCTCAAATGTGCCATCTGAGGCAGAGTCTGTTCGCCACGTTCGGCACACGTGATAGCTCGCTGCTCTCTGATTGGTTGAATCGTTTTTTGGACATAGCTCGGTAACTACTTCTGCGATTAATTTAAAACCTTGAAAAGGCACATCCTCGGGTCCTCAGCAATATACCTGGCAAGTTTCAAGTATATCGGACCGGTAGTTGTCGAGAAACAGCGGTCACAGACAAACATACAAACATACAAACAAACATACACACAGAGATTAGTGGAATTATAGATAGATGTATATGCATGACTCACCATACAAAACATACACGACGCAACACGTACAAAATTTCTCGATGACAGCAAATAAATTAACAAGTTATTAGAACCTGGATAATATGGTACCAGTAAAATTCGCCGTGTTAAGCTGACCCACATTACCTACATTTAATAGCTCATTCATTTTATGTCCTGAAGGATTTACCCAATATTGACGTTTCATGCACGTCTTCCGAGCTTCATTGAATGCTGGACAGACAAGAAGATCATGAAATTCGTCACCAGTTGCACTAAATAGTTTTCTAAGTACAACTTGTTCTAAAATAAACTGCAATCTGAGGGGATTACGAAATAAAGTGTTCAATTTCCCTGGGAGATTATGCCAAAATGTTCGAGCCTGATATGCGGGATAAGTTGGAAAGCTTTATTTAATAATGTTATCTTCGTTTTAAAAGAGTTTCTGAGTTCGGCCAGGCAGGGGACCATAAGACTAAACGATACGAATGGACATCCCATCATCTAGTGTGTGTGTGTGTGTGTGTGTGTGTGTGTGTGTGTGTGTGTGTGTGTGTGTGTGTGTGTGTGTGTGTGTGTGTGTGATGGGAGTGTGTAATGGGAGTGTGTGATGGGAGTGTGTGATGGGAGTGTGTGATGGGAGGGTGTGTGTGTGATGGGAGGGTGTGTGTGTGATGGGAGTGTGTGTGTGTGATGGGAGTGTGTGTGTGTGATGGGAGTGTGTGTGTGTGATGGGAGTGTGTGTGTGTGATGGGAGTGTGTGTGTGTGATGGGAGTGTGTGTGTGTGATGGGAGTGTGTGTGTGTGATGGGAGTGTGTGTGTGTGATGGGAGTGTGTGTGTGGGGACTGTGTGTGATGGGACTGTGTGTGTGTGTGTGTGTGTGTGTGTGTGTGTGTGTGTGTGTGTGTGTGTGTGTGTGTGTGTGTGTGTGTGTGTGTGTGTGTTGGGGGAAAGACCTGGTACTGGGGAAAGAGTGAAGCCTGTGGATTATTCAAAGATACTGTTTTGCATTTCAGTGTTTCTTCAATACAAGACCTGTCGCTTCGCTGAAGGGAATACCAATGTTTGTGTAAAAAAACAAAACCAAAAAAAAAACGGTTGTTGTTAATGGGAAAAAATAAAATTAGGTGGTGTATGAATATCGGCCTGGCTATATACTCAGGGAGTGAAGGGGGTGGGGTGGAGAAGGTGTTGTTGGGATATTCATCACAGCCTTTATAGATGCTGAATTGTGAATAATATACAACACACTAAATGGAAGATCAAAATAAAAATAATTTCTCGCCCTCCCGCTCCCCCTATCTTCTTTCTTTTGATCAAACTGTCTGTCTGGCTATTCAGCATGGACCATGGTAGGAAACAAACATTGAGGTCTCCTCGTCTCTGCCTTGGTGTAAATGCTAAAAAAAACCAGGGCTTTCCTTTTCCTCGGCATAGTTGTGATGGCTAATCTATGGAGCAAGAACAAAAAGGATTCCTGGGAGATCCTGCCCTCTATGCGGGGATAGCCAGCGTTAACAAGTTATTAACAAGTGTTACGGATTCGTCACTTCCATCTTTGTGGTTTTCATCCACTGGAAGCATTTTTAGTTTCGTATACTATTATTGTTATAGTTTGAGTGTGAAATGGAGATAACTGTCTTCAAAGGTAAAATTAGTGTTTTAAAAGAAAAACGAAATGGATCGGGAGAAACCGGAAGAGAAGAGAGAAGCAGCGGATCAAGTGAGATCGGGAAAGAAAGGCCGATCTGCTTCGAGGTGTCGAGCGGACGCTGGTGGACGTTGGTCACGAGCGAATATTGGTTTCCCCGGGAAAGGGATTCCTGTGACAGTGTCGATATTACTGTGGCAGATAAACCTGCGTGACGGGTTTTGCTGTTGGTTCCGAAAGTGAATCATTGTTGGAGAGCAGGTACGCCTCCATTGCGGGCCCGTCCGCCATTTCATCTTGCACCAGCCATTGCACCTCGCTCCAGCCGTTAGCCTGGTTCTCGTGTGTGTCGTGGATTTCGCTTGGTAATTCGTGGCTCTCCGCTTGTGAGCCGTTGATCGTTCATGTCAGCGTCATTGTCTGGTGAACTGAAGGTGTGAATTCCCAGTCGCCTTTTGGGTGAACTTTTGCCTGACCGACGTCGACCCGACACCTCACCAAGCGGCTCCTCTGCAGCGTCGACTGTCAGCCGTCCTGGGTTCAGGTCTCAGTACGACCTGTTTTCTTGTGATCACCGGAGCGTGGATCGACTTTGGCCTGGTGTCGTGACAATGACTTTGAGGGTGTTACAGTTCGCTCACGTGGAGTACCCTGAGTTATTGAGTGAAGAAACTGGTGGTACCATCTTAGGAATTATATGGTGTTTGTTGTGCAATTGAGGTTTTATTGTACTTGTGCAATTTGTTCTTATTGTGTGATATTAATACAATACTTTGGTTTTGTAACAATTGATTGGTGTGGTTTCACCATTGGTCATTGGCACACATAATAGCACATCTTTCTGCTGTGACTCCTTTCGGGGCTCGGAGGTACACCGTGACCGGGGTTTGGGGAGGAGCACGTAACAGAAATTGGCGGCTCGTCCGGGATCGAATTCCCGAAAATTCCCAAAATTCCCAAATTTTGAATTTTCTAACATTCCCAAATTTGTATTTCTGAAAATTTGGAAATTTTTGTGTGAAGGTTAACAGGTGCTAACTAAAAGTCACCATGGTGTTTGACGTAGAAAAGTTTGTGACGTCCCCTAACGAGGCACAGTTCCAGGCGTTAAAAAGATCGGAACTCTTGATATTGGCCAAATATTATAACTTGGAGGTCCGAGTTAGTATGAAGAAAGCAGAGATTCAGATATTGGTGGTAGAATCT
This sequence comes from Myxine glutinosa, assembly GCF_964187855.1. Classification (NCBI taxonomy): domain Eukaryota; kingdom Metazoa; phylum Chordata; class Myxini; order Myxiniformes; family Myxinidae; genus Myxine; species Myxine glutinosa. The sequence goes on from NC_136264.1 coordinate 114,782,007, forward strand.
CTCGTGGGACAAGGAACATGGGAAGAGGTAGCCTTGGATTGGTTACCAGAGGAAAAAGGCAATCTGGAGCTCCGGAAAATGGAGATGCAACTGCAGGGCCAGGAAAGGTTAAAAGACTTGGAATGGAAAGCAGAAAAGGAAAGAGTAGAACAGGAACGAGAACTCGAGGAGAGAAGAGCAGAGGAAAGGAGAGCCGAAAGGGAGTTAAAGGAACGGGACATGGAGTATCAGAGGGAACTTAAACTCAAGGAGCTTGAATTACTGGGGGAATGGAGAGAAGTAGTATCCATGCCGGCTAGTTCGACAACCAGTCAGAACTCTTGGGATGTTGGTGGGCATGTGAGGCTGGTTCCACCCTGAAATGAAAAGGAGGTAGCCAAGTTATTTTTACACGTTGAGAAGGTGGCTCAAATGTTAAAATGGCCTGTGGGGTCCTGGACTATGTTAGTACAAAGTGTTCTGGTGGGTAAAGCTCAAGATATCTATTCGGCTTTACCGATTGACCAATGTGCAGATTATGAGATAGTGAAGAAAGCCATTCTCAAAGCCTATGAATTGGTCCCTGAAGCTTACCGACAAAAATTTAGGAATACCAGGAAGAGGGAGAGTGAGATCCATGTGGAGTTTGCCAGAATGAAGGAAGCTATGTTTGATAGGTGGTGTGACTCGATGGAGATTGGGAAAGACTTCAACCGTTTACGACAATTGATCTTGGTGGAGGAATTCAAACAGTGTGTCCACGTGGACATTAAAGTGCATCTGGATGAAAAAAAGGTACCGGAGTTGTATGAGGCAGCACCAGTGGCAGATGACTATGCCTTGACACACCGGATGGGGTTCCACAAACCTAACTTCCCGCCTAGAGTTAGCCAGGGGAGTTACGGTAAATCAGGATCGGAGAACAAAATTTCATGCAGGCGGCCTAGAGAGGACTATGGGGAAGAATCGGATACTGCGACTTTTTGGGATCAGAAGACTGCAGTTCCAAGGCAGACCTATCTTCCGGGGGGCCCGAGGCAGACCATGGGTTTTTCCTCCGGGCCTACTTGTGCTTTTTGCAAGAAACCTGGGCATTTGATGTCCCAATGTTCCGCCCTGAAAAGGAAAAATCAGGATCTGAGTCAGGTTAGTGCAACTCCGAATGCGTTGGCCAATGCGAGAAATCGTCCTTGGAGGACAGTGCCTTGTGAAGGTTCCCGTGCCAAAGTTACGGCATCACAGAACGACCTTGTCCAAGAGGGTTACAAGCCTTTTATTTCCGAGGGATTTGTGTCACTGGATGGGGACTTAACGAACCAGAGACCTGTTAGGGTATTGAGGGACACAGGAGCACATCAATCTTGGATGCTTGAGGGCGTTTTGCCATTGTCGGAGAAGACGGCAACTGGGGTTCGTGTTCTCTTACAGGGGGTTGGTGGCTATGTTAAAGCTCCCCTTCATGTCATCCATTTAAAGTCTGAGTTGGTGTCAGGACCGGTCACTGTGGGGTTACAAGCCACTCTTCCTGTAGAGGGAATCTCTTTTATTATTGGGAATGATTTGGCCGGGGGTCGAGTTTCTGGTAATCCGATGTTGGTTGAAAAGCCCAGTATGGAAAATAACACAGCACAGTTAGAGCAGGAGATTCCAGGTATCTTTCCATCCTGTGCAGTGACTCGTGCTACGGGTAGGAAGTGCTCTGAAGAGAAGGAGAAGGAAGGTGATGTGGATTTGGGTTCCATAGAGATATTGGAGGAAAAGTCTGGAAGAGGTAATAGGAAAGGGAGTGACATCAAGGAACCTAAGGAAAAGGTGGCATCTGGACCAAAAGAGAAAATGGAGTGTCCGTCAGAGACATCTGGGAACGAGGCTGAACAAACGGTGCTTGTCCGAAAGAGACTTGTTCAAGAACAACACAGAGATTCGGAGCTCCAGAGTTTGATTGATAAAGCCATTACAGAGGAAGAGGCTATGAAGGTACCTGTTGGTTACTTCATGTTAGGGGAAATACTCATGAGAAAATGGAGACCACCAGAGGTGCCAGCAAATGATGAGTGGAAAGTTCATTACCAAATTGTGGTGCCACCGCCGTACCGGAAGGAGATATTGAGTTTGGCACATGAGACACCTTTGGCCGGGCACCTTGGAGTGAACAAGACATGTGACAGAATTTTGGTACATTTTTTCTGGCCAGGATTGCGATGTGATGTGGCGGAGTTCTGTAAATCTTGCCATTCTTGCCAGCTGGTGGGAAAACCTAATCAGAAAGTCCCTTCTGCACCTTTAAAACCAATTCCAGCTTTTGAAGAGCCATTCAGCCGAGTCATTATTGACTGTGTAGGCCCTTTGCCTAAAACTAAGGTTGGACATCAGTATTTGCTGACCATCCCATCATGTGCGCTTCCACGAGGTTTCCAGAAGCAGTGCCTCTTAGAAAAATTACTGCGGCAGTTATTGCGAAGGCCTTGATTAAATTTTTCACTTTGGTTGGCCTACCTCAGGTCATCCAGTCTGATCAGGGTTCCAATTTCATGTCAACGCTTTTTCAGCAAGTGGTACACCTGTTGGGAGTGGAGCAAGTAAGATCAAGTACTTACCATCCCGAGAGCCAAGGGGCCTTGGAAAGGTTTCACCAGACATTGAAGAATATGATCAGAACGTACTGTTTTGAATGTGACAAGAATTGTGATGAGGGAATACCCTTATTGTTGTTTGCTATGAGGGAATCTGTTCAGGATTAATTGGGATTCAGTCCTTTTGAACTTGTGTTTGGGCACACCGTTGGAGGACCATTGAAATTGGTGAAAGAACAGTGGCTGCAGGAGGAGTCGCAGTCAACAGTGGTAGAGTATGTGTCAACGGTTAGGCACAGATTGGCAAAGGCTTGTGAAGTTGAGAGGAAACTTGAAAGTGACACAGGATAAAATGAAAGTGAGACGAAATTTCAGTCCTGTGGACCGGGTGTTAGTGTTGCTTCCTGTTCCAGGTCAGCCACGACAGGCGAGGTATTTTGGTCCCTATGCAATCGATAGGAGGGTTAATGAAACAGATTACTTGGTGACAACTCCCGACCAACGGAAAAAGCGGCAGCTGTGTCATGTCAACCGACTGAAGAAATATTATGAGAGGAAGCCTGTGGAAAAAATGGTTCCCGTCTCACCTATAGTCGGGGTGCAAGAGAATCCAGAGTTAAAAGTCTTCACTGATCACAACCCCTTAACCTTCATTTAAAAAATGAAAAATAAAAACCAGCGGTTGATGAGATGTAGTTTGTCTTTGCAGGAGTTCAACTTGGAAATTGAGCATGTAAAGGGCAGGGACAATGTCGTTGCCGATGCTTTATCCAGAGTGAACTAACTTTGAAAATTCCTGCAGGTTGTTTGGAAGTTTTGTTGCTTTCTTCTGGGGAATATTAGTTATTGTTGCTCACGTGAGTTGATCAGCCATCGGTTGATTGGTAGTTTTGGGTGTGAGTTTTACTTTTATTTGTTAAAGAGGGTTTTTGCATGAAAAGAAAGTTTTCACTATGTTCAAACTTTCTTTCTTGAGGGTGGGGAGTGTTACGGATTCGTCACTTCCGTCTTTGTGGTTTTCATCTACTGGAAGCATTTTTAGTTTCATATACTATTATTGTTATAATATTTTATAACTAAAGGTGGTTTTTATACTATTATTGTTATAGTTTGAGTGTGAAATGGAGATAACTGTCTTCAAAGGTAAAATTAGTGTTTTAAAAGAAAAACGAAATGGATCGGGAGAACCTGGAAGAGGAGAGAGAAGAAGTTGATCAAGTGAGATCGGGAAAGAAAGGCCGATCTGCTTTGAGGTGTCGAGCGGACGCTGGTGGACGTTGGTCACGAGCGGATATTGGTTTCCTCGGGAAAGGGATTCCTGTGACAGTGTCGATATTACTGTGGCAGATAAACCTGCGTGACGGGTTTTGCTGTTGGTTCCGAAAGTGAATCATTGTTGGAGAGCAGGTACACCTCCATTACGGGCCTGTCCGCCATTTCGCCTCGAACCAGCCATTGCACCTCACTCCAGCCATTAGCCTGGTTCTTGTGTGTGTTGTGGAATTCGCTTGGGAATTTGCGGTTCTCCGCTTGGGAGCCGTTGATCGTTCATGTCAGCGTCATTGTCTGGTGAACTGAAGGAGTGAATTCCCAGTCGCCTTTTGGGTGAACTTTTGCCTGACCGACGTCGGCCCGACACCTCACCAAGCGGCTCTTCTGCAGCGTCGACTGTCAGCCGTCCTGGGTTCAGGTCTCAGTACGACCTATTTTCTTGTGATCACCGGAGCGTGGATCGACTTTGGCCTGGTGTCGTGACAATTACTTTGGGGGTGTTACAGTTCGCTCACGTGGAGTACCGTGAGTTATTGAGTTAAGAAACTGGTGGTACCATCATAGGAATTATATGGTGTTTGTTGTGCAATTGAGGTTTTATTGTACTTGTAGAATTTGTTATTATTGTGTGATATTAATACAATACTTTGGTTTTGTAACAATTGATTGGTGTGGTTTCACCATTGGTCATTGGCACACATAATAGCACATCTTTCTGCCGTGACTCCTTTCGGGGCTCGGAGGTACACCGTGACCGGGGTTTGGGGAGGAGCACGTAACACAAGTTGATCAGCTTATTAAAAAGTTGGCATTTGCAGTTTCACCACGTGTGCCCATGTACCCATACACAAACCTTCCTTCCAATTTTTTTTTTTTTTTTTGCATCACGTGCCTTCCTGAGAGTTCTCTGAATCCACCGTCGTTGGTTTTATTGAAATCCGTTGATCTCTTCTGAAGTTGTAGCATGACAGATAGACACAGCTCATTTTATAACATAGATGATCATAGAGCCATACACTGTAAGAGCCAATAAAGGTGTAGGGTAAACTCTGATGTGTTGTAATGTATGCACTCATATCAGGCATGCAACAAGAGAATGCTGCAGGTCATCTCCCAAAGGTGTCAGGATCTGGGTGCCGATGGCTGCTAGAGCAGTACATGAATGGGACTTCACTTGGACTGCCAACCACGTCAAAAGCCTGGACTCTAATGGGTTCTAAATGATCATTCTAAAGGGTAATTTCAAATGTTTATATGGGTTCTAAAGGGTTCTAATGGGTTCTAAAGGGTAATTCTACAGAGTAATTCTAATGGGTTTCATTTATTTCTAGGCTTTGCCTTTTTCATATTAAAAATGCCAAACTGAACCGCTTCCTTCGGACACGGGTGCGATTTATTTATTTATACCAAGTCTATGATGTCAAATTTGAACCACTCATATTTTCACTTTTGTAAGAAACCTGGTATGCTTCTTAGTAAATTTTAATCAACATTAACTACTTCCAAGGTTAGTACTACTGGTTTACTTTTATTAGGTAATGAACTATTTGAATAAACAGAGATCCCCTCATGGCATTACCATGGACCAGCACCCAAAGGGGTGGTTGGTCACAGAATAAATTTTACATATGTGTGCAGGAGGTTGTCCGCCAACGAGGTGGGGAGGTGCAAGATGGATCTAAGGTGATTAGGATACAACCCGGCTCTCCACTGAGGCTCGAGGTAGAGGCCATGGGCTGGTACACAACCCGTGCATTGATACTTACACCTGGTGCATGGGCTGGCCTGTTGCTCAAACAGCTTGGTTTGTGGGCTCCTCTGAAGGTATGATCTCTTATGAAATTGATTGAATTTGGATCTTTTTATCACATGACGTGTCTCTCTCTATAAGGTATTTCATATGTTATCCGTCCAGTTGATGTCATGATGTAGACCCATGAAGTCGTCTGCTTGACCTGCGCAATAAAATTATTGCTCAATTTTGAGCATTATGAGATCGATATTGAAGGATCATTACTTTTACATTTCAAACTAGAACGGCACTCGGTAGAAATCTGCTCCCAGACAGTCAGGCAAAGAGAGAGGGAAACATAATCGTTAGTGATGGAGGTATGTACAAAGTCTCACGCATTGAGTCATGTTGTGACAATAACAGTCATGTTCGGTGGAGCTTTTATCTTTGCACCTGCCAAAAAAATGTAACGTGAAAGTCAAAGGTATGCAAAATCACAATTCTGCCCATTTAGTCTGTGCCATATCAACATGCCATTGCTAAAACGCACAAATCTTTATGCCAACACAACACACTAAAACTGAGGGGTTCTTGTTATCTCTTCAAAATAAAAAATGGTTGAAAAGGATTTGTGTTAGTTCAAATGAAGAAAGAATATACTCACTCACCCAGCCTCAAACCACTCTCACACATACCTGCCTACTCTCCCCAATCTGCTCAAATAATACCCAGTTCAATATGATGAGAAGAGTATACACCTCTTTTCACTCTATTAAAGTATTTATTTTATTTTCCTTTTAAAACTGATCAACTGTCCTTTAGCCTACTATTCCTGTATTTTTGCCCCATATTAATTATGCTCTCTACATGAAAATTCTATCTTATCTTGCTTCTGGATGACTTTTTCTACAACTTGACTTCGTGTTGCCTCCTTGTTATATTGCAGGGGGTCAGCTACCTGGAACATGTCTTTAACGCAGGAGTATTCTTTTCTGGTATTCTATGCTCTATTCAGGAGTACTCTATGAATTTGTTTTTTCACTCGGTCCCTCTGCAAGAACCGGCTTTCAAACCCGCCCCACTCCCTTTCCTGAGTATATTTCTCTGACCAGTTATTGGAAGAGGTGTAGGTGCTGAAGCTCCATGGCTTCACAATACATCGCAACCTGTTTTCAGCAGCCCACGTCACCAAACTGACTTCTAAAGCAGGTTGATTGATGCCTTTGTATTCTCAGAACTAAGTCCATTCTGAGCAGCTCAAAGTTCACTACACTATAAGGTCCTACAAGTCGACTCATCTCCGGCCTTGCTCCCCCTGCTCTGTCTGTGTTCTGCCCCTCAAATATTCCTGCAGGACGCATAAGATCTGCCTGCAACCCTCTTCTGGTGAAACTGCCAAAATCAAGACTCTCTGCTCACCTTCACTCCTTCTTTCCTCTTTTCTCCTGCCTCTGGAACAAACTCCCACACTCTCTTCAATCCCACTCTCCCTCTAGGTCTTTAAAACAGCAGTTCACCACCATCTCTTATCTTCCCCCATCCAAAACCTTGATATTTTCTACTCCCGTTAAAACACCTCAGATCCTCCTCTTTAAATCCACAACTTCTTTCCTGAAATTCCTAGAAGTGTTCATTTGCTTTATACCGTGTACCTCACTCTCCTCCCCCATCCACAGTTCTACCGACGTCCCTGTTCTCTTCTGTTGTTGTTCTTGTGTGCTTCCCTCTTTCCCGCCGCTCCCTTCATTGCATGTTTTATGTGTCTGTGCATCTTTTCATGTTCAATGTGTTAGCTCTTACACGAGCCTCGATTCTGTATACAAAAAGAAAAAAAAATGTCTCTCTGTTCCCTATTCATTTTCTTTCAGTCTGTGAACTTGCTCCCCTCTGTCCTTTTGCTCCTCTAAGGGGTGTTGCAAAATAAGTGATACTTTTTTCCCCAAAGATGAAATGAAGTTTCAATCGGATGAAAATCCAACCAAAGGCTTTATTTCATTCAAAAATTAAAAACTCACGTTTAATACGCGTCAATATGTCCACCATTAGCTTCAGAGCCATTTGAAGTCGACTTTTAAAAGATTTCAGCAAAGACACGAACATTAGTCGCAAATATGACGGAGACAACACGCAGGCAACGTGTGCGACACGTCATGATGACGCACGCGAAATTTGAATTCAAAAATCGCGGACATGTGGTCAATACAATCTGGGGGGAAAAAGTATCATTTAATTTGCAACATGTGGTCAATACAATCTGGGGGGAAAAAGTATCATTTATTTTGCAACACCCTATATAGCGGGGTGGCTTGGGGTCAATTTTCAAGATTACCGTTACCGGGCGGACAAAAGCGCCATTTTTGGTGTGAGGCTTCCTTAGGGTATATCAGTTGATTTTAGCCGAGGAGCCCTCTCGAAATATGTACGTAACCATGGTAACACAAACAAATCCAAGATGGCTGCCGTTCATGATAAAATACCAATTTTCTTGGGTTGTAGTTGTTAGAGGAAAGCCAAATTGTATCAAAATATTACTTAAATATCAGAACCATGTCCTCAACATGTTCGGTCACCCTCCTGAAATATTAAAGTAAAACATAAAAATCCAAAATGGCCGCCATTTATGCTGAAATAGCAATTTCCTTGGTTTTTAGCGGTCATACGATGGCTAAATTGTACCAAAGTATGATTATATTATACCAGAATATTTTTATTGAAGCCCTATTTTTAAAAAAGATACACAAATAACCTACCACATATGGACAACATGGTTGTTTATTTCCCGTAGGTCTAAAGATCAAAGAAATCAAACTACATAATATTGACTGCAACATCCAAACTAATTGAATTTAAAAGTGATCTAAACTATTTTTTCTCAAGATAGTGCGTTCTTGAGACAAGGGTTTGAACATGGAAATAATGTGAATGTTTTAATTATGCTTTTATCCTAACCTTAATGTGACCCTTGTGGGTATCCGTAGTTATATACCTAATTTAGAGGGCGACATTGTGACTACAGGCTGTCTTTACTATACTGCTAAGCACATGTATTGGTGGAAAGTTTTCTGGCCTCCTTTGTTAACAATCTACATATTTTATGGTAAGTAAGCAACTTTTCAAGTTATTGAAGTCTCTGCCTGACCCTATCAAGGAAGAGTTTGAGAAACAATGCCACTGGGTCCTTTCTAAAACCAGCAAAATATTCTCTACTATCCCATTTGACCAAGCTCATGAACAGGAGAACGCGAAAGTCAAAGGCTCTGGTGGTTGTATTGGACTCACAGGAAACCCTGTCGCATTTAGATGCTGGATGTTAACAGGTCCCGAGTTGGCCAGATTGCAAACACAGTTTGAGGAAGAATACTTTCCCAATGATGACCCAGATTTTCGGAACCATGAACAGGGCCTTGCATCACAAAAAACATTTCAGAAGGAAGTAAACAATCTTTCTGAAACCTTCAACAGAATGGGAAACCCCTTCCTTGATGATTTTGAAGAGCTAGTGACACTCGACAGTCGCAATTGCATGGATGAGTCTGTAGTATCCGCACTACGCACATTGGAAGACACAGGCATAAAGCAGTATCAGGAGTATGTCAAGAGTGTACTTGAAGATCGCAGCTGCTCTATACATGACCCAATCAAGAAGAACTCACTGGCTCTCTTCAAGAGACCTAAACCCAAGGCCCCGACAAAGCAGGGGAAGAAGATCAAAGTGCTCCAGAACAATGTGGCACTTTTTGGCCAGTTGTACATTGCCATGCAAAGTCGCGAGGGTGACCTGAAGGAATTCTTTGCCCATGAGATACAACCCTTTCCACCTTCTCTCTCAGACTTTGGTAAGCTGCATTTACCAAACACAAAGTCCGATCCACTGAAATGTATTGAGCAGCCCGAGCAGCCTGAGCCACCTTCAACCTATGACTGCATTGTACTGGATGGTGCTGTCATTGTGCACTGTCTGCCGACTACTGCAGTCAGCACGTTCATTGAGTATGCAGACAAGGTGTTCATCCCCTACCTGGTGAAGCAGCTACAGAATGCCACAAGGTTGGATGTTGTGTGGGACACATACATTCCAGACAGTTTGAAGGAATCAACCCGGGAAAAGAGAGGAAAGGGTGTGCGCAGAAAAGTGTCCGGCCAAACCAAGCTTCCAGGCAATTGGATGGACTTCCTCCGTGATCCAAAAAACAAACAGGAGCTATTTGCCTTTCTGACGTCCAAGGTTGCCGAGTTTACCTTTCCATCAGGCAAATCCGTGTACATCACATCAGGTGAATCTGTAGTATCCACAGGCACCATCAACGCCATGCTGAACTGCAACCATGAGGAAGCAGATACGAGGGTCATAATGCACATCGTGCATGCACTAGAGCAAGATATGAAGACTATTAAAGTGCGCACTGTTGACACAGACGTTGTAGTCATACTTATTGGTACATTTTATGATCTCATGGTCACTCAGCCATTGGTAGACATCTGGGTTGCCTTTGGAATGGGTAAGAATTACAGATTTTACAGTATCAATGCCATATGTGACAGACTTGGGGAAACAAGATCACAAGCTCTACCAGTATTTCATGCCCTTTCTGGATGTGATACCACATCAGCCTTCCAAGGTAAGGGCAAGAAGTCAGCCTGGCAGGCTTGGCAAGCCTATGAAGACATCACAGAAACATTTGTGTATCTGGCTCGTCACCCCTTTGAGCTTCTTTATACAGACGCTGATCACTTCCAGAAGATCGAGAGACTAATCATCATCTTGTATGATAGAACAAGTCCCTTGAGCTCCGTCAATGAAGCAAGACAGGAACTCTTCTGCCAGAAGAATCGATCAATGGACAGAATACCACCCACACAGGATGCTCTTCTTCAACATGCCCGGCGGGCATTGTACCAAGCCGGAATCTGGACAACCAGCACACAGACACAGCAAGTGGTTCCTTCTCCACAGACATTTGCATGGACCAAGGTGTCAGATGTATGGGTACCAGTTTGGATATCAATGCCAGAGGTTTCCAGAGCATGCAGAGAACTAATCAAATGTGGTTGTAAAGGAGACTGTACCACATGCAAATGTGGCAATGCCAATCTTGTCTGCTCAAAACGTTGTGTTTGCCCATGTATTAAATAGACAAGTAAATAAGAACATTGCAGATGTCTAGATTACTGAGAAAGTAAGGATTTGCACATTGCACACTGAACATTATAATATACTTTTGTTCAACAGAAATCCCCCATGCTCACTACTGAATGACCAAAGTACTTGTACACTCAATTTTTTAAAAAATTTTTCTTTAAAAGTTGATGACTGAGGTCAATTATATCATGTAGTGGTTATAAGTTTCATGATTGTGTGGCTACAAATTCCCCTCATCCCAAGTGGGACTGGGAGGTTTTTTTTAGACCAGGAGTATTGTAATATATAAAGCTATATCAATATGCAGTACCAGAGACTTTTGGGGGCATCCTCATTTTTTCAAAAACAAATGACATACTTTGCTTACATGTACCTCCAAGTCGGCTTTTTTTTGTTTCAGTGTTTTGTTTTGATTAATGTGCAGCCTATATCAGGTGTACATATGTACTTAATAGTCTAGTCCAAGCTGGATCCGACCAGAAAGGATAACCATTAGGAGTGCAAAATATCGAGCCCAAGAATTGGGCGTGTCGCTTTTTGGATGTCACGCCTACCATTACAATCAGTATCCACTATAAACCAATGAGAGGTTTAGATTAAGTCTTAATCTAAACCTCTCATTGGTTTATAGTGGATACTGATTGTAATGGTAGGCGTGACATCCAATAAGCGACACGCCCAATTCTTGGGCTCGATATTTTGCACTCCTAATGATAATGTTGTATTTCCAGGGTACAATGTTTACAGCTTATCATTCGCAATAATTGATGACCTGGAGTTATAAGCAATGTATTCAAGCCAAAAGCTTCCCCCCCCCCCCCCTAACATTGAGGATGCCCTTCACATGAAATCACTGAATGTCCCTTTAAATTTACTGGTGATATTGTAATATCAAAATACACATTCAGTGTCCTAAAAATTTATATTTTGATACCAATTTTTGCTATCCATGACTTATATAACCCGGGAAATGTGTTTTTAATTACTGGATGGCGGCCATTTTGGATTTTTTGGTTTTACACGAATACGCGTAAAAATTCGCGAGGGCTCCTCGGCTAATATTGATTAATAGGTCATTAGGAGTGTTCATGCCAAATTTGGTGATTTTGTCCACCGTGTAACGGTAATTTTGCTAAGCCACCCTACTAATATGACCTTTCGTTTCTATAAAGTAAAAAAAAAAAAAAAACATTTTGTATTTTGTTTAATATCTAAACTACATTTCTTCTATCCTGGCACCACGTAATCACTTCTCCACTGTAAAAAGGCCTGTTTTTATTTAATTTTTCCAATTTCACATTGGTCAACATGTGGAACATTTGCAAACCCATCTCGCATTAGGCAAAACTGACAATGTAAAGCTGCCATTATTGTCACACTCCATTTTTACCCTCGCCAGAGGAGAGGGTATTGCATTTGAGTCTGTTTGTCTGCACAGAATAAATATGATTTTCTCTGCAACCGTTGGTCGGATTGACAGGAAATTTTCACAATATGTGCACCACCACCTGTATAATTTTTTAATGATAATTATGACGTTGTAGGTCACGTTGTGCGGGCACCATCTTGGAAAAACCGAAAAACTTTGCACCTATATCTCCAAAAGCGCTGCATAGAAAAAATTGAGACATGGCTCATTGTAAGGAACTCTCCATGGGGAATAAAATATGTTCATGATGATGTCATACTGTCATAGGTGCCTCCATTATGACGTCATAATTCGACAAGTAGAAAACTTTGTCCGATCAAGGTGAAATTTCTTGAGCATCAAGGGATATATTGGTGGAGAAAAAAAATGATGACGTCGGAGGTCACGTGGTTGGGCCGCTATATTTGTTTTTAACACAAAAGCCTTACAAATCACTAAAAAAACGTCCTAGCGAGCGTTTGCAATCTCTGATTCCTCTTTCTTGTTCTGTTTGTAAGTCTGTCTTTTCCTTTATAGCCCATCTTGTATGAAGCCTGATGTTGGCCTAACGGCTAAGGTTGCTGGCTTAAGATCTTAGTGTCTTGAGTTTGAGCCCCTGTCATACCGTAGATTAACACTAGGTGGGTTGTCTCAGCCTGTAATCCTTCCGAGGTTGGCAAAATGAGTGCCACCTTACTGGGAAGAATGAGCCATTCCATTATTCTGTGTCAGAGTGGTGACCTGTCCAGGATTGTGCACAATAGCCTAGGAAACTGCTTCGGCAGCCATATGCATCTGAAAATGCAAAAAGCGTGGTTTTCTTCTTCTATCTTGTATATCTTTAGAACAGAACAATGTAGGGTCACTAAACTTGGCAGACATAATAGTGGCTCCATGGGAGTGCCATGATATATTGTAGCAGCCTAATGTAGCTATTATGTATCATTTCTATAATATGAGAACCAAAGATAAATGTAACAGTTGTGACCTTATTATTTGCAGAGCTATTGCTACCCTAATCATGGTGTCTCTGCTGATGCCTAATAATATTGTTACGGGCCTGTCATCGGGTCACAAGTGGCCTCTCTTTGACCTGCTTCTCGACCTTTGATCCTGAAGTCGCAAGCCACAGTTAATTCCATGGCCTGACACATTGCTAAGCAACTGTGGATGTTGGTTGAGTAATTAAATCTAGCAGGGTCTTCACACTCAGCGTTGCGTTACCTTACTTCTTTTTTTTTTTCTTTTTTTTTTTGTATACAAGATCGAGGCTTGTGAAAGAGCTAACATTAATCACACAAAAAGTCAAACCGACACATAAAACACAAAATAAGGGGAGCGGTAGACAAGATGGGGAGAGAGGGGGAAGGACACAAACACAACATTTGAGAGCAGGGACATCGAGAGAACTGTGGGAGGGAGAGGGCTTGGGGGGAGGTGGGAGAGGTATAAAACATATGGATACTGCAAGGACTTCCAGGAAAGAAGTTGGAATTTCGAAAAAAGTGTATCTGGGGTGAATTAGCTGGGGTAGAAAAGATCAAGGTTTTGGATGGGGGAAGATAAGAGATGGTGGTGAACAGCTGTTTTAAAGACCTGGAGGGAGGAGTGGGATTGAAGGGAGTGGGGGAGTTTGTTCCAGAGGTGGGAGAAAAGGGGAATAAAAGAGTGAAGGTGAGCAGAGAGCCTAGATTTTGGCAGTTTAACCATAAGAGGGTTGCTGGCAGATCTTGTGCGACCTGTAGGAATATTTGGGGGACAGAGCACAGAGAGAGCTGGGGAGCAAGGCCAGAGAGGAGTCGGTAGAAGACAGAAAGACCACCAACCTGCCTGCGGTGAGTGAGTGAAAGGCCCTCGGAGTTAGCTTCATCGCAGGAGATTCCAATGATTCTGAAAGCTTTGGCTTCAACATTGTGAAGCCGAGCTAGGTGTGAGACAGGAGCATCTGCCCAGAGGGGGGAACAGTATTCCATTGAGCTGTGGATGAAAGCCTTGTATGTGGTGAGGAGCTCAGGTGTGCCAAGGAAGGACTTCGCACGACGGAGGATGCCCAGTCGGTGACTGGCTTTGGAGGCCAGCTTGGAAATGTGGTTTTCCCAAGAAAGATCATGGCAGATAGTGAGACCCAGAAGCTTGAGCGACAGAGCTTCTTGGAGAGGATTGTTGAGAAAGTAGATGGGAGGGTTGTCCAGTCGGTCTTTTCGGAGAGACATAGTAAGAGTGTGAGATTTGTCAGGATTGAAAGACATGTTCCACTTGTTTGACCAGTCTGTGATTTTGTCCAGGTCTGCAGAGACTCTGATTTAATTACTCCACTGGGGGAACCGTGATTTCGACTCCACACACTGTCTTGAACCTTGGGTGTGAGTCAGCTACTTAATGGAGCGAATTGATGGGGTACAACCTCCCGACTATTGCACGCTATCTCTCACCAATGAAGGAAAGAGTCAATCGAGCAGGTTTGGAAACAACAATTCTTCTATTAACCGGCAAAATAAACGGGCACGTGTTTACAAGCAAATATTTACAGGCATTGCAATGTCACACAAGAATAGTCGTACCTCTCTCTAGCACTCAAAGAACCCCTTATACAACCGGCTTTAAACAAAATACAGACAGGTTCCACATTCATCCAGGGAAATTGGATAGAAAAGGGGACAGAAAGAAAGAAGTCGCAGCATATTGGTGACCACTTCCTCACCCGTACGTGAGCAGGCTTGGCCCCCGCGGGTCCCAAAGATGTGTCGATGCAGGTGGGAGTTGCACTGTCGTGTGCTTATTAGCTCTGAGAAGAACTGCTGGGGGTCTCATGTCATTTTTGATGTTTATCTTAATAATTGCTTTCTCACACTGCTAAGTACTCGAGTGTTTTGCGCAATTATTTGTTCATCCTTTTTCTGTTACATGCTGCAGAATCCTCCTATTAATAGAATAGCCTTGCCCACCTACACTTCTTTAGAGTGCTTGGTAATTTAACCCAAAATAATTTGTGGAATCATTACCTCCACCACTGAAGGTGGACGTAGGTTATGTTTTCACCCCTGTTTGGCTGTCTGTTTGTATGTCTGTGAACCGGATATCTCAAAGTTATAGATGGATTCAGATAAAACTTGGATATGTTGGGTGTGTGAAAAGGAAGAATTCATTCGATTTTGGTGAAGATCCGAATCCGCATCTGGATGCGATAATTTTAATTATTGAAGTGATTCTTGACCATTGAGAGAATAGGCCAAAAGCGATTATATAGCATGATATTTCAAAAAGTTGTGGACGAGTTGTGACAAAACTAGGTGGATGAGTTGGTTCGGTGACAAGAACGAGCCAATTCGATTTGGGTTTTGTTCAGATCCGGATCCAGGTTTGGCCTCTCGGTGGGATACAAAACGTAAACTATTCAGCCTGGCAGAGGTATGCGCTCCATCGACTGCCGTTATAGTTCGGTGGTCATGGAAATGTTTTCACCCCTGTCTGTCTGTCTGTCTGTGAGCAGGATATCCCAAAAATTTGTGGTCAGATTCAGACGAAACTTGGTGGACAGGTCGTGTGTGTGACAAGGAAGAATTGATTCGATTTTGGTGAATATTTGTATCTGGAACTGATACTTTTTTAAAGTGGTTCTTCATCATTGAGTGATGGGTCCAAAAACGATATATTGTATGGCATACTATTTAATAAACTTGTGGACGAGTTTTGACAAAACTAGGTCGATGAGTTGGTTAGATGACAAGAACAAGCCAATTCGAGTTTGGTTCAGTTCCGGATCCAGATCCGATCTATCAGTGGGATACAAAATGTAAACTGTTCAGCCTGGCAGCGTTATGCGTTCTACTGAGTGCCGTTCTATTCATATCCGCTTCATTTTTTTTTCTTTTATTATGAGGACACCAACTTATGTTCTACTTCAGTCTTGTTCTGCCTGAGAAAAAGTTTTAAACTTGCTGATGGAAACGGAATCAGATCTGCAGGTGAAGTGGAAAAATCCTGTTTTGACATATTGTGGCTGATTCTTGGCTCTTTCTTGCTTCCTGCTGCTTGTTATGGTATTAATTTGCATGAAATGTGTTGCACCCGCAGGTCATACAGGTGGATGTGTGCTACTGGCGAGAGAAGGAGCCAGGCCAACACAGTGTGGAGAATGGCTTTCCTTGCATTATTCATTTTAATTCTTGTGGTGATGAGAAGTCGATTTATGCTCTGCCACCCATAGATTATCCTCACCTGGTCAAGGTGTGTTCTGCAGCTCTCAAGGATGATTGAGAGCAAACCCTTTTATTTTTGACTGTGCTCTTTAGTTTATGCTCTCCCTCACTCGCGTATAAACTTCATTTGTCCCCTCCCCTCCCACAAGTGTTTTTTTTTTTCATTTCAAGTTTTTACCGTGTTAGGATTGGTTGCTCAGACACCTTAAAAATAGATTGCTTAATTATTCCTGATTGGTATTGGTGACCTCATGTGAATTTGACTGCATATTTTCGAGCCATTTATCAGGGCCATTTATTTATTTTCCGCTCCTCTTTCCAGACTCCCCTTAACATGAAAGAATGTTTGACTCCCTTCACTCTATTTTTTTTTTCCCGATGATCGAGGCTCATGGAAGAGTGAGGAGACAGAGTGTAAAAAAAAAAAGGTAAGAAATTGACAAGTGGGGCAGTGGTGGCACAATTGGACACAATAGTTAAGGAAATGAACGAGCAGGAAAAGAGGACAGGTGGAATCCCAGGAGCTTGCAGTTAAGAGAGGTAGATTATGTGCTGTTAATGGGGGTATAAAATATTCCGTAGGGTTGAGGAATGACAGGTGCTGGCGCACCGCTTTGAAACACTGGAGTAGATCGCAGCCTCTGGAAGGTGTTTCCAGAAACGGGAGAAAAGAGGCACAAAGAGTTGAGTTGTGCAGTCTGCTTGGATTTGGAGATTTGGGGATTTGGGGAGTTGGCGAGGGTTACGATGAGAACATATCTGTTCTGAAGTTTCTGGGGGTTGGGGAGTTGATGGGCTCAAATAGCAGAGGGAGGAGGAAGTAAAACTGAATAAGAGGGGGGTAAAAGAGAAGAGGCCACCGATCTGTCCGTGATGTGAAAGCAATGAGTCTTGAGGTTCGGTTTCATCACTTGATATTCCAATAATGTGGAAGTTTTAGATTCCACAGATGCTCTTTGGTCCCAAGTTTGCCATTCTTCTTCCCATTCTCCAAAATCCCCCCACCCCTACGTCCCAGCCTCATATTCCCCATATAGTCCTCTTCCTTTCCTTTTTCTATTTTATCTAAAGTCCTTTTTAGCTCATCTGCAACGAAGTTCTGGGGAGTTAATGCAATGGCACGTCATCCGTCCTTCAGTCCGTAAACACTTGCAACTACAACGAAATCCCCCCCCCCCCTCCTCCCTCCACCCCCTCAGGGCCAGATTTTTTTTTAATGCCGTGAACAAACTTTGGTACATCACGGGTGGTGAACGTTGTGATCAAGTGTCATCAAAATACTGCGTGTAGTTTCAGAGGAAAAAGCAAATTCCTATTTTGGGGGGTCAAACCTAGACCCACTTTGATTCCCGGTAGACCCCCTTAGACCCCGATGATATTATTATTATTATTATTATTTTTATTTATTTATTATTATTATTATTATTTTTTTTTTATGCCCTGAACAAACTTTAGTCACAACATACCAAATATCATTTGTGCCAAGTTTCGTGATAATCCCATTATGGATTTTGGAGAAGAAGTTGCAAGGGTTTACGGACTGACTGGTGGACGACGCGTCATCGCAGGCATAAGCTCCCCGGAACTTCGTTTCAGGTGAGCTAAAAATCGAGCCCAATGTCCACGAGGGGGTGGGTGGATGAAATTCCGATGAATTTCAAGCAATTTCGATGAAACTTTACTACAACCTTCACCCGTGGTGTACCGAAGTTTGTTCATGGCATTAATAAAATCAGCCCCTATGCGATTTTATGGGGAGTGGGGAGGGGGGGGGGTTGCCTGTACCCCCAATAGGTATTTGCTTTCTTCAGAAACTATCTTGAAACACACAATTTTGATGAAACTTCACCACAACATTCATCACCTGTGATGTACCATTGTACCAATGTCTGTTCAAGGCATTAGAAAAATTGGGATCTGAGGTATACGAGGTGGGGGTTGCCCCCCAAAATAGGTATTTTTTGTATGGTCTTTTGATTGGTTAGTATGACCTGTCTTATAGCAACTATTGAAATTGGTTGAAAATATTGCGATACTGTTTAAAATGCCTTTAGTCGGTGTAGTATACTGCTTTATTCTACCAGGTGAGCGCCCAGGGGTATTTCCCCTATTTTTAGCTCACCTGGAACGACGTGCAGGGAAGCTTATGCGATGGCGCGTCATCAATCAATCAGTCTGATTGATTCAGTCAGTCATTCAGTTATTCAGTCATTCAGTCATTGATTCACCCAAGTCATTCAGTCAGTCAGTCCGTCAGTCAGTCCGTAAACACTTGCAACTTCTTCTCCGAAACCGCTGAAGGGATTGTGACCAAACTTTGCACAAATGATATTTGTTGTGTTGTGACTAAAGTTGTTTCACGGCATTAAGAAAATCTGGGTCTAAGGGGGTGTTTAAAGGTTTAAAGGGGTCAAAGTGGATCCAGGATTGACCCCCCCAAAATAGGAATTTGCTTTTTCCTCTGAAAGTACCCACACTATTTCGATGAAACTTGACCACAACCTTCATCCCCCATGATGTACTGAAGATTGTTTATGGCACGAAGAAAAATTGGGGTCTGAGGAGGTATACGGGGTTGGCAGAGGCGGAGGTGGGTTGCCCCCCAAAATAGGTATTTGCTTTCTTCTTGGAGACAGAAACTACACATATAATTTCGATGAAACTTTACCACAACCTTCATCACCCGTGATGTACCAATGTTTGTTCAAGGCATTATAAAAATTGTGGTCTGAGGAGGTATACGGGGTTGTGGGGTGGGGTGGGGGGTTGCCCCCCAAAATAGGTATTTTTTTTTGTTTGTTTAAAGTCTTAAGATTATGTTAGTATGATTGTAAATGCTGCCTTGTGTTCTAGAAACCATTCGAATTGGTTTAAAGTACCTTAAGTCAGTGCAGTATTCTGTTTATTCTACCAGGTGAGTGCCAGGGTATTGCTCCTATGTTTATCTTTTACTCAGTACTCTTCCAATACTCCCCTCCTTGCCTTTCTCTTTCACATTCTCATCTGTTCTCTTCCTTTTGTCAATTTAATTTCTCTTACTTTCCAACCCCTCCTTTCTAAGTGTGCACAATAATTAGTCTATGGTTTCTTACCTCTCCCCTTCCTTTGAGTACCTAATATGTAAATGTTACATGATGTAATATCAGTTTTTAATTTAAGCTCACACAACAACCCATTGCTGTTGTTCCACCTCCTCCCAAATGTTCTACGAACACCATCGTTTTTACTTTTCCTCTGAATACTATCTGCTGAACTACTACAGCTGTGCGGCCACTTTGGAATGGAAGTTCACCCAGACACAATGGAACGGCATCATGATGCACAATCTCTGGCTTTCCTGTCAGCGTATGTCGCAAACCACCTACCCAATCTTGATAGCACTCCAGCATGCATCGATTCGTGCCTTTACACGGTCTGTTGCCTTTACCTTCATCATTGTCATTGCAGTGGATAATAATGTTTATCTTATAATCAACATGATTTTCAATGTTGATGTTTTTTTACATGTGTGTGTGCGTGTGTATATATATATATATATACACACACACACACACAGTCAGACCCCGCTATTCACGGGCGATACGTTCCTGGAAAATCCACGAATACAACAACAACACAACATGCATTTTAAGGCCATTTTCCCTGCCGTGGCGGGGGTTAGCCTTGCGGTCCCCATGACAATCTTCTCCATTTTGTCATATTTTCTGCATCTCTCCTTGTTAACCCCCTTGCCCGCATTTCTTCTTCCACCATCTTTAGCCAAGTCTTTCTCGGTCTTCCCCGTCCTCTACTTCCTTCTACATTCATTTCCATCACTCTTCTCAACCAGTCACTTTCATCCTTCCTCAACACATGACCAAACCATCTCAACCTGTTCCTCTTCACAGCATCAATCACAGGCTCTATTCCCATCATCTTTCACAATTCATCATTTGTCTTCCTCTCTCTCAACGATACTCCGCACATCCACCGAACCATTCGCATTTCCACCCTTTCCAGTCTTCGTTGCTGCTCTACATTCATGACCCAAGTCTCGCTCCCATAAATCATAACACTTCTCACACATGCAGCATACACCTTTCCCTTCAGCTTCAACGACACTCCCCTCCTCATCAACACGCCACTCAGTTTCCGAAACTTCTTCCATGCACATCTCACTCGAGCAACCGTTGCCGAGTTTGATCCACCTTCTCCATTCAGCATGTCTCCGAGGTAGCAAAATGTTTTCACACCTTCCAGCTTCATGCCATCTCCAAGATCCAACTCAACATTTCCTCCATCTGCAGCTCCCTCTGTGCACACCTTGCAGTTGAATGTAGCTGCCACACTGGTTAATGACCCTCTCAAACCACTACATTTTTGATGAACCCACTCAGCGCACATTGTACATTGAATGGAGTTCACTCCGACACCCTTCCTGCACACAGCACATGGCCACTTCCCAGTTCTTTCCACCTCACCACATGCTTTACCACTTGCCATCACCTTCGTCTTAACTATATGCACCTTCAGACCTTTTGTCTCCATACATTCCTTCCACTTGTTCATCTTTTCCTTCAGTCCATCCATACTTTCCGCAATCAACACCAGATCATCTGCATACAACAACTCCCACGGCAAACCCTCCTTTACGTTCTGAGCCAGCACCTCCATCACAGCTACCTCCAATAGTAGTGGACTTAGTACCGACCCCTGATGCACTCCCACCTTCACCTCAAACTCACCACTGTTCCCGACCTTCGTCCTTACAGCTGTGCGCGCTCTTTTGTACATTGCCATCACGACTCTGATCAACCATTCCTCCACTTCTAACTTCCTCAATGCCCATGTCAATACTTCGCGTGGAACCCTATCGAATGCTTTCTCCAGATCAACAAACCCAAGAAACAACTTCTTCCTCTTCTCCATGTACTTCTCCTGCAACTGCCTCACAATGAAGAGCGCGTCTGTCGTTCCTCTTCCTGGCGTAAATTCAAACTGCATTTCGTCGATCTTCACCTTCTTCCTTATCCTCCTCTCCAACACCCTTTCCAATACCTTCATTCCATGCTCCAATAACTTTATCGCTCGGTACGAGCCACACTCCAGAGGGTCACCTTTCCCCTTGTATAGAGGGACGAGGGTACTCAGTTCCCAATCCACTGGAATGCGGCCTTCCTTCACCACCAGATTACAGATCTCTGTCATTCTCTTCACACCCCAACTCCCTGCTGCCTTCAACATATCCCTCACAACTCCCGTCGGCCCTCCCGCTTTTCTACTCTTCATTGCTTTTATCGCTTCCTCAACTTCCTTCTCAGTTATCTTCTCTGCCGGTCCTAAAACTGGGTTACTCTCTATGTTGCCATCCCATTCATTCTCTGTATTCAACAGCATTTCCATATATCTTTTCCATCTTCCTTTAATTCCATCTGGGTCCACAACGATTTGTCCCACTTCATCCTTCAAGCAAGTCACCGCCATCACATCACAACTCTCTTTCGCTATCTGCTTTGCAATCCTGAATACCGCTCTCTGACCCTCTTCCGAATCCAAGCGTTCTCCGAACATTTGCCTACATGCCTCCTGCGCCTTTGCTACCTCTTTCTTTGCAGCCTTCCTGGCTGCCTTATAACTTTCATGCTCTGCTTTTTCTGCTCCCGTACCCTTCGCCTTCTGCCACTCCTTGAACTTCTTCCTCTTCTCGTCAATCCTCTTTGCAACTTCATCATCCCACCACCATGTTTCCGAGTGCTTCGGTGGTCCTTTTGTCCATCCACATACCTCACCAATGGCTCCCAACAGACTATCTTTCATTGTCCACTCCATTAGAAAATCCACGAATAGTGGAATGGAAAAAGGAAAAAGGGGGGATAGGTTCCTGAGTCACGAAAATCCGCGAATAGAGAGGACCAAACCGCGAACGGTGAGGCAAAATCCGCGAATGGTGACGCAAATCCCGAGAATGTTGACGATAAGCCGTGAAGGTTGATGAAAGTCGCAGAAATGGCGAGACAAACCCTGCGAATGGCGGCGATAATCCGCGAAGGTGGATGAAAGTCTCGGAAATGGCGGGACAAAAGCCGCGAATGTTGACGATAATCTGCAAAGATTGATGAAAATCTGCGCATGGCGGTGATAATCCGCGAAGGTCAATGAAAATCCCGCGAATGTATGTCGCGGCATTGTTTCAATGGGGGAAAAGGGGGATACGTTATAGCTTCCCGGCGGTTCCTGATTCAAAGAGGAAAATTTTTAAAGAAAAAAAAAAAAAAAGGTTTTGGACCGCAAATGCACATGATTGCAGTTTCATAAAAAATGCTTACAAATTTTTTAAAACGTCAATACAAGGTACTATTTCCAATTTATTGAAGGAAGCCGCTTACAGTTTATTACCATACCAAACTTTATTACCATAAAAGTGCTTAACCATACCAAACTGTGAAAGTTAAAAAAAACACAACACCATCATGTACCGTTTAATTTTTTTATTTTACAAACACGCGCAACTTTCAAATGATTATGATGGTGATAAATTAAAATCCCATGAATTCTTCGAACTTTAAGGGCGACCCAAATGATTGTGCAGCAAAAATCGTGCACTAAGGGAGAGCCAGGAGAGGTAGGAGAAGGTGAGGACGCTGGTGAGAATGCTGGTAAGGACACTGAGTGTGAGGAATGCAGGAGAGGGTGCTGGTGGTCTTGAGGTGGAGGGAGCAGGGCTGAAGAAATGGGTGATGGGGAGCTGCCTGACACATTGCCCAACATTTCGATGCATCTCTTTGTACGGGAGCAGCGCATCATTCAAGGCCCTCTTGAACTTGAGGTACCTCTCCACGACTGGGTCAGCCCTGTCCGCAAGCGCCTGCATGCCATGCAGCAACTCACCCAGGAACTGGGATGTGAGGTTAAATCTCGGCACCTCTGCCTTATCACTGCCTGCCTCCTCCTTCTCGGAAACCTTTGGAATGGCCTCCAACTCCTCCTCGGTGAGTGGGTTTAGGGAACGGTTCAGCTGCTTCAGCATCATGGTTTTCAGCATGAGGTCCCTTGTCTGCGTGTTGACCGCAATCCATATTCTGAGAGTCTTCTCCATCCTTTCCATGTGGACATTCTGGACATGGGTGATCACCTTCGTACTTGATACAGCGCTCGCTGAAACGTTCTCACGAATGGCCTTCTCCTTCTTCCCCGATGTAGCGAACGGTGGATTCGTTGACGCCATAATGCCTGCCCGCAGAGCCGCACTCTCCTCTCGAACGCCAGTCAACCAGCTCCACTTTCTGGCTAAGGCTCATCACTTTCTTCTGCCTCTTGTCGTCGACGCATCCCTGGCACTGCTCTTGGGAGCCATAGTTGAACGATGAGCAGGGAGAGTCCAAAACAGGTCAAAGCAACAGGATGAGAACAATGATCGAGTTTGAGGACAGTCTGTATATGTAGGATTGCGAGCATTGTGGGTATTGAGCCTATCTGCTAATTTCAATACTGTACTGTATAGTAATGAATTTAATGAAGCATTTACATTCCATAACTTGTGGGGTTGACTTGTTTTCATCACTGATGGAATATCCCCCGAAGCGTTTTCATTGTGTAACATATCTGATGTTGCTTTACCGTAAATTGAAAACTGTAATCGATTTAATGAAGCGTTTGCATGCTATAATTTGCGGAATTGACTTGTTTACACATCTGTTGCGATATCCAGCGAAGCTTTCGATTATAGTCCAGCTAAAATTTGCGGCTGCAAAAGCCATGAAAATGCATATAACACCCCAGGTCATGCTCGCGGCTCGTTGATGTTTTTTTTGCGTATGTGCGGCCAGCTGCTTTATGCATGGCTGGTGAAAGATGGGTTTTATAAATACGGTACTGTATGTCAAGCTAGCGGCTGCAGAAGCAGGTCATGCTCGTGGCTCGTAGAAGATCTGTTCGGTCTAGGTGCAGCTGCTTCATGCATGGCTGGTAAAAGATGGGTTTTTATAAATGTGTCATGCTCGCGGCTCGTGAAATTTTTTTTTTCTTGCGATTTCGCGGAACACTGCCACGAATAGAAGAAAAAAAAACCGCGAATTTGCGGGACACTTTTCTGTGAATAGAGAAACATGTCGCATTTTATCAACTGCGAATACGCAGACGGAAGCCAAACAGTTAAATCTTGGTTTCATCAGACCACAGAATCTTGTTTCTCACAGTCTGAGAGTCCTTTAGGTGCTTTTTGCAAACTCCAAGCAGGCTTTCATGTGTCTTTCACTGAGGAGAGGCTTCCATCTGGCCACTCTGCCATAAAGCCCAGATCGGTGGAGTGTTGCAGTGATGGTTGTCCTTCTGGAAGTTTCTCCCATCTCCACACAGGATCTCTGGAGCTCAGCCAGAGTGACCATCGGGTTCTTGGTCACCTCTCTTACCAAGGCCCTTCTCCCCCGATTGCTCAGTTTAGCCGGGCGGTCAGCTCTAGGAAGACACCTGGTTGTTCCAAACTTCTTCCATTTAAGAATTATGGAGGCCACTGTGCTCTTGGGAACCTTCAATGCAGCAGAGATTTTTTGTGTAGGCTTCCGCAGATCTGTGCCTCGACAAAATCCTGTCTCTGAGCTCTGCAGGCAGTTCCTTTCACATCATCGCTTGGTTTTTGCTCTGATATGCAGTCAGCTGTGAGACCTTATACAGACAGGTGTGTGCCTTTCCAAATCATGTCCAATCAATTGAACACCATAGAATTATAACCAGGCTAAGTCACATTTTAGTCATTTCGAGAAAAACGTGAAAAATATTTTGAAAAACGTGAAAAACGGGAGAAAAAAATAAAAAGTGACTTAGCTTGGTTATAATTCTATGGTCTTCAATTGAATTTACCACAGGTGGACTCCAATCAAGGTGGAGAAACATCTCAAAGATAATCAAGAGAAATGGGAGGCACCTGAGCTAAATTTCAAGTGTCATAGCAAAGGGTATGAATACTTATGTCAATGTGATATTTCAGGTTTTTATTTTTAATAAATTTGCAAAACTTTCTAAAATCCTGTTTTCTCTTTGTCATTATGATTATGGGGGTATTGAGTGTAGATTGATGAGGGAAAACAATGAATTTAAAAGATTTTAGCATAAGGCTGCAACATAAAGAAATGTGAAAAAAGTGAAGGGGCTGAATACTTTCTGAATGCACTGTGTATATACAGACTTGGCATTTAATATGGAATATTTTTTTTTCTTGACTTGGGTTTACTTTCTTAACTCAGTATATCAATCTAGTGAGTTTCTTTTACACTTTGGTGATTTATTTGTTGAAAGAACCATGTCACTGATTGTCTGTCGCAGCAAAAAGTTAACAACAGGATTATATCACAGGTGGCGTGGCAAAATGTACGGAGAGGTGCATTTGATGATTGGCTTCACAGTCATGTATACAGGGGTTGTTGCGTTCTGTATTAGTGGAAAACAACTGCTGCACGTCTCCAAAAGTTATTGCCGCTTCCTCTGGAGATGGTCCGTCAACTCGACAATGCTGTTTGTCATGGAGTGGTGGCTTTACGAAATTACGGCATGAAACAGCGTGCTATTGCTCGGTAGTATGGCATCACTCAAGGTCAGGTGTCAAAGATCCTGAAATGAAATGCTCAGAGGGGTGTCCCGACTGCAATACCGAGGCCAGGACGTCCCCGCAGAACCACAAGGAGGGATGATCGCCAGCTGCACCGGTTAGTCCACAATGGCCGTACCAAGTCAGCTAATCGGCTTAGGGCTGAGAGGCAGCAACTGACAAATGTGCCTGTATCCAGAAGGCTAGTGAACCAACGACTGGTTCAAGCAGGCTATCGTGCCAGGCGTCCCCTGAGAAAGCCACGCCTGACCAGACAACACCGCCAGCGCCGATTGCAGTGGGCCAGAGAGCACCGTCAATGGCAGCCAGGACACTGGAATCACGTGATCTTCAGTGACGAGTCTAGATTTCTGGTCTATCGTCAAGATGGCCGCATCCGAGTGCGCAGACAAGTGCATGAAGCCTACAACAAAGATTGTATAGTGCCAAGAGTCCAAGCTGGAGGTGGTGGGGTGACCGTTTGGGCTGCTTTTCATGCAGGGGGCAAAACTGACCTGGTTGTTCTGAATGGAAACCTGAACCAGTTCAAGCACAGGGCCATTCTGGAAGAAGCATTGCTTCCATTTGCTCGTGCAGCCTTTCGAGGAAACTTTGTCTTCCATGATGACAATGCACGGCCTCATCATGCTCGCATGATCCAACACTTTCTTGCTGACCGTGGTGTAGAGCATATGGAGTGGCCTGCCATGTCCCCGGATATGAATCCGATAGAGAACTTGTGGGCAGAATTAACGTGTCAAATCGACCACTTGGACCAGCAGCCGACCTCTGTGCGTGAATTGCAGCAGGCTATTGTCACTGCATGGCAAGCGATTCCTGTCCAAACCTTGGCAAATCTCGTGAACAGCATGCCTCAACGTGTACGTGCTCTCCTGAATGCTCGTGGGGGTTACACGAAGTACTGAACTGTAATTTTACTGTCCGTAATCCCAGTCGTAATTTAACTTTTGTTTTTGTTAAAAAAAAATGTGGCTAATGTGCAAAATAAAGAGATACTTCTGGAAAACGTACAGAAGTTCAACACAGTACTGTCCATGAATTGAGTTCGATATCAGTTTACATCACTTTCAAGGATCAATTTATTTGTTTCGAAATGTCAAATGTGGTTTTTGTTTCTTTTAAAGGTCACATTAACAAAATCTAGAATAATTTCAACATAATTCCAATGAACTTTTGGTTCTAAGACATCTTGAAAAGTAAGTTCACCCCCACAAAAAAAATATTCCATATTAAATGCCAAGTCTGTGTGTGTGTATATATATATATATATATATATATATGTGTATATATATATATATATATATATATATATATATATATATATATATATATATATATATATATATATATATATACAGTGAAACCTTGACTTACGAGTTTAATTCGTTCTGTGACCGAGCTCGTAACTCAATTTGCTCGTTTCTCAAATTAAATTTCCCCATTAAAATGCATTGAAATGCTATTAATCCGTTCCAGCCCGCCAAAATCCACACCAATTTTTTTTTAAATATACAGTATATATAAAAATATCTCGCGCTTTATATTTCACCTGTATGCAGCATACAAGTTGGCAGGATGGCCTGGACTGGAGGTACGCACACTTGACTCTAAACTGTCCAGCCTGGGTTTGAATCCCGACCCAGCTATAACCTGTCATGGGTGAATCACAGGCAGGGTGATTCATCAATGTGTGTACCGCTAAACTGGGCGCCCCGTTTGCGTCCCATTAGTTGTTGGATGTTAAGGATCTCACCGTGTTTTCCACAAAGAGAAGGCGAGCTATCGCCGGCACTCTGAACAAGTTGTGGCCTGGCATGCTCTTCTCCTCTGCCGTTATATACGTCCTCCTCGGCATCTTTTTCCAGAAGAGCCCTGTCTCGTCACAGTTGAAGATTTGCTGGGGCATGTATCGTTCGGCTTCTATCAGTTCGGCAAAAGTTATAATAAAATCTTCAGCTGCCTTCACATCCGAGCTTGCTGCCTCACCATGCCTGACGACGGAGTGAATGCCGGTCCTCTTCTTAAAATTATCAAACCATCCCCGACTGGCTTTGAATGACTTCCGATGCCTCGTCCGTTGATGTTCCCGCCGCCTGCTGCACCAAATCCCCGTAAATGTCTCGGGCCTTCTCACACATGATGTTCTCGGTCACGGTATCTCCTGCGAGCTGCTTCTCCGTCAACCACACAAACAACAACTTCTCCATCTCTTCATGGACAGAGGTCCGGAGCTTTGAAATAATCGTAACGCCCTTGGCTGGCGTTATAGCCTTTATCGACTCCTTCTGCTTCAAAATCGTACATATCGTAGAAGTACTACGATCGTACTGCCTCACCAAGTCGACAACACGCACACCTCGCTCATGTTTTTCGACGATTGCGTGTTTTATATCCAAGCACATCATCCTCTTCTTCTTCTCAGTACTGCCCTTGGCACTCAATTTCTTAGGACCCATGGTTAAAACTAAGAAATTTTCCAAAATAACCAACATCCGAAAACAAAGCAGCAGCGATATACGGCAGCAGCGTTTTCCGTTATTTTGGAGCTTACGCCACCCGCCACCAGGTGGGTTCCGGTCACGTGGTTATCTTGCCGTGCAAGCATCTCTGCCGTATATCGCTGCTGCTTTGTTTTCGCATTTTGGTTAGTTTGGAGCTTACGCCACCCGCCACCAGGTGGGTTCAGGTCACGTGGTTATCTTGCCGTGCAAGCAGCTCTGCCGTATATCGCTGCTACTTTGTTTTCGCATTTTGTTTATTTTGGAAAATTTCTTAGTTTTAACCATGGGTCCTAAGAAATTGAGTGCCAAGGGCAGTACTGAGAAGAAGAAGAGGACCGGCATTCACTCCGTCGTCAGGCATGGTGAGGCAGCAAGCTCGGATGTGAAGGCAGCTGACGATTTTATTATAACTTTTGCCGAACTGATAGAAGCCGAACGATACATCCCCCAGCAAATCTTCAACTGTGACGAGACAGGGCTCTTCTGGAAAAAGATGCCGAGGAGGACGTATATAACGGCAGAGAAGAAGAGCATGCCAGGCCACAACTTGTTCAGAGTGCCGGCGATAGCTCGCCTTCTCTTTGTGGAAGACACGGTGATTTTTTTTTTTTTTTTTTTTTGTATACAAGATCGAGGCTCGTGAAAGAGCTAACATTAATCACACAAAAAGACAAACCGACACACAAAACACAAAAAACAAGGGGAGCGGCAGACAATATGGGGAGAGAGGGGGAAGGACACAAACACAACATTTGAGAGCAGGGACATCGGGAGGACTTGGGGGGAGGTGGGAGAGGAATAAAACATATGAACACTGCAAGGACTCTGGGGTGAATTACCGGGGGTAGAAAATATCAAGGTTTTCGATGGGTCATTGATGAGGTCATTTCGATGAGGTCATTGATGAAGACCAGAAATAGCACAGGGCCCAGAACACTTCACAGATCCTTAACATCCAACAACTAATGGGACGCAAACGGGGCGCTCAGTTTAGCGGTACACACATTGATGAATCACCCTGCCTGTGAAACACCGACATGACAGGTTATAGCTGGGTCGGGATTCAAACCCAGGCTGGACAGTTTAGAGTCAAGTGTGCGTACCTCCAGTCCAGGCCATCCTGCCAACTTGTATGCTGCATACAGGTGAAATATAAAGCGCGAGATATTTATATATATATATACTGTATATTTAAAAAAAAATTGGTGTGGTTTTTGGCGGGCTGGAACGGATTAATAGCATTTCAATGCATTTTAATGGGGAAATTTAATTTGAGAAACGAGCAAATTGAGTTACGAGCTCGGTCACAGAACGAATTAAACTCGTAAGTCAAGGTTTCACTGTATGTGTATATATATATATATATATATATATATATATATATATATATATATATATATATATATATATATATATATATATATATATATATATATATATATATAAATATAAAATATTTCGTGGGTTTTAATCCTTCTCCCAGGAATAAGCACCTTGTTAAACTCGTACAGTGTACCAGAGTTTCATTTATAGATAAGGATACATGCATGGAAGACGTGGCGTGCAGGCTGTAGTAACACCACTTCGTATGACATCATGGTTCTTACACAGCCGTCTCCAACATCTCTGCGAGCCACAATCTGTAGTTGGCTTAATATACTTTCCTCAAAGATCAAAGAACTCAAAACAATGTCCCAAGTTCATCCCTACCCAATGTTAGACTGCTGTCTCGAAGAGAAATTGTACAAGGCAGGCTAAGCCTCACAGGGAAAGAATGTTTTGCAAGGTCAAACATGGGATATTGTCAACAGTTTTCTCAAAGCCAGACAACCAGATGCCGGATGGAAATAGGTCACAGTGTGACGCTGCTGCTACCATCAGGATAGGAATTAATGAAATCTTCTTCAATCTCCCCTTTAATAAACATCTTAAAAAGAAGAGATTTTTATTGTCACCCGTGTACCACTAGGGATTTCATCGAAGTACTTGTCCGTTATTCGCGATTCACCTTGTACCTCATAGAGTCAGGTGAAGGACCCCCCCCCCCCCCTTCCGTCAAGGGAACTCACTCGTGCAATGGGGTGGGCCAGGCCCCTCCATATGAAGCGGGGGCGGTGAATCGCAAACAATAGGCAAGTACCTCCATGCTCCACTTCCCCTTAAAGACTTTGTAGACCTAAAGAGAAAGAGAGAATTTCCGTTACAGGGTGACAATTTAATCACAAAGTGTACGAAATATATAGAAATGGTTATTCATTTGCATATGTAATTTATAAATGATTAATAAGTAAATATTGGCCTCCACCATATAATTTTGAGGCTATATAAAAAGATTGCAGAGTAATGAAGGAAAAGTCATTTGAAAGCATGTGGGTAGACCAAGGTCTCCCATACAAGAAGCAAAAACAACCAAAGGCCCATTACATAGGCAGGGTCTTTTAAAATTACATCACAAGTATAAAGCAAATATCCAGTTAGTAGCAGGCATCTCCTTTTATTTTTCAATTGAAGCGAAGTGTTAATAAAGCTCTTTGGTTGTACAAGGCAGTGTAATATTTTTGAAATATGGTGGCGACCAGCAACGCCTTTTTAAAAAAACACAAGACACCCTTCTTGAAGCTTTCCCCTTTTAGGAGTCGTGCATGACCCCCTCTTCCAGCGCACACAGATGGTAGTGGGCTTCAAGTCCAATGTTGCACAATCTTCGCCACTCACGCTCGCTTGAGTTGGAACCGTCAGCCTGCTCCAGAGCTGTTCCCAGCTCACGCATGGTTTGTATAGCTAACTCTTGGATACGGGCTATCGTGCCGGCTGTGCAAGATTTAGCTAACTCAGGGTCAAGGGTTGAGGGCAAGGCGGAGTGGGAAGAGGGAGGTGGCAGATCTTGAACCCTCGCACCATTCTTGTACAGGGGTGAAAGGAGTGGCAGTTCTCGTGCGTCTGTGGGGATGTCTCGTGCATCTTCCCCCAATTCCCGGGCCACCATATTTTGTTCACCTGTACCTACATCACAAAACTTGCTGATACACACACGGATCAACTTTCAAGTATCCAATAACAAGGATGATCGTGATTAGTCCCACGGCCAACATCAGCCAGTAAACTATCTTTGCTCCCCATCCTATGAAGATGCTTTCTAACAAGGCACCTATAATGGTGTCTAATTTGTGATATACCAGACTTCTCTCTGTCCAATCTTTCATCCTTTCAAATTGGTACTTATCTCCCTCATATTCTTGATGGCTGCCTGCACTCCCTGCATCGGGTCTGGAATCCATGCACAACATCTACCTTCCACACTTCCGCAAACTCCCGCCTTCTCTGCTAAAAGTAACTCAAGTGCCACACTGTTCTGCATTATCATTGTTCTCATCTCCACCGCAGCATTTAACAATGCATGATCTGCTGCCATCGACTCATTGGCCACCCTCTCCAACACATATGCCAGCTTATCTATTCGATAACTGTTCATCACCGTACCTGCTCCTGGAAAGAAAAAGCTTAGTGCCTGCAATGCCGTTTGGCCGTCTGCATCCCATGAGGCCCTCTTTCGTCTAATCTGTCTGGCCTTCATTACATACTCTTTTTCCTTGAAGGGTATCTGAGGGACTATGTATGCTAAATAGCAAGTCCCTACCCAACCTCATGGCAGGTATGGGCAAGCTTTATCACCACATATGAACATTGTCCCACGGGGTCGAACCATAGAGCTTGCGATGCAATGTCCATCCAATTTCATACTCACTTTTGCATGGGTCCATCATTCAGTAATATGATTACCTCCCAGCCCTGATTTAACCTACTCAGGGTCCTCTGGCATGTTGAGTTTCCCATAATGTGGCATGAATAGTTTTTATATCCCAGGCTCTCTAAACAAACGGGTCTTCGTCTCTTCTCTCACCAGATGTATGGCCCTGGGCATCTGCTCCTGTTGGGTTTTGGATAGCATCCTCCCCTCTTTTAACACTGGGCATACTTCCTCCTTGTCCCTAAAGGCTGCTCCTCTCATGGTCTTAATCTCTAAGCAAGAAGCCCCACTAAGGGTGTTATCTCCGAGGGAATACCTACTTATGCCGTTCTTGTTCTCCAAACAAATCTGGGTCATGGGGAGAGGAATTGCCCTCATGTTGATTCCCTTCCTTGACAGTGGGACAGGAGTACATGCTCAACAATTAGACTTATTGAGGGCAGCAGCTACCTGCCTCGATACCTGCCAATAGGTGTTCCACTCATGTTCGTGCTCCTCGACCTGCTCGTGTTCCTCCTGCACCATCCAAATACGCTTGCCATTGTTGTACAGCACCTCCATCGTGAGCATACCATTTTGGTACAGCCACTCTTTAACGAGCTTACTATCATTGTACCAGCGCTCTTGCCTGAGCTCATCGCCTACACGCATCAGGGCCTGGGCAACTCACCATCATAGAATCCACGATGAATTCTTCATTGTACAAGAGGGTGCTTGAGGATAATGTGAGGCCATCTGTCGGAAAGTTGAAGCTCAACCGAAGGTGGACCTTGCAACATGACAATGACCCGAAACATACCAGTAAATCCACCAAGGAATGGCTGAAAAGAAAGAAATGGAGGGTTCTGGAATGGCCAAGTCAAAGCCCTGATCTAAATCCCATCGAGATGTTGTGGGAGGATTTGAAACGAGCCGTGCATGCAAGAAACCCCTCAAACATCGCACAGCTAAAATAATTCTGCATGGAGGAGTGGGCAAAAATTTCTCCCAGTCGATGTCAGAGACTGGTAGACAGTTATAAGAAACGCCTACTTGAGGTTGTTTCTGCCAAAGGGGGCAATACCACCTATTAGAGCCAAGAGTGTACTTACTTTTTCCACAGAAGGAAATGGCATCTCTGTTAATTTTGTTGAATAAATTATTGCAAAGTCAATTTTACATTGTTTTTTGTTCAATTAGATCACCTTTATCTATAGATACTGTTTAAATGAAGATCAAATATTGATATGTCCACATATGTTATAAAGATTTTAAAAACATTTCATGGGGTGTACTACTTTTTCCACATGCGAAATTTGCATTTATGTTTATTTAAATTATACATTGGACTACAAAATGTAAATGTTTCATGATATTTGTTATATTATATCACCTTTATCTATCAATATTGTTGAAATGAAGATCAAATAGCTGTATGTTGAAAAAGTCAAAACTTTACATGGGGTGTATTTACTTTTTCACGTGACTGTATATATATATATATATATATATATATATAAATATATATACTAGACGACCCATGACCCGTTGGGTCAATGTTATTATATATAATTAAGGGGTTACCATGGTTACAGTGGGGGTCAAAGGTCAACCTATGGTGAAGATATATAATTTTCTCACACTTTCAAATAGAGAGGCAAAATGCCATATAAAACTAAATTTACTGGTTCTAATTGCTTTTATTTATCAATCCTCACATAGAAGAGCAGTTTTTAGTAATGAGCAGTGAGGAGAAGACCCCTCAGCCAATGATGCCACCCCGCAGCCAATGATGTGACCCCTCAGCCAATGATGCTGACGACCCATGTCGCCCCTCAGTCAATGATGCCACCCCGCATCCAATGATGCCACCCCGCATCCAATGATGCCACCCCGCATCCAATGATGCCACCCCTCAGCCAATGATGCCACCCCTCAGCCAATGATGCCACCCCTCAGCCAATGATGTCACCCCTCAGCCAATGATGTCACCCCTCAGCCAATGATGTCGACCCTCAGCCAATGATGTCGCCCCTCAGCTAATGATGTCGCCCCTCAGCCAATGATGTCACCCCTCAGCCAATGATGTCACCCCTCAGCCAATGATGTCGACCCTCAGCCAATGATGTCGCCCCTCAGCTAATGATGTCGCCCCTCAGCCAATGATGTCGCCCCTCAGCTAATGATGTCGCCCCTCAGGTAATGATGTCGCCCGTCAGCCAATGATGCCGCCCCTCAGCCAATGATGTCGCCCCTCAGCCAATGATGTCGCCCCTCAGCCAATGATGCCGCCCCTCAGCCAATGATGCCGCCCCTCAGCCAATGATGCCGCCCCTCAGCCAATGATGTCGCCCCTCAGCCAATGATGTCGCCCCTCAGCCAATGATGTCGCCCCTCAGCCAATGATGTCGCCCCTCAGCCAATGATGCCGCCCCGCATCCAATGATGCCACCCCGCATCCAATGATGCCGCCCCTCAGCCAATGATGTCGCCCCTCAGCCAATGATGTCACCCCTCAGCCAATGATGTCACCCCTCAGCCAATGATGTCGCCCCTCAGCCAATGATGTCGCCCCTCAGCCAATGATGTCGCCCCTCAGCCAATGATGTCGCCCCTCAGCCAATGATGCCGCCCCTCAGCCAATGATGTCGCCCCTCAGCCAATGATGTCGCCCCTCAGCCAATGATGCCGCCCCTCAGCCAATGATGTCGCCCCTCAGCCAATGATGTCGCCCCTCAGCCAATGATGTCGCCCCTCAGCCAATGATGTCGCCCCTCAGCCAATGATGCCACCCCTCAGCCAATGATGTCGCCCCTCAGCCAATGATGTCGCCCCTCAGCCAATGATGTCACCCCTCAGCCAATGATGCTACACCTCAGCCAATGATGCCACCCCTCAGCCAATGATGCTACCCCTCAGCCAATGATGTGACCCCTCAGCCAATGATGCTACACCTCAGCCAATGATGCTACCCCTCAGCCAATGATGCTACCCCTCAGCCAATGATGTGACCCCTCAGCCAATGATGCTACACCTCAGCCAATGATGCTACCCCTCAGCCAATGATGCTACCCCTCAGCCAATGATGCTACCCCTCAGCCAATGATGCTACCCCTCAGCCAATGATGCCACCCCTCAGCCAATGATGCTACACCTCAGCCAATGATGCTACCCCTCAGCCAATGATGCCACCCCTCAGCCAATGATGCTACCCCTCAGCCAATGATGCTACCCCTCAGCCAATGATGCTACCCCTCAGCCAATGATGATGATGATGCTACCCCTAGACGACCCATGACCCGTTGGGTCAATGTCAGTTTGAATAGATATGAGAATAGAACTAAAGCGAACGCTGGACATCATCAGGGAGATTATTTGGGCCAGCAAGCCATAAGGCTCACCTCTCCAGCGTTCTAAATCACTTACCTGTGACACGTGATTTCGGCCCTTATCTCCGATCACGTTGACGGAAATCACCACAGCATATCGTCAAGATCCCTCCAAAAGGCTCGTCTTTGTCACATACATCACGCAACGTGCGATCCACAGCCTCGAAACTCTCTCTCCTGATCATAGGACACTCATCCCACACGATGAGTTTTGTACTTCGAAAGAGGTCTGCGATAGTGGAATTTTTATCGATGTTGCATACGCCATCTTCCCTCGGTGTCAGAGGGATTTGGAACCTTGAGTGCGCTGTTCTTCCACCAGGCATGAGGGTAGCAGCTATGCCAGATGAGGCCACCGCAGGGGGCAACTTCTCCACTCGCTCTCACTTTAGAGAGAATCAGGTTCATAAGAAACGTCTTCCCTGTGCCTCCAGGCGTGTCAATGAAAATCATTGATGACTGATTCGTGCGGATGTTGCTATTCGCGTCCATAGACGTGAGGTGTGATTCGTTGTCCGCGTCCGTAGCGCCGTCGGAGGGTTGATACGACATTCTTCCTGCAAATAGTATTGTGTTTGTGCTATCGTTTTGCCGATCATCAAATGACAAATAAATTACATTGTGAAAATTAAAGATTTCAAATAAACCTATTTAAAGTGTATGCGCATATAAATAATAAAAAAAATCGAAGAAATATCTCTCGGTAATTTCCTGAAACATATTTTACGCCCGGGTAATAATGTTGAATGAAATGACGAAGATATATACTGTATGCCTGTTATTTTAGGCGGTGTATTTTCGTATATCAACGTGGCGCGATTTTTAAAATATACCTCTGCAATTTCCCATGTGTGCGTGAATGTTCTCAATTATTTCTTTTACCGAGTCTAAAACCATCGACAAAAATGAAATCAGATGGCGACTTAGATTGAAGATAAAGGCGTGAAACAGACTCAATGGCCTTGAAGATACAAGCCTTTCAGAATTCATTTCGTTCTATAAACGGAAACTTTCATCGGATTTTCTTCCCGTTTTTTTTCAACCGAGTCTAAAACTATGTTGGCGACTGTGAAAAATGAAATGATATATCGAATTTGATTTGAAATAAAACTGAGAGAGCGAGCAAGACACCACGGGCCTACAAAACAGGCCTCAAAGCTATGCGAGTTAATAAAATGGTGGATATTACTACTCTCTCAAAGGGGTAAGCCATGCCCCCGGACCGATCGAATGTTACATACAAACACGCAAGATTTCAATTTTATAATTATATATATATATATATATATATATATATATATATATATATATATATATATATATATATATTGTTACAGACGCGGCTTTTAGATGCTATATTGACCGAGCGTTGGTGTATTTAACCGCGTCCGAACAGTTACTCCCCGATTAAAACCCGATTCCACCCGACGTTGACCAGATCGCCCCACAGATATTCAATCGGGAAATCTCTAAAGCGACCGAAAGAGAATGAAAAAGAAGAAGAAGAAGAATACGGAGGAAGAACAGATTTTATTATACACACACAAGCAATGGATGGAAGAAGCAGTAACACAGCGAATCGTTAACTTACACTATTCATTTTTACTTAGCCCCAAGACAACGAGTAGGACAGGACGTTCACACTTACACAGGGGATATATTGCAGGCAGGTAGGGCTTGAGATGGATTGCTTGAGAGGGAGGCAAGGTCGGGAGGCCGCAGTTCGCAATTCCTCGCGGTTTTGGCGGGAAACCCTCCATCGTGTCTCCACTGCGGTAGACGTCACGCGCTGGTTCGGCACAACTGCTCCTTTTCTTGGGGTGGGGCCGTCTCCCTCCTTTCAGCGCGTCTCTCCAAAGCTGGTTTCCTTGCCGAGTACCTCTCCTCTTTGGCTTGGAGCGTTTCGCATCTCACCGCTCCTTTTGGTGCAGCCTCTTTGCTCCTCTCCCAGGGTCATCTCCAAGTCATCTGGTAAAGCAGTCCCTTACAGTCGCTTTTATCACCTCGGGCGGAATTAAGCCGCCGGCTCCGAGGGCACGCCTACCGGGTCACTCACCGCGGTGTTGATTGGCTGTTAGGGCTGGTTCACTCCTTCCCTCTTATGACGAGGTGGAGACACGCCTTTCTTCCCCCAACCCTACCTCGTGGCCAATGGTGGTTTGAAGAAAACCGGCCAAAATGCGGAAGGCAATTGGAAGGGAGGTTTTGGGGAAATTGGAAGGGCCTACGCTTATTTCGTTTGATACAATGCAAAGTCAATCTAGTGGGAAACACATATTTAGCCTACATGGAATAAGGAAATACACTATTTAAAAGATATATCGTGACCTGCGTGTAAGTTTCATGGAATTAACTAGGATGCCGACTGCGACCATTATTTACATTAACAGGGTGTTACCGTACTTTTGTAACGTTCACATTGTAACGTTTCCACATTCGTTACACGGCACCCTCCTTTCTTCAGGCCCGTGCTCGGGCCTATTAAACTTTAACTTAGTGTGACACGTAGGTGTAATTCCCTCTACAATTAACCTGACCCTGAGTGTGACAATCTTAAAACACAAATAAGTATGTCCCCCTATTGCATTGCATCCTGTCTAACAGACTCAAGCCCACAGCTAACCGAATTACGGAATTATTCTCAAACTATACATTTACGGTGGGGAGCATTATTTACAATGACGTGATTTCTTATTTACAACGCAACCCAGGACCTGTGTTTTTTTTTTTTGTTTGTTTTTTTTTAGGGAACAAGAGAAAGAAATTCCTGTTGGGAGGGAGGAGACAGCACGCATTGCATCGATGCACCAGTACCAATACCACCAAAGCACCCAAAAGCACCAAACACCACAAAGCACCACAAAGCACCCAAAAGCACCATCTGGTGCGCAGTCACCATGGTTCATAATAAACACAACAAAACAACTGGTGGTGGTCTTCTCTTTCTCTGCTGGGCCGATGTTCTTCCCGACGTCTTCTGGCTTCATGCGGCCTAGTTGGAAATAATAAAAAGCACAACTTGTGTCCATTTTTATTTAGGGCCTCAGGGGCCAACTAAGGGTGGTCCACCTGTTTGGCATAGGTGCCACCTTACCGAGGTCCGCAAGCAAGATTCCCTGGCCACTATGGCCGGTCTCCAACAGAGGTGCCCTGCCCCAGAACCTGGGGTCCATCAAGTGGTACTTGGCCGCAGAACAGCGGTCCATACAGTGGTACATCAACGCAATGCATGCTGGTTCTGGGAATCTCGGGCGCACAATGGCCACCTCACGCACGCTCCCATCGGCACCCAATGGCGCACAGGTCATGTGGGAGACAAAAGAAAGACAATTGAGCGAGGGGTAAGGTCACAAGGGTACACGTCAATAAGGCAATGCAAGGCGAAATGCGTACGGAGGGCGAAGTGAGAAAGCTCGTCCCTACCGTACGTCACCCCCCTGTCACCTACCCTACCCTTACCCCATATGTACAAAAATCTACCCATTTACAAATTCGTCACTACTGTCACGTCTTCCCCATATTTCCCCTATACCAAATTCGTCTCCACAATCCCTTTACTTCAAAATTTGCCATCACCAATTCATCATCAATCCTCATAAGGAGGGAGAGATGGAATTACGCACAATGTCACACCCACGTCATGATGCGTCTCACAATCCAAACATTTGCATCATAAAAAATAATCAAAACATGGCATGGTGTGGAGTACCTGTCACCTCAGGTGAGTGGATGCAGATGGTGCGAGGAGATCCTTCATCCTAACTATTTTCTAAATGACTTTAACACACTTTACACTACCCGGGGTCTCTCCCTGCCAATCCATTGGCCAACTTACACTATGGGTTCTAAAAACCAATTCCCATTGACCAAACTGTGGTGCTTCTCAATTTGGGGTCTCACTCCCCCGATTCATCTCCCGGTGCTCTCGCACAATTTCTGGGCTGCGACGTCTAGCTCTCCCAACAGGTCTACCCACCTGCACACCTCCACCACTGTAGTTGCCACCCGAGCTTACCTAGCTCCTCACCCTAACCTAACTAACTGGGGACAGCCCCTCTCCTGGCTCTGTCACCCCATGGTGCCCTCTGGCACTGGGCTACCCGGGTCCGTCCTCCGGATCCTCGGGCCCCATCCACAACAACTACTACCGGCTCCCAGAGCCCACCTGCGGCCTCACCTGGCCGACATCCTCACAGTGGTGGAGTGCCCAAACCAACTACACACACTAACAGGCTACACGCCCAGCCATTTCCACAACACTAATGCACCCATCCACATACCATTCTGCCACCCGCACCACAGATGCCAATATCCAACCACAATTTACCTGTACCCTCTACCTAACACTTACACTACCTGCCCCGGGTATCCGTGATGGGGGTCCACTCTTCCCCCATTCACACCTTCGCACCATCCACTCCACTCCACAGTTTCCACCATACTCACTCCACGACCATCCATTCCAATACTCCATACCATTTATTCCATACAACCATTTATTTCACACAACCATTCTCCATTCACCTGTTGTTGCACACCTGTGCAATCACACCTGGTGCCACCTGCACCCTCCTTTCTTCCTGGACCATTTGGTCAACACAACACGCAATCACCACTACTCCCTCATACACTGCTCCACACACCTGTTCAGTTGCACACCTGTGCAATCACACCTGTTCCATTCTCACCTGTTCAATCCTCACACACACGGCATCATCTCAGCTAACTACTCCCCTCTGAAACTTGCGCTTCCCAGTCGTCCCTTTAAACTATTGCGCTCCCACGTCATTATAATCCACACTAATCTACCTGCGTCCCCACTACAGGTATCAGTCACTAACTAAACTTAACGTTACCTAATGTCATCTTCGCTAGATCCCTACAATATAACCTAACCCACCCGGGCTAGTTTTCACTGCCATACACCCCATAAGCTATTGCGCATTTGCCCCAATGTGAGGGATGGTGGATTTGCCATCCCACCACATCGGGGGTCTCTCTATCAATTTTGCTCGTCCAAATTCCAACCAATTCAAAGATTTTCCATTTACTGCCAATTCTATTCACTTTTCTAAATTTCGTTTCAAATCACTACCATCATCATCCGTCTACTTATTACATCCTCTCGGTGCGCCAATTCACATCTACAGCCCGGCTTCGTACAGCCGAGCAATGAACGCGGATTATTTTGTGCCGGCGGCTGGATGCGTCCCGCACTCGGGGCAGGGGCGTGGGCTTACCCGGGCCGAGATCCCACGCACCACCTCGGCGTGGAGCCATCCAATGTCCCCATCTCGACCTGCCGGCACGTCTCAACAAAACGTGGTCGCCATAACGACCCTTCCTATCCAGCTGCCCGCTCCGCCTAGTGGAGCCCGGACGCGGCCGTTTCAAGCGAGGCACAGCGCGGATCGCGTACGGCGGTTCTTTCGAAACCGCCGTGGTTCGGATCCCCGCTGGTCCTCGCGGCACGCGAAGCTGCCCGACGCGCACCGAGGGCCCGATTCGGCTATAAGTCGCCCTAACCGCTAAACCGGTTACCGTCGACGCTTCACCTGGATGCTTACATGCATACGCTACCCCTTTCTTGCTCATACATGCAGCCGTTTCCATTCTCCTCGTACCTTTCCTTACACACCTCGGTACACTCATTCCGCTCGCCGACTTGGTCACACACCTGACCACCGAACACTTTGGCACACATTCGTTGGTCGCACACCTCACCAACACACCTCTTCGCGCCCCCTCCTCGGTCACTTCCTCTGTGACAATCACAGGTGTGCTCTCATTCGCACATCCAACCACGTGCCTCACTACCAACTCAAATGTGCCTTCCCACACACGCTCTACCATTCCAGGTGTGCATCCTTCCATTCCAGGTGTACATCCTCGCTCACCTGTCACAACCAACTCACGCTCTACCATTCCAGGTGTGCATCCTTCCATTCCAGGTGTACATCCTCGCTCACCTGTCACAACCAACTCACGCTCCGTTTCACTCTCACTACTCTCACCTCCACTCTTGACAACGCACTCTTTCCTCATGCACCTGTCCGTTACACACCTTTCTCGCGCACACTCTCCCGTTACACCCTCTGTAACACTCACCACAGGCGTACACTTCCTCGTTACATCCTCTGTAACACTCACCACAGGTGTACACTCTCTCGTTACATCCTCTGTAACACTCACCACAGGTGTACACTCTCTCGTTACTTCCTCCGTAACACTCACCACAGGTGTACACTCTCTCGTTACTTCCTCCGTAACACTCACCACACCGCGCTTCCATGTACCCCCTCGCACACGCGCTTCGACCAACTCACTCTTGACGGCACACTCACTCCTCGGCGTGCACTTTTTCCTCACACACCCCATGGTCGGACATTCTCGCACACCTCTTTTTTCGCACACCTGACCTGTCACACACTTCACCAACGGCCTTTCACGAACACCCGGATCCAAACCAATCCCCAAGCCGACTGAAGCTTTCCTCACATCATATACATTGCCACTCACCTCCGTACTTCGTCTCCGCACCTCCTTTGCCACCTGCAAACTTTTTATTTGGTTAGTGAGCACCTCATCATGATTTGAACACAGACCTTGTACATATTCCATTACCTCCTCCTGGATTTCTCTCTTAGTTTCTGTCCGTCCCTTCTTAATTTCACTCACCTCTTCTTCCACTTCCTCTAATTTTTGTTTAACCTCTTTTATTTCTCGGTGCGTCTCCTCAAGTTCGTCCTCTAAGGCTACCTTAACCGTTTCGATGTGCGTCCTCACCTCTCGGTCCTTTGTCTCCATTATCTCTGTCACCTCGTCCACCCTCATTGTCAGTTCCTCACGTACCATCTGACATTGCCTCTGTGTCGCTATCAAGTCATTTTTAATTTCTTTTTGTGTCGCCTTTAACCCTCCGAGTACTGCAGTGTTCCTTTGAACCTGCTCCACTAACTTCGTTTGTCCCTCTGTCAGCTGTTCCACCTCCTCCGTCAGATCTTCTATTCCCCCTTGTAACTTAGCCGTATTATTTCTCACCTCTTTCTCCATACGCTTCTCACCTCGCTTTACCTCCTCGCGCAGCCCCGAAACCTCCTCACTTACCCCTCGTCGTATTTCCTCCATCTCTTTTGTAGATGCCACCCTCATCTGTCCCAATTCATCCCTCTGAGCATCCAGTTTGGTTTCTACCCCGATTTTCACCTCCTCTATCTGCTCTCCCATTTGTTTGATTTCCCTGGCAGATTGTTCCCCTATTTCCCGCAATTTGTCCTCCATCCTATTTTCTAACCCCATTAACCCATTTTTCACCTCTTTTATCCCGTTGTCTAACCCCTCAAAATTATTGTCTAACTTCCCAATTTTCTTGTCTAACCCCTCAAAATTATTGTCTAACTTCCCAATTTTCTTGTCTAACCCCTCAAAATTATTGTCTAGCTTCCCAATTTTCTTGTCTAACTCCTCAAAATTATTGTCTAACTTCCCAATTTTCTTGTCTAACCCCTCAAAATTTTTGTCTACCTTCTCACCGGTACCCCTCGCTTCGTCCCTCATTACCCCCATTTTTGCTTCTAGCCTCTCCATAAGGGCCCCCATTTTTCTGCTTTCCATTTTCTCACTATCGTTTTTTTTCTGCATTTCCACCATGAATTGGGTCATGAAGGCTTGCATTTGGGTCGCGCTCATTGGTTCCGCGGCCGTGGCCCCCTCAACCTCGTGCGCGAGAGCGCCATTTTGTGCGTCTGAAACCTCCGCAACCACATTGCCATTTTTCTCCTCCTCCCTTTCTTCCACATACATTTCCCCGAGG
Organism: Myxine glutinosa; assembly: GCF_964187855.1. Classification (NCBI taxonomy): domain Eukaryota; kingdom Metazoa; phylum Chordata; class Myxini; order Myxiniformes; family Myxinidae; genus Myxine; species Myxine glutinosa. The sequence continues at coordinate 114,825,320 of NC_136264.1, forward strand.
TCCTGGGTCGATTCCACCCTGTCTATCTCTCCCACCGACATCCGATCGCCTTGATTGTCCATGGCGCGATCTCAAAATTCGGGTTTTGCTTTGTAAAACAAAATAAATTTCGGCAGCTTGTAATTTTGAGCGCGTTAAGCGCGCTTCGGGTCCGATTTCGGGTCCGATCTCCCTCCTCGACACCAATTGTTACTCTAATAGTACAATTGGTGTTCCAAAATTTGGGCCTAGCAAATTTAGTCCCAGGTCCGAATCCAACTCCTCGACACCAAATTGTTACAGCCAATTTGTACAATTTGGTGTCCAAAATTTGGTCCAGGGTTCCAAATCCCCACTCCTGACTACCAATTGTTACAGATGTCCTCCATCCTTTTTAGATGCTAGAATGCTTTTAGATGCTATATTGACCGAGCGGTGGTGTATTTAACCGCGTCCGAACAGTTACTCCCCGATTAAAACCCGATTCCACCCGACGTTGACCAGATCGCCCCACAGATATTCAATCGGGAAATCTCTAAAGCGACCGAAAGAGAATGAAAAAGAAGAAGAAGAAGAATACGGAGGAAGAACAGATTTTATTATACACACACAAGCAATGGATGGAAGAAGCAGTAACACAGCGAATCGTTAACTTACACTATTCATTTTTACTTAGCCCCAAGACAACGAGTAGGACAGGACGTTCACACTTACACAGGGGATATATTGCAGGCAGGTAGGGCTTGAGATGGATTGCTTGAGAGGGAGGCAAGGTCGGGAGGCCGCAGTTCGCAATTCCTCGCGGTTTTGGCGGGAAACCCTCCGTCGTGTCTCCACTGCGGTAGACGTCACGCGCTGGTTCGGCACACCTGCTCCTTTTCTTGGGGTGGGGCCGTCTCCCTCCTTTCAGCGCGTCTCTCCAAAGCTGGTTTCCTTGCCGAGTACCTCTCCTCTTTGGCTTGGAGCGTTTCGCATCTCACCGCTCCTTTTGGTGCAGCCTCTTTGCTCCTCTCCCAGGGTCATCTCCAAGTCATCTGGTAAAGCAGTCCCTTACAGTCGCTTTTATCACCTCGGGCGGAATTAAGCCGCCGGCTCCGAGGGCACGCCTACCGGGTCACTCACCGCGGTGTTGATTGGCTGTTAGGGCTGGTTCACTCCTTCCCTCTTATGACGAGGTGGAGACACGCCTTTCTTCCCCAACCCTACCTCGTGGCCAATGGTGGTTTGAAGAAAACCGGCCAAAATGCGGAAGGCAATTGGAAGGGAGGTTTTGGGGAAATTGGAAGGGCCTACGCTTATTTCGTTTGATACAATGCAAAGTCAATCTAGTGGGAAACACATATTTAGCCTACATGGAATAAGGAAATACACTATTTAAAAGATATATCGTGACCTGCGTGTAAGTTTCATGGAATTAACTAGGACGCCGACTGCGACCATTATTTACATTAACAGGGTGTTACCGTACTTTTGTAACGTTCACATTGTAACGTTTCCACATTCGTTACAATATATATATATATATATATATATATATATGGAATTAAGCCGCCGGCTCCGAGGGCACGCCTACCGGGTCACTCACCGCGGTGTTGATTGGCTGTTAGGGCTGGTTCACTCCTTCCCTCTTATGACGAGGTGGAGACACGCCTTTCTTCCCCCAACCCTACCTCGTGGCCAATGGTGGTTTGAAGAAAACCGGCCAAAATGCGGAAGGCAATTGGAAGGGAGGTTTTGGGGAAATTGGAAGGGCCTACGCTTATTTCGTTTGATACAATGCAAAGTCAATCTAGTGGGAAACACATATTTAGCCTACATGGAATAAGGAAATACACTATTTAAAAGATATATCGTGACCTGCGTGTAAGTTTCATGGAATTAACTAGGACGCCGACTGCGACCATTATTTACATTAACAGGGTGTTACCGTACTTTTGTAACGTTCACATTGTAACGTTTCCACATTCGTTACAATATATATATATATATATATATATATATATATATATATATATATATATATATATATATATATATATATATATATATATATATATATATATATATATATATAAACATAATATAATGCTGGAGGCTATTTTTGTCTGCCATGAATTCCTCTCATCATCTGTTTGTTGAATAACAAATCCCTGCTGAGCTTCTGTTTTGTGCTCCTAAATGCACTTAATTCAGTCACAGACAAACTTGCTCTTCTTCTTTCCTAATTCTTTCAACTTCTTCTTAATTGCGCTTCATTTTGCCCCTTTGTCTCGAGCAGTCACCCTTGTTGAAATGGAGCCTCTGATTAATTTTGTCTTTTCTGTGGATACATGGTCTGAAGAAAGTAATTACATTACCCCATTCTGAAGTTAGGCTTGCTCTAAAATGTTCTAAAATGCAGTGATCACTCTGTATAACACTGAGTTGATTTTGAAAATATAATTACAGCCAAAGGTTGCATGTGCAACATACAGGAAGGTTCTGAATAATATCCTTCACTGGACTGTTCTCGTATGTTTATTTCTCATTTCAGAACACGCCAGACGCGGATTTCATAATTGACAAACATCCCAGATATGACAACATCATTATTGGAGCAGGTTTCTCTGGTAAGAACTCCCAGCCATTCTCCAGATATAAAGGTTTCATTTTAGTGCACATATTTTCTATATTTCAATAAGTACAGCTGATTTATCATATCGCATTCCTGAAGATTGGCCAACATCACAGCATAAAGCACAGAATATGGGATAATGTGCTCTGTTACACTTTTGTGTTGATGTGATTAATAAAAGGGCATCTGTCTGTGGAGACCGAATCAATGTGTGATCACATTGTTGTAAAATTAACTCTTTTTCTATGATGGAAATGTTTTTGTTGTTGTGGAAAGCAGAAAATAATACTGTTGATTATATTTGGAGTGATTTTCCTTGCTACAAACAAATATAACTGCTCAAATTGGCCAGTTTTTAATAGCATCACATTTAGAGCTCCTTGCCATGGTTGTTAACAAATCAGGTGTGAAGCTGCAAAATGCCAAAGCAGTTGCTCCGCTTCACCAATGGCCGGTTTTAGGCTGAATTGGCCTGCTATCGCACCTGAGCGGAGAATGCACGAAGCAGACTCGTGGTTTTCAGAAATAGGAATGATTTTTTGAACAGTCATCATGACACAAGCGGAGAATCTTGAACGTAGAAAAACACAATAAATAACTTAAACTTAGCCGAACTGCGAATAAGAACAAAGGCATCACGAGCACAACTCACTTGAACTGGACCAGGTTTTCAGGATATGTTTAGTCTCACTGGATAGTGACATGGAGAACTGCTGGCATGCAGCGAAAGTTCCTCTTCATCCAATGTCGGCAAGGCTCAGCTAATAGGACTCTGCAGCTGGGGATCTTGCAGGGAGTCGAGAGAGAGTGCGTGAGATGACTACTAGATTCCCCCTTTTATTGTCCCTCATGCTCCCCTTACCCCCTCCATCGGGATTACGCATTACCTACTCTGGAGTGCCGCCCAATGAATGGTGCTCAATACCTGGTGGAAACAGGCTTTGTGCTGCCGCCGTGACACTTTGCCACTTGATCAGGACCCGCTCCGGTTTCAGACGAGGGGGACGGTGGGGAACACCAGATGAGACATCCTTCAACACTAACAATTCATTCAGACACCACCATCCCCCCAGCGGTGGCAAGGACACCTTATCTTATTCTTTAACGGCAACGATTATTTCCATGTTCCTGTGGGGCTAGCCGAGGGAGGCTTGGCCCAAGTCTTTCACGAGCAGGCTGGCCAGACCTGACATCCGACTAAAGTTAGGGCATAAATACGGAATTTGCCTATGGTGCCGGTGATAGGTCGCCTATTCTTCATGAAGGACACTGACCATGGGATCTTCAACTAATGTCGGCAGACGGTAAACCCAGTTTACCATCTATCTGAGGGATGCCACGCACATTGATGAATCACCCTGCCTGTGAAACACTGGGATTGACAGTTTATAGCTGGGTCGGGATTCAAACCCAGGCTAGACAGCTTATCTCTCATCATTAATGTTAATACTGATTTGATCTCACGAGATCTTGTCGGGACAAGAAACTTTTTGTCGAAACTGTATTTATCTTACGTGTGTGTACCTATAGTGTGTCCCTTGGAAGATTATTGGTGTAAATCTTTCACACCTGTATAAAATCGTCGAGTATTTCATGCCGCGTTATTTGCGGGCTAGTTCTTGAAGCTTCCTACCTTGAGGCCTTGTTTTCTCTCAGCGGTCGATCGTGGTCCTTCTACTCTCGTTCTCTCAGTTTTTTCCCAGTCTTTTCACCCCCATACTTCCTTGTTTAAAATCTTAACTCGAAAATTTGCGCTTCCGGTTTCTCGATCGGGGTGGCAACTTTTGTTCTCTCCGGGCATCCAAAGTGAAGTTACTTTTCCATTCGTGTGTTTGACAAATTAGCACTCGTTATTTTATCATCTATGCGTTATTGTTTGTTTCGAGTTCGTTTTGGTTTGAATTTCCTGTAACTCGTAATAAATTAATCATTTTCTGTTTGTTCCGCATGTGCGGCCTTGTAGCCTGAGGCTTTCACCGTCGAAGTTTGTTCACTTAAGTTCCTTCCTTCGCTGTTTTTGCTTGGTTCTTAGATTTTTCCCTTCTCCCCCGAACTTCCCCGAACATCTACTATTTATCTAACGTTTTAATTCCCCCCCCCCCAAAAAACCCAAAAACAAAAACAAAAAAACAACAACAACATTTCCCTGCTCTCAAATGTTGTTTGTGTCCTTCCCTCTCTCTCCCCATCTTGTCTACCGCTCCCCTTATTTTGTGTTTTATGTGTCAGTTTGACTTTTTGTGTGATTAATGTTCGCTCTTTCACGAGCCTCGATCTTGTATACAAAAAAAAATAAAAAATAAAGAGAATGCTTCTTAAATCGATGCGCAATTTTTACAATGATAAAATCTTACGTAGCAATACAATCTAATGACTCGTGCACTTGTATAATTAAATCTGTGTGGCTAATCCAAGAAAAAAATTTGTGATATGCTTAATTACCACATGTTCTCGACTCGTAATTTTTGCAGGGCATGGTTTCAAGTTGGCACCTGTGGTTGGGAAGTTGCTGTCCGAGCTTGCAAGTGGCAGACATCCATCCTACAAACTGACACCATTTCGTATCGGCCGCTTTGCCCTCAAAGCAAATTTGTGAATTTGGTGTCCTGAAATTCATAAAACACGTCTGCTCAAAGCAGGTAAAAGCATTCCTTTGTAACGATAAATTCTAATAAAGCTCTTAAATTCCTCAGCTGTTTGGGGAGAATTTCCCTGATAATTTATAATGATTTGACACTTATTTTATTGATGTCAGATGGGTTCACACTGTTTCCATATCTGCTTTTGACCACTTCTCTTGACTACTCGTTGCTCCATTTGAGAGGTTGGTCTCATCTTGGGTTTGTAAGAGGATGTTGTGAACAGTTACCTGCCAAATGAAAACGAATCCAAGATGAAACGCCAGATGTTAATGTACCAAAATCAGGATGGCCAACAAGAGCTCTCGGCAATGAATATAAAAAAACGTTCTCTTTTTTTGTGTACAAGGTCAAGGCTTGTGGAAGAGAGCTAGAACACTGAACGGATTAAAAACTTGCTTAGAAAATGCTGTGATTCCAATCTTTTTTTCTTAGGTTGTGGGGTGTGGTGGAAAGGGGAGGGGAGAGAGGGGTGACTGAGGTAGGCCATTGGTTGCATAATTGTAAACCTCTTCCTTTGTATAGAAACTTTTTGTGACCATGAGATTTTAAAGTTAGAATGATTTTTATCCATCCAAATCATGTCGATGAATTGCTTTGATAATAAAAACTTTCTCTTTAGCATCCTCCAACATGTCCATTTATTACCTCTGCCACCAAAGGTGGACGGAGGTTATGCTTTCACCCCTGTTTTTGTTTGTTTGTCTGTGAGCAGGATATTCCATCGTATTTGGAAGAAACTTGGTGGAGAGGTTGGGTGTGTGACAAGGTAGAATTGACTCTTGGTTAAGACCTCGATCTGGATCCGGTTTCAATCATTTTTCAAGTGATTCTTCACCGATGAGAGATGGGGCCAAAAACGATATAATATACTGTACAGCAGGATATTTGAAAACGTTGCAGATGGATTCGGAAGAAACTTGGTGCACAGGTTTGGTGTATGACAAGGATGAATTGTTTAGATTTTGGGGAAGAACCAGATCCAGATCCTAGAATTTTTCAAGTGAGTCTTCACCATTGAGAGATAAAGCCAAAAACAATACATTGCACGATATTTCTAAAAGTTCTGGACGGATTGTGACAAAACTTGATGGTTGAGTTGGGTGCATGACAAGAACAAGCTGATTAGGGTTTGGTTAATGTCCGGATCCAGATCTGGCCTATCGATGGGCTACTTTTCATCTTTTTTTTCTGTAGTCCTTTTGTACAAATGTGGCAGCCGAAATCCGAGCCTCCGTTAGGTGCCCGCGGAGTGCGCACCCCGCTGGGGGCCACCCATAAATAGGGGCCTCCCACATCAGCTTTCTTTAAAGTCCAGTAGTGCAACATAGACGTTTCCAATAACAGGATCCTGCATGCCTACCGGCTCCCAATCGCTTCAATGATGCGTTTAATCAAAGTCATTATGTTGCACTTCACAACCACATGGCATACCTATCTGTAAATCTCAATTTTATCAATGAGGATGAAAAATGCAGTGAAACACGTGAAATTCGGACCTTTCGTAGCAGAGTTGTTGTTGTTTATGCGCTCACTTCGCTTTATTCTAAAATCTTAAATGGTTCCTGCTGCCATACATTAAACATCTTCATCCAATTCAGAAAGACAGACGGACTTTTAAAATAGAAACCTGTATATTGTTATGAATTTGGTAGAGCAATATGTAGAGCAGAGTAGATCTGAGTAGGTAAAATGCTCCGGGATGTCGCGATAGCTAGAACCCACTATGTACCTTTAAGTTAGTATGTGTAGGCGTATGCCGGGATAATTGCGTATATATTTCCTGTACGGGGACAGGAAGTGCTAAGTAGTTAGGGTGATAAGGGTAACTTTGTGTGTTTTCCCACCCCTGTGGTCAATCCAATGTCCCTTTTGGCATCGCACCTAGACAGTAGGAATTCATGCCCCTAGCGCACCTACATTAATTAATTCCCTTCCCTTTCACATCAATGGAACAACACCGACCAAAACGCACCCTGCTGAGACACGATGAGAAGGGGGTGGATCTTTTGACGTCATGGGGAAGGGCGGACGAATGGGGGTCACAAGAGGGCGTGATGGTGCGGGAGGGAAGTGACGACACGAAGGAGAAGAAGAAGAGTTCGGAGTTGGACATGAGGCAGAGCAGACGCCATTTGGGGGAGCTGAGAGGATTCAGTCGTGATAGAGTGCACTGGACATTTTTCCCCTCTAGTTCTTCCCTGCCTTCGTTCCCTCCATCTTCCCTGCGATTGGATCGCGTGCTTGCGTGGGCGGCTGTATTCCATTTGTGGCCTCTTGCGTACCATCGACCAACCATTCACGATCTCCAAGGCGCCGGGCAGAGACGACAGCCCCAGAAACCGTGGTCCTTCGGACGGGGCGAGCGTTTGATAGTTGCGGGGCGAGAGGACTGGGGTCGGCGAGCGAGTCGCGTCGGGGAGACCCTTCCCGCCCACGTGTCAGGGCCTAGCCATCCGAGGCCTGCACGATCTCCACGCCACGCTTCCGAGCGAGCAGAGCTAAGAACGCACCACACACACACACACACACACACCATCTTTGTTCATTTCGTCGTCTGCCCTGTGGTTTGTTTAATAACTCTGTTGAGCGGGAGTACTCCATATAGGGGGTTTAGAGCATCATATTTCTTTGTTCTCGGAACCGTTAATAAATCCTTATATTATTTTCTGAATATATCTGAACGCAGTTTCCTGTTGGATTTTAATAGATAAGGCTGCGGAGCTTTGCTGTGTCCCGTCCCTCCATTCCGCGCGTTTAACTTTAGTTTAAGTGTTTGATTTGGAATCCGCTATTGAGTTCTCGCCTCGGGAGTTAAAGCCTCGCAATTGGCTATCCGCAACTGTGGTGTTAATCGCGGTTGCGTGACAAGTGGTGTCGGATTCGAACCCGTCGGACAACTTTTTTGTCCGCGGCGAGACATCGACACGGTCGGGCGTACATTGCGCCCGACGTTCGAACGCAAAATTTTTATAGGCGAGGCGGAGAAATTTGTATAGTCAATTGGACATACGGAGCGCTATATTGCGTCTTCGTCAAATTTAAATTGTGTTCCTGGAATTATTAAAACTAGGGCATTGCCCGTACTATATCTATATCTAAAATTATATCCCCCCCCTCTATTTACATGAAATGGTTTGGTCCAAAGCGAACGGCTTGCGAGTACGGTGACAATCCCCCCCCTCTATTTACATGCAATGGTTTGGTCCAAAGCGAACGGCTTCCGGAGTTTGGTAAAGAAATCGCCATCGCGTGCACAAACGCGCAGGAAAGCGAATGAATCGCAAATTCGTTTTTATTAGTTGTAAAACATAGTTTAACGCCAACATAGTTTGCAAACGTGAAATAAATGAATACGCTCTCAAATGTGCCATCCGAGGCAGAGTGTGCCCGCCACGTTCGGCACACGCGATCGTTCGCTGCTCTCTGATTGGTTGAATCGTTTTTTGGACATAGCTCGGTAAGTAATTGTCCGATTAATATGAAACCTTGAAAAGGCACATCCTCGGGTCCCCAGCAATATACCTGGCAAGTTAAAAGTATATCGGACCCGTGGTTGTCGAGAAACAGCGGTCACAGACAAACAAACGTACAGACAGACAGAGATTACTGGAATTATAGATAGACTAGGGCATTGCCCGTACTATATCTATATCTAAAATTATATCCCCCCCCTCTATTTACATGAAATGGTTTGGTCCAAAGCGAACGGCTTGCGAGTACGGTGACAATCCCCCCCCTCTATTTACATGCAATGGTTTGGTCCAAAGCGAACGGCTTCCGGAGTTTGGTAAAGAAATCGCCATCGCGTGCACAAACGCGCAGGAAAGCGAATGAATCGCAAATTCGTTTTTATTAGTTGTAAAACATAGTTTAACGCCAACATAGTTTGCAAACGTGAAATAAATGAATACGCTCTCAAATGTGCCATCCGAGGCAGAGTGTGCCCGCCACGTTCGGCACACGCGATCGTTCGCTGCTCTCTGATTGGTTGAATCGTTTTTTGGACATAGCTCGGTAAGTAATTGTCCGATTAATATGAAACCTTGAAAAGGCACATCCTCGGGTCCCCAGCAATATACCTGGCAAGTTAAAAGTATATCGGACCCGTGGTTGTCGAGAAACAGCGGTCACAGACAAACAAACGTACAGACAGACAGAGATTACTGGAATTATAGATAGATTAATACGCGCGCGGGAAACAATCTTCCGGAAGGCGGATGTCGGAGATTGATGAGATGGAGGTACGCAGCGAGGCCTCCGTCAGCGTCGGGAGTGAGCCGGAAATAGGGGAATTTGATGCAGAGGTGAGCCTTGGAACCTCCCTCGTCCCGAGCACCAGCTTATGCCCCTCCCCTACCGGGGAGTCGGGAACAAGTGGGACGGCCCCTAGAGACGACCAGGCTTTAATGAAATTTTTAAAGGAATTAATGGATGCTCAGAGTAATAAAATTGATGGGCTGGAAAATAAAATGAGTAATGATATGGGAGAAATGGAAAGTGGGTTGGAAAATAGAATTGAAGGGATGGGAAATAAAATTGAAGGGATGGAAAAGAACGGTGAGCGAAACCTTGCAGAAATTCGGGGAATAAATGATAAAATTGATGGGCTGGAAAATAAAATGAGTAAGGAGATGGGAGAAATGAAAAACGAAATGGATTCCCAGGGGAATGAATGGAGGGAAGGACTGAAGGATATGAGTGACCAAATTAATGGATTAAAAGGGGAAATGGCAATTGTGGCAAGTGTACAGGGGAGCGGGGAATGTCCACAGTTGGATGGGGAATGTGTACAGGTAGATGGGGAATGCCTGCAGGTAAACGTGGAGTGTCCACAGGTGAGCGGAGAATGCCCACAGGTGAATGGGGAAGGAAATTTGGGATGTGAGAGTTGTAATGGGGAATGTTTCCCACATTCTGGCCTGGTTGTTTATCGGGACCGTGTGGATGTCACAACACCCCAACCGGGGGATGAATTTGGAATTGTGCAGCACCAGGGCGGTGGTGCGGAGCAAGAGGGGGTAGAGTTTTTGGGGGTCCGTGCAATGGAGCCGGACCGGGTATTTATTGGGGATATTGATCAAAGCCTGGCGGGGCCAGGAATGATTTGTGGAAATGATGATGATGAGGATGAGGATGATTTGATCCAGCGGCTGGAGACCTGTGACAGTCCCATGGAGGTAGAGCTTGTCCAGGCCCAAAGGAGTCTGGGGGAAGAGGTGAGTTGGTCCAAGGAGGTGGTTGGAATGACCGAGGGGACGCTCACCATACACTGCTATTTGGAAACAGAGGCTCCAAAATTGGACAACCAGTTGGGGGAGTGTGTTGGCTCCGGGCTGGATTTGGATCTTGGAGGATCGGGAGATAGAGCTTCTGGAGATTTGGTCCCTGTAGGGAATTTGGATCGACTGCAGGGAGGGGCAGAACAACCGGGGGTAGAGGTTGTTCCCTGCAGCTGCGGTTTGGCAGTGGGAATGAAAATTTGTAAAAGAAAATTTAAAATAAAATTACAATGGGAACTTGATTTGGAGCAGCCATGGTGGGGATTGGTCCCCGGGCTGCGGGATTTGGACATGGAGAGGTCATGGGTGATGGCCTCGGGCAAAAGTTGCCCCTTTCAAAATTTGGGTATGCCAGCCAGCTGGGAGGCTGTGATGGCGAGATTTGGACGTGGGGTCCATCCTTGGGTGTCGAGGTACGACCTGGGTCCCACGGGGGGTCTGGCGGAGTGTGGCGTCCCTTGTCCGTCGGGGGCGCCGTCCGAGCCGGTGGCTCGGGCCGGCAGGGTCACCGGACCCTGGTGGGGGTTAAGACCTCCAGGGGGGTCCGAGGTGGTTTCTCAAGCCTGGGATGGCAAATATTGAGGACCACTAGGGGGAGGTGTTGTGGGTCGCGCTTTGGTGGTGGCACTGCGGACGGCCAACTTGGGACTGATGTGGTGACCACCCGGGCATGCGACCTGGCACCCTCCTCCAGAGACTCTGGGACAACCAGCATGTGGTGACCTGGCATGGTGGTTGGTCTATGGACGCGGGTCAAACCGAATGGACAGGGATGGAGATAGCCTGCCAGACAACTATTGGGGCATCTGTGGAACGTGATGGTGTGAGTGACCTTCCACAGATGCTCCGTTATGATTTATGGACTCTCGGGTTGGGAAGAGAGCCATGGGGTTGATGAATGGGGAGATGTGTAACGAGCCGAGCATATGGGCCATGCTCGGCTGGCATGTGTATGGCAAAGCATCTTTCTTTGGTGAGGTTAGTAAAATGTGACAAATGTTTGGCATGGGTAATCTGTGGGTTAGATGCAAATTTAAGGGTGGATTTTGAAATGTCATGGTGGACACTGTACAGTGACGCCATTATTGATCCAGGTGTGCAGACCAAAGTGTTGGAGGCTGTGATGAAATTAATAGGGTAGCAAGACACAGCTTTCAACTGGTTGCGGGGGCAACTGTGCTGATATTTGGGACGCGGGGTTATGGGAATGTAGTTGTGTGGTCTTTGGGTCAACGTGGTGCTGTGCGTGTCCGAGGTGTGTGGACCATGTCTTCTGGGTGGATCTCCTGGTGGAGCATGGCTGTTGACTGGACCTTGGTGTGGTCAAGTGTGGGTGAGCACTGGGGGGGCTGCAGTTCTGTAGTCGGACTGGGGGATGATGGGGAGGTGCAGGGGATGTGGCTGTGGGGATGCCACGCACTGCGACCGTGCCCCCCAGGGCCGAGGTTGTGTGTGCGGTAGTGTGTGTTGTGGCAGCAAGTGCTCACCACATTGGCCAGCTGGGGCTGGTGCAGCTGTGTTCCTCGCAAGGGGGCCGAAGGATGGATGGTGGGTCGCACCCTTATGGACACTCGTGGGCCATGTTGGCGTTTTGACTGCTCACCTTGTGACCCTTGCACGGTAGAGGTGCAGAGCTGTCGTGGCCACAGGTGGTTGTGTAGTGATGTTCACCGTTGGATGCGGATCCACATACCTGCCAGTGTAGTGGGGACAAAAGAGAAATTTGGGAGTATTTGGTAGGCCCAATGTGAAATTTTGGGATTTTGAGGGTGGATTGCACTTTGGACCCGACCAACCTGAAACTACCTGCACTTGAGGTGAGTGTTTTGAGGAGTACTGTCTCAGGCTTCAGGACTTGCTTTGGAGATTGGGGACATGTAATTTGGAGTTGGGAGGCGGGTGAGAGTGATGACATGGCCGGTGGGGGGATGGAATGTGGGCCACACAGTGTCTTGTGGGTGGCGTATGTTTTTTGTGTTGTGGTTATGTGTTTTGATGTGGTCGTGAGAGTGGAACCTGGAGAGTGAGTGATGATTATTGGAGATAATGAGGGGTGATAATTGTGCTTTTGGAAATGTGCTTTTGGAAATGTGTAATGATTCAATGATTTGAACTGTGAATGTGATTTCACATGTAGCAGGCCATGGCAAACTTTGAAACACCTTTTGTACTACCATCATCTATAGAATTGTGCTGAGTTGTGTGGAGAATTGAATGGCAGCGGGGGAGGAAGTGTGTTTTGGGGTCTTGTGGGTGGGGAAGGTGTGTGTGTCCGCAGGTACAGAGCAAACTCTGAGGAGCGATGCCTGCGGGCTCCCCTCTGCGGCAATTACCCCTGGCAGCCGGTGGTAACTGGAAATTGGAGCTCGTTGGTGGTGGGTCTGGTTGGGTGCCGCGGGGTGAGGAAGTCCCCCGGTGACCCGTGTTGCTGTGCGGAGGCAGGAGGCAAAGGAGCCTGGTGTGTGTGGAGACCCTCACCGGCGAGGTAACGGCGAAAAGGGGCTGTTGGGCTGTCACGGGGCCAAGAGGTAAAGGGGGGGGGGGCAATGAACTTGTAAGTCGGTTGACTTGTTTTTGGGACTGCGGGCACCACAGCCTGATGCGCCCCCACCATCTTTTTGTGCAGTACCTCCCCGCTGCCTAGTTGAGGAATGCACACACGCACGCGAATGACATCAATGCCATGGTCCTGCAGGGGGGTGTATTGAAATAAGTGCTTTGTTGACTTTGGAAATGCCTTGATGATTTGGAATGAGGATGAGTGGTTAAGGGGTCTGTGTTGCATGAATGTGGGCGAAATCCACTGAGCCATGTCACTCACCTGCAACATCTGGACAGGGCCCGTGGAAATTTAGGGGTGCATTGGGATGGCCCCACAGGTAAGGTTGTGTCTTGTGGCATCCACCGGGGGACGTGGTCTGTAGACCGGGGTATGTACAAAGGCTAGAGTTTTGAGTTTTGGAAAGACGGTTAGGTTTTGTGGTTAAGTTAGTGTTGCATGTTGTTTGTTTCCTCCCTCCACAGGAACAATGAAGCAAATGTACATACTTGCATGATGGTTAAGGGGTTTAGCATGTTAAGGAAGTGTAGGTAGGTAGTCCGACTCACTTCCCACAGCCCTTCCTGATTTATTTCATAGGTTAATTAAGTGTGTGACAGTAAGTGTTAAGGCTGGAATGGTAGCGCCTGCGGTGAACCTTGCAGGAGCTACGGTTCCGGGGGGGGGGGGGGGGGCTGAGTTATGAATTTGGTAGAGCAATATGTAGAGCAGAGTAGATCTGAGTAGGTAAAATGCTCCGGGATGTCACGATAGCTAGAACCCACTATGTACCTTTAAGTTAGTATGTGTAGGCGTATGCCGGGATAATTGCGTATATATTTCCTGTACGGGGACAGGAAGTGCTAAGTAGTTAGGGTGATAAGGGTAACTTTGTGTGTTTTCCCACCCCTGTGGTTAATCCAATGTCCCTTTTGGCATCGCACCTAGACAGTAGGAATTCATGCCCCTAGCGCACCTACATTAATTAATTCCCTTCCCTTTCACATCAATCGGGACCGTCAAATCGGGACCGTCAATTTTTCACAACGTCAATTTCACATCAATTTCACAACAACACCGACCAAAACGCACCCTGCTGAGACACGATGAGAAGGGGGTGGATCTTTTGACGTCATGGGGAAGGGCGGACGAATGGGGGTCACAAGAGGGCGTGACGGTGCGGGAGGGAAGTGACGACACGAAGGAGAAGAAGAAGAGTTCGGAGTTGGACACGAGGCAGAGCAGACACCATTTGGGGGAGCTGAGAGGATTCAGTCGTGATAGAGTGCACTGGACATTTTTCCCCTCTAGTTCTTCCCTGCCTTCGTTCCCTCCATCTTCCCTGCGATTGGATCTCGTGCTTGCGTGGGCGGCTGTCGTGCCGAGGTTCGCCCCGTTGGTGGCCGTATTCCATTCGTGGCCTCTTGCGTACCATCGACCAACCATTCACGATCTCCAAGGCGCCGGGCAGAGACGACAGCCCCAGAAACCGTGGTCCTTCGGACGGGGCGAGCGTTTGAGAGTTGCGGGGCGAGAGGACTGGGGTCGGCGAGCGAGTCGCGTCGGGGAGACCCTTCCCGCCCACGTGTCAGGGCCTAGCCATCCGAGGCCTGCACGATCTCCACGCCACGCTCCCGAGCGAGCAGAGCTAAGAACGCACCACACACACACCCTCTTTGTTCATTTCGTCGTCTGCCCTGTGGTTTGTTTAATAACTCTGTTGAGCGGGAGTACTCCATATAGGGGGTTTAGAGCATCATATTTCTTTGTTCTCGGAACCGTTAATAAATCCTTATATTATTTTCTGAATATATCTGAACGCAGTTTCCTGTTGGATTTTAATAGATAAGGCTGCGGAGCTTTGCTGTGTCCCGTCCCGCCATTCCACGCGTTTAACTTTAGTTTAAGTGTTTGATTTGGAATCCGCTATTGAGTTCTCGCCTCGGGAGTTAAAGCCTCGCAATTGGCTATCCGCAACTGTGGTGTTAATCGCGGTTGTGTGACAATATTTATGTTTAAAAAGACCTTTATTTATTTCCAAGTATAATCGATCATTTCTTCTTGTTTCTCTACTTTTTCCAGTAATATCCCTACATCCTTTTTCATTTGAAAAAAAAGAGGTTTTTTTACTTGTTAAATATCTTTCCAACGACCTCAAAGTATATGGAATGAAATTTACTATGAATTATTTACTCGATTTTACGTCATTTCCTCCATCTTGCGGAAGTACCTTTAGGACGCGAGTCAGCGTTATATTCTTTCTTAACATACTCGGCATTCGGCTCACATAAGCTATGCTGCTCTATGAGTTTGGCTGACACTGCAAAAAGGAAAGGATGCTAAATATTACAGCGAGGCAATGGGCCTAGTGAAGGAAGTGGGGACTTCCAGATTCCTCATGTATCTGGTCAGCTGGTACGATATACTTGTCCAGATCAACTAAGTCAGCAAGGTATTGCAGTCAAAGGACGTGCAGTTGGATGTTGCATTAGACGTAATCCAGGCGTGGCTCACTTTCGCTCACTTCACCTTTTCAAAGGCTAACTTTTCTTACGAGTCTGCAGATGAACCAGTTTGAGACCCACACCCACAGACAAAGTTCAAAGTTGAATTTTTCTACAGGATTATTGATGTTTGTCTGACTGCACTGGACAGGAGATTTGAGCAGATGCACTGCATCCTACAGCCATTCAACTTTCTATTTAACATCACAGCCACGAAAGCTTTAAGTGACAATGATCTTCGAAAAAGCTGGAACGACCGACATATCCAGTTAACTCATTGCAATTCAAGCGATTTGGAACCCATCAAGCTACTGGAAGAACTCAAGCTTCTGCGCAACTCAGTGCTGGAAATATGTTCTCCACTTGAAACACTGAGCTACATATATAACTAAAAACTCCCTCATTGACACTTATCCAAATGTACACGTGGCTCTGAGGGTTTTTCTGACGATGCTGGTTACTGTTGCATCTGCAGATTGCTGTTTCTCAAAGCTGAAGCTCATAAAGAACGACTTGCGCTCTACAATGTCACAGGACAGACTGTCACACCTGAACATCATCTCAATCGAGAAGGACTTAGGACGAAGACTGAAGTATGATGACATTATTTACAACTTTGCATCCAGGAAAAGTTGAAGGGTGAAATTGTAAAGTATCAATGATTGTTGTGTGTGTGTGTGAGTCATGATATTTTGACTCCATGACTCATACATGTTTGATGCTCTTCTCTGCATCCCCTCAGTGAATATCTGAATAATTTATCTATCTATAATTCCAGTAATCTCTGTATGTGTGTTTGTTTGTTTGTCTGTGACCGCTGTTTCTCGACAACCACGGGTCCGATATACTTTAAACTTGCCAGGTATATTGCTGGGGACCCGAGGATGTGCCTTTTCAAGGTTTCATATTAATCGGACAATTACTTACCGAGCTATGTCCAAAAAACGATTCAACCAATCGGAGAGCAGCGAGCTATCGCGTGTGCCGAACGTGGCGAACACACTCTGCCTCGGACGGCACATTTGAGAGCGTATTCATTTATTTCACGTTGGCAAACTATGTTGCCGCTATGTTGGCGTTAAACTATGTTTTAAAACTAATTAAAACCATTTCATGTAAATAGAGGGGGGGGGGGGGGGGGGATTGTCACTGTACTCACAAGCCGTTCGCCGTTCGCTTTGGCGTTGCGAATGGACCAAAACATTTCATGGACCAAACCATTTCATGTAAAGCGTTCGCTGGACCAAAACATTTCATGAACCAAACCATTTCATGTAAATAGAGGGGGGGGGATTGTCACCGTACTCGCACCCACGTACCCACGTACCCACGTACGGGCATTGCACCCACGTACGGGCATGCCCTAGTATCCATAACAGACCAATTCCACCACATAATACTTCAAAATAATTATATTTTTGAGCACTTTTCGGAATGATGTGACATTCACTTTGTTCTGTTCTCGAGTTGTTGCCTTTGGCCTTTATTTGCAGGAATTCGTCATTTTTGTCTGTTCAGTCTGTACTACATCTGTGCCCAGTTTGTTGGTGATCGGCAAAACGGGTCATTATTGACAGAGCTATGTGCGTATAGATATATTCAGAAATCATCAGATCTGCATTTGCTTTTTCCATCGTGAAATTCGAATAAACGACGTCATTTTTCCTGTTGGAATTTCTCCTCTCGTAATTTTATTTTAGCGATTGATTGGGGGTTTTTAAGAGGGTTCCACAAACTAATTTTGAAGGATTTCTGCAGCTCAGTTTCTGAGATATAAATATATAATTTTAATGTTTGGATTTTTGGTCACTGATTTTTAAGGTCAAATTTGTATTTTTGTATCCCAATGGAACCTGACAGTCAATTCCTCAGTCAGATTTGATTTGATGTGCCTTAATTCATAGATTTGATGTGCTTTAATGCAAAAACCCACTTCTTTCTCTGATGATTCATTCCAGAGTTATTGTTAGAAATGTGATTTTCACCCTTTAATGATGACCTTGACATTTAACTTGGTTAATTGTTGGCCACATATCACACTCTCGTTGACCCACACTACTATCCTATCAAGTTTGGTTACAATCGGTACAGGCATAGCCGAGATACGACAATACATTACCCATGATGATGTGTAAAGACAGATACATGCAGAGACTGACAGAACTGGTCATTCTAATACTTTGCTAACCCTTCTGGAACCGAGGTATGAATCGATTCTTCGCCTGAAGATCTGTCACCATATTATTAGCCCTCCAATAGAAAGGGCCCCCACGTGAGTTTTGCAGCCCCCTCCCCCACTTGAGGTTTGCAGGGGGGCACTCACATACCCAGCGGAGGCTCTGGCCGAACTGAACTGGCCGAACTGGCCGAACTGGCCGAACTAAACCATTGATTGTGCCAAGTTAATTGACTGAAAATAAAGCAAGGATTCAGGGCAGCCGTCATTAGCAGAAGTGAACGTTGGGTAACCTTGGGCAATCTTGTTATTTCGTTGACATGGAATAGATGACAGTACAGCGTACTTGGAATTCAGAAGGGGTGATCCACTTTACCTTGGTTGAGTTTGGCTTATAGTTACTGTATTTGTCTATTATTACTTTACAAGATAAACGAATAAAATATTTACTTCGTCCTTGTGAATATGTAACCTCTAGTCTCACTCATACTCAAAGTTTCAGACTGTGCCTTCTCATTGAAGGGAAAAGTCGTTATGTTATCAGCATTTCTAAGGAATTGAAGAGGATGATTGGGGAAGAGGGTTACAAGATAATTTTGGTATATAATACACAGTTACAAAGTAAAGCCAGATTATTTTTTTTGTTAAGCCCCTGTTTTGTTTTTTTAAGTGGTTTATTTTTTTTGTTACAAAATAGGTTGTAAAGAAAACTAACATGTGCATATTGGGTTAGAATGCAATGACAATAACCTTTGCGTATTCATCGTTGTGATCAATGTAAGGGGTGTTGCAAAACATTTTACCTTTTTTCCCCCTGAGAACCCGTTACGGTTGTGCACGCATTCGGGGGAAAAAAAGGTAAAATGTTTTGCAACAACCCTTACCATTTAGAGGTGCTGTGTGGCTTGTTGTGTTTGTTTTGTGTCTGTGCGTGTTTATTTGTTGCATTTGCATGTTTGCATACGTGTTGGTACTTGTTTGCATGCATGTGCCTATACAGTGCCTTCAGAAAGTATTCACACCCCTTGAGTTTTTCACATTTTTGTTGTGTTACAGCCTCAATTTAAAATGGAGTACATTTGCATTTTTTGTCACTGATCTACACATAATACCCCATAATGTCAAAGTGGAATTTTATTTTCAGAAATTTTTACAAAATAAAAATGAAAAGCTGAAATGTCGAGTCAATTAGTGTTCAACCCCATTGCTATGACACTCAAATTCAACTCAGGTGTATGCAATTGACTTTGACCATCCTTGAGATGTCCCAACAACTTGACTGGAGTTCACCTGTGGACAATTCAATTGATTGTACATGATTTAGAAAAACGCACCTTTCTATGTAAGGTCCAAAGGTTGACTGCAGGTCAGAGCAGAAACTCTACCATGAAGTCCAATAAACTGTCTATAGAACTCAAAGATAGAATTGTGAGGAGGCATAAATCTGGGAAGGGTATAATGATTTCTCGTGTTGAAGGTTCCCAAGAGCACAGTGTGCTCCATCATTAGGAAATGGAAAGAATATGCTGGACCAAACTTCCTACAGCTGGCTGTCCGACCAAACTGAGCAAGAAGGACCTTGGTGATCAGGTAGGTGATCAAGAAACCAATGACCAGTCTGACAGAACTACATAGGTCCTTGGCTGAGATGGGAGAACCTGCCGGAAGGACAGCATTCTCTGCACTTCACAAATCTAGGCTTTATGGGAGAGTGGCCAGACAAAAGCCACTCATGAGAAAAAAACCCACATGAAAGACAGAGCATGGTAGAGGATTTTTTGCTCTGATGAGACAAATTGACCTCTTTGACCTGAAGGCAACCTTTGGAAATCGAGCACAGCTCATCGAACACTATCCCTGCCATGAAGCATGGTGGTGGCAGCATCATGCTATGGGGATGTTTTCAGTGGCAGGGAATGGGAGACTTGTAAGGACCAGTACACCCGTTTACTATGGGAGCTGCAGGGGGAGTCATGTTATTATCCTTATTAGTCCCCTACCTGTGTACACCGTAGGGGACTATAGGTTTGCACTCTGTCCCTCCGTCTGTCAGTCTGTTGGTCCATCAGTCCGTCACGCAAAGAACAGCTTTCCGGACTTTTTTTCCCTAAACTCTTAAAAGTAATGATTTCAAACTTGGCACATGGTTTCCTCATGATAAGTTACAGATCAAGTTCGAACTTCACGACGTTTCGATCATTTTTCACAAAGTTATGGCACTTTGAACTTTGGGAATTTCCCCAACAGTTTTCCGGACTATAATTTGGAGTGCGGTAAGTCATAATACTGTCTTCTATGACAGTGCTACCCAATGCCGGTAGGGGACATGTATTGCAGCGCAATACTCAGAATGCTTGTTATTATTAATATTGTTATTTTAGATCAGGTCATTGAAAAGATCACACCATGCCTCACCATTTTAAATTCCCGATAATAAAATTTACTTCTGTGGGTATCGTGGCTTTGCTATAATGTCATTAATGATGGGCTGGAACAGTTTATTCAACGGTGCAGCCTCATGAGTATGCCAAAGTCTGAAGCATCGGCCTAGTGTCAGGTGTGCTTCTATCTTCTTTATTTATTAGACATCCTACGGATGTAAATGGACACTTGCTTTGCTCTGCATGCGTTGCACATCATGCACATCATATGCAGTGAATTTCACCTCACTCCGCCTTGTATTTATTGTAATAAAAAAACGCTGTTGTACACGGCCCATGAGGCTCGGTTTGCAAGCCGCAATTGCAATGTTTGTTTGCAATGCTTGCAAGTTTGCAAGTCGCAAGTCGCAAGCCGTAAATCTGCATTTGCAATGGAGGAGACGCCATTACTTTTTTATGGAAAATGGTTTACAAGTTTGTTTTTTTTAATCCTCGAAAAAATAGACCGTAGTGAACACACATTCGTGTTAAAAGGTTGGTCCATAGAACCTACCTTCATGAAAGGGGACAGACATCTGTAAAAACTCACAAACATGTAACCTGACATTGTGTTTTATATGGTAAATGTTAGATCAGGTCATTGAAAGGATCAGAACATGCATGACATTATGACGTGTTAGATCAGGTCATTGAAAGGATCAGAATGTGCATGATATAATATGTTAGATCAGGACATTGAAAGGATCAGAACATGCATGACATTAGATCAGGTCATTGAAAGGATCAGAACATGTATGATATTACAGTTGTGGCCAAAAATATTGGCACCCTTGCACGTTTTTCAAATAATGCACCATTTCTTCCAGAAAATTGTTGAAATTAAAAAATATTTTGGTTTCCACATATGTATTTCTTTGGTTTGCAGTGGAACAAAACAAAAAAGCTGAAAATAATTACTAAATCTTAGCTTATTCCATGCAGAAATCCTAAAATGGCCCGGACAATATTATTGGCACCTTTTAGAAGTTGTTAGAAATAATTAGATTTCAAGCAGGTGATTCTCCTTTACTTTGGAATTGAACTCACCTCTGGTGAGTTGCAGGTACCTGCAATATAAAAATAACTCATTCAACCAGTTTGAATAGAGAAAAGGAGTCATTCTGCTGTTTTGTGTCGCTGTGTGTACCGCAATGAGCATGGAGAAAAGATTTTTTTTTTAAACCCAGAGAATTGTCTGAGGAGGTCAGACACAAGATTGTAGCCAAGCATGGACAATCTCAAGGCTACAACTCCATCTCCAAAGACCTTGATGTTCCTGTGTCCACCATACGCAATGTTATCAGGAAGTTTAAGGCCCATGGCACTGCAGCCAACCTCCCTGGACGTTGCTGCAAGAGAAAACTTGTTCGAAGATTGCAGCGAATGATTGTTCGAATGGTGGAGGAAGCACCTCGATCAACTGCCAAACAGATTCAAGCTGACATTCAGACACAAGGTACGGCAGTTTCATCTCGCACTATCCGTCGCCAACTCAATGAAAGTGGGTTTTATGATAGGAAACCCAGGAGGACCACACTGCTGAGAGAGAGACCAAAAAACAAAACACCTGAACAACACCTGAACAAGCCAAAATATTTGTGGGAGAATGTCCTGTGGACAGATAAGACCAAATTATGGCTTTTTGGTAAATAACATCATCTCTATGTTTACAGAAAACAAAATGAAACCTTCAAAGAAAAGAACACCTTCCCTACAGTCAAACATGGAGGAGGTTCAGTAATGTTTTGGGGTTGCTGTGCTGCCTCTTGAATGTGTGCATGGTATTGTCCTGTGGCTGGCTCTCAGTTAACACCGAGAGTACGCCACGGCTGGCAATCAAGCTTAATGAAGGCATTATCCAATTGATGGCGGATGATACGCGAGACGGAATGAAAAATACCTACTCACCTGGACGGCCGGCGAGCAGGCATCTTCACCCTGCAAATTAATAAACCACATGAAACGGAATTTATGTACAAAATAACACGGCTTTATTGCCCGACCCCGAGAACAAAGAACGCGACCATAAATAAATAATATTCCTAAATCGGGACGTCCCCACACCTCACTTCAAATACAAGCACAGGGGAAGAATTAATCAAATAAAACGTTGTGTTCTGTGGTGCGGCTTAGCTCTGTCGGGATGCAGCGTCCGTCAGGAATTGTTAGGTCTGAGCACGTCGTCCAGGCCCCAAGTGTGCAGTCCGGACGTGGCTCCGATCGGCGGGAACTAGGTCTCGATGCACCCTCGTTCGCGCTCCACCAGGCCCACGTACGCCGCCGCGGCAGCTTCGCCTGCATGGTCGTTGCTCGCACGCGAGGTTCCGTGCATGAACAACCCGAGAGGATGAATGTCAGCGCTCCACCGTCTCTCCACCATTCGTCATCGCCCAACGAGCAAGGGTCCAACGGAAAGAGATCCATCGCAAGAGAAGGCAAGAAGGGAAGAGAGGTCCAGGCATGAAGGAATCCAAGGATGAGAGGGAGGAAATGTTGGCCAGCGAGTCGTTTTACTGGCCGTCTCATGACGTCAGCCCTCTTCCTCTCCAATCCCTGCCTCGCCTCTTGACCCCTCGAATGTTCTGATCTCGTCCGTCCCCTCTCATTGGCCGAGCGCTTCACACCCTTCATGTCATGCCATCGGTCGGTGGCCAATCAGTGTGTCGCTCCCTCCACCTTCCTTCCACCAATCACGGGGAAGCTCTCCGCCCCTCCCCTGACCAATCACAGTCCTTCCCGACTCTGCCAATCGGCGGCCAGCTCTTACCCTTCCCCCGACCAATCACGAGTCTTTCTGGGCGTGTCCATTGCCTGTCTGCTAGACGTGTGTTGCCATGCCAGCTGGCGATGCGGCTGGCTGCGGCTCCATTGGCGGTGCCCCAAACTGGCTTCCTGTGAGTCGTATTGTTATTGTGGTGGAGGGGGAATTTAAGTAGGGTGTGGTGCGTGAATGGGCCTAGCTAATGGCTGTGGGTGTGTTGCCATATGGGACACAGGTATGATCACAAGTTTGACATACCGGGGAATTAGCATAATCCCTACTCTACCTATCACACGATCATCCTTGTATGATCACAAATATACACGATCTGACAAACTGCATAAACAGATCCCTGACTAACTGTACATCGAAATGGTTCTTCTTCTTCATGACATCAGAGCACCTACCTATGCAGATCTACCTGGATCTATATATCCCCCTACCCAAAATTCATAATAGTATCATGAAATCAGGAGATTACCAAGGCATTTTGGAGCACAATGTTCAACCCAGTGTCAGAAAGCTGGGTCTCCGTCAAAGGTCATAACATCTTGCAGCAGGACAATGACCCCAAACACACTTCAGAAAGCACCCAGGAATGGTTCAAGACAAAACGCTGGACTGTTCTGAAGTGGCCATCAATGAGTCCAGATGTAAATCCCATTGAACACCTGTGGGGAGATCTGAAAACAGCAGTTGGGAGAAGGCACCCTTCAAATCTGGGAGAACTGGAGCAGTTTGCACAAGAAGAGTGGGCCAAACTGCCAGAAGAGAGGTGTAGGAAGCTCATTCATGGCTTTAGGAAATGCTTGACTGCAGTTATTTTGTCCATAGGCTGTGCTACCAAATATTAAGTCTTGGGTGTCAATAATTTTGTCAATGCCATTTGTTTTTCCTTTCTGATTTAAAAGGATATATTAAGTTCTCAATCAAAAACAAAGCTTCTGTATGTTATATTAACAGTGCAATAAAGAATTGTGGAGACCAAATACTTTTGTCAATTTCGAC
Source organism: Myxine glutinosa (assembly GCF_964187855.1). Taxonomy (NCBI): domain Eukaryota; kingdom Metazoa; phylum Chordata; class Myxini; order Myxiniformes; family Myxinidae; genus Myxine; species Myxine glutinosa. Next base: position 114,849,242 of record NC_136264.1, read on the forward strand.
TTCTTTTTAGAGAAAATTGAAGTGAGTGAGTGAGTTATTTGAAAAAAGTGCAAGAGTGCCAATATTTTTGGCCGTGACTGTATAATATATTAGATCAGGATTTTAAAGGATCAGAACATTCATGACATCATGACATGTTAGATCAGGTCATTGAAAGGATCAGAACATGCATGACATTATCACATTAGATCAGGTCATTCAAAAGATCAGAACATGCATGACATTATAACATGTTAGATCAGATCATTGAAAAGATGAGAACATGCATGACATTATGACATTAGATCAGGTCATTGAAAAGATCAGAACATGCATGATATAATAATATGTTGGATCAGGTCATTGAAAGGATCAGAACATGCATGATATTATAATGTTAGATCAGGACATTGAAAGGATCAGAACATACATGACATTATGACATGTTAGATCAGGTCAATGAAAGGATCAGAACATGCATGACATTATAACATGTTAGATCAGGTCATTGAAAGGATCAGAATGTGCATGATATTATAACATGTTAGATCAGGTCATTGAAAGGATCAGAACATGCATGATATTATAATATGTTAGATCAGGACATTGAAAGGATCAGAACATGCATGACATTATAACATGTTAGATCAGGTCATTGAAAGGATCAGAATGTGCATGATATTATAACATGTTAGATCAGGTCATTGAAAGGATCAGAACATGCATGATATTATAATATGTTAGATCAGGACATTGAAAGGATCAGAACATGCATGACATTATAACATGTTAGATCAGGTCATTGAAAGGATCAGAACATGCATGATATTATAATATGTTAGATCAGGACATTGAAAGGATCAGAACATGCATATAATATGTTAAATTAGGTCATTGATCGGATCAGAACATTTATGACGTGTTAGATCAGGTCAATGAAAAGATCAGAACATGCATGACATTATAACATGTTAGATCAGATCATTGAAAAGATCAGACTGTGCATGACATTATAACATGTTAGATCAGAACAGGCATGGCATTATAACAAGTTAGATCAGAACACGCATGACATTATAACATGTTAGATCCGGTCATGGAAAAGATATCATTAATATTATGCCATTATCATGTCTCATTACTTTTGTAAGGAGAAGGGTCTTTGGAAAAACACCACAAAAAATGCCTTGGAAGAACACGTTTCCGGCAGGAAAGATCGTGGTATTAATCCTTGTGCGGCATATAGACTACAGTAGATCTACGATCGGGTGCATTCAGCGACGTGATAAGCATCGAGTGATGTTCGGATTCCTCCAAATTTCTTTGTTTAGTGTTAAACAGCATTAGCGACTGTTTAAAAAGTTGATCGTATGTGTTTGTGGTTTATTTATTTTTTTACTTCTGGTAGAGGCCGTTGGCCCGTTGCTCCCATGAGAACGCCATGATAAGCTATTTTATTTATAAACGTTGACACGGCGTTTGTTCAAGGAGGTAAAACCCCCTTGGGGAGGTGGTACATTATTATTATCGATATTGTTTTGTAATCTATATTATAAGGCAGGAGTGTCTGTCCATCCATCTCCAAACTACTCCCTCAGTTTTGGGGCTAGCCCCGCCAAACCCTCTGTGGAACGTTTTGGTGTCCCAGCGGATATTGTAAGGTAGGTAGATGGTTTCATAAATTCCTCAAAATTATGATTTTGAAATTGACTCCATACTGAACTGCTCCAAATCCGGAAGTGAACACATGACGATAATGAACTGGTTTTATAATATATCAATACAATCGTCATTTAACACAGTATTTTGTTATTGTATCAATTTATGATTGGAGTTATGCTGTTTGGAATTGAGTGAATACAATTATGATTTTGAACTTCCAACCGTACGGAACTGCTCCACATCCGGATGTAACGTCATCACGGATTTAAATATTTGTGTTATGCACCATCGGTAGATTTGCCGCATCGACCGATCGCGCTGCACTATCAATGGATCCATCGTTCATGCAGGCATCGGTAGATGGCGCAGGCATCGATCAATCGCGTATGTGACCAGCTTGCGAGATACTTAATTGCATCCTTTGTTTGTCCTGTCTTTGTTCTAATGACCAGAAAGTGAGATACTTAATTGCATCCTTTGTTTGTCCTGTCTTTGTTCTAATGACCAGAAAGTGAGATACTTAATTGCATCCTTTGTTTGTCCTTTCTTTGTTCTAATGACCAGAAAGTGAGATACTTAATTGCATCCTTTGTTTGTCCTGTCTTTGTTCTAATGACCAGAAAGTGAGATACTTAATTGCATCCTTTGTTTGTCCTGTCTTTGTTCTAATGACCAAAAAGTGAGATACTTAATTGCATCCTTTGTTTGTCCTGTCTTTGTTCTAATGACCAGAAAGTGAGATACTTAATTGCATCCTTTGTTTGTCCTTTCTTTGTTCTAATGACCAGAAAGTGAGAAACTTAATTGCATCCTTTGTTTGTCCTGTCTTTGTTCTAATGACCAGAAAGTGAGATACTTAATTGCATCCTTTGTTTGTCCTGTCTTTGTTCTAATGACCAGAAAGTGAGATACTTAATTGCATCCTTTGTTTGTCCTTTCTTTGTTCTAATGACCAGAAAGTGAGATACTTAATTGCATCCTTTGTTTGTCCTGTCTTTGTTCTAATGACCAGAAAGTGAGATACTTAATTGCATCCTTTGTTTGTCCTTTCTTTGTTCTAATGACCAGAAAGTGAGATACTTAATTGCATCCTTTGTTTGTCCTGTCTTTGTTCTAATGACCAGAAAGTGAGATACTTAATTGCATCCTTTGTTTGTCCTGTCTTTGTTCTAATGACCAGAAAGTGAGATACTTAATTGCATCCTTTTTGTCCTTTCTTTGTTCTAATGACCAGAAAGTGAGATACTTAATTGCATCCTTTGTTTGTCCTGTCTTTGTTCTAATGACCAGAAAGTGAGATACTTAATTGCATCCTTTGTTTGTCCTTTCTTTGTTCTAATGACCAGAAAGTGAGATACTTAATTGCATCCTTTGTTTGTCCTGTCTTTGTTCTAATGACCAGAAAGTGAGATACTTAATTGCATCCTTTGTTTGTCCTGTCTTTGTTCTAATGACCAGAAAGTTAGTTGATTTCACAACTTTTGGGTCATTTTCATGCGTTGTGGCTCATCACTGGCCTATATAATGGGTCCTCTTTCTCCTGTTTGACTTACACTTCCCATTGAGTGATAAGACGATACAACATGGATGATAACTTCATACGACATATCCAGGAAATAGCCGACAGCCCGATCGGATGATAGAGCGCGATCGATCGATGCCTGCGCCATCTACCGATACCTGCACGAACAATGGATCCATTGATGGCGCAGCGCGATTGGTCGATAGAGCGCGATCGATCGATGCCTGCGCCATCTACTGATACATGGACGAACATTGGATCCATTGATAGCGCAGCGCGATCGGTCATAGCACAAATCTACCGATGGCGCATAACATTTGTTTATGTCACTGATGTTGGTAAAAGTTTATTATTTATATCAATGTTATTTAATTTGTGATTGGAGTTATGCTGTTTGAAATTGAGTTAATACAATTGTGATTTTGAATTTCCAACCATATGGAACTGCTCCATATCAGCATGGTTTTAAATATTTGTTTATGTCACGAGTGTTGGTAAAAGTTTATTTTTTATATGAATGCTATTTAATTTCTGATTGAATTTGTGCTGTTTGGAATTGAGTGAATACAATTACGATTTAGAATTTCCATCATACGGAACTGCTCCATATCCGGATGTAACGTCAGCACGGATTTAAAATTTTGTTTCACGAGTGTTGGTAAAAAATATTTCATATTCATGCTATTTAATTTGTGATTAGAGTTATGCTGTTCGGAATGAAAATGGAGATATTGAGATAAAATCAATGAGGAAATGCCGTGAGGGTTTCTACTTTCTAACCATGACATTCACGGATTGCCATATGCAGATCCGCCATTGACTGGGTATAGAACCATTCAAACAGTTATGTTTTTCGTGCAAGTCCTTCACGAACCTGCTGTCCATGCTTGATGTTCAACTACAGGTGGCACAGGAATGTGGAATTTACTGGTTCCTGGTTTAGCATTCACCATTTCCGCATTGTCTGTATGCTTTCGGCTCCTTAACTCGCTGGTAACATCTTACTATAATTCACCAAATGTCCATCTGTCTGGCTGTCTGTCTGTTCGAAGGTACCATAAAAACTGCTGAACCGATCGCAAAGATATTTTGGGTGGATAATACTGGGATCACCAGGAGTAAAATAGGCTATTTAGTTTTCCCAATTTCAGCTTTAGTCTCCAGCATTCTCAGGTTTGGACTTCCGCATAACATTCGCGTTCGCATAACGTTCATTGTTCTCATTGTGACGATGTTGTTTTCCCGGTTGCCACACAAACGGCTGCACCGATCGCTGCACAGCTGCACCGATCGAACTCGGTGACCTCGGACAAAGACCTTTTATAAGGACACGGGTTGAATCCCTGCTTGAGAGAATTCCATCCCCCTCCCGCAATCACGGCCGTCTCTCCAACTTACAATCCTACGAGATATGCGGAAAGGACGACCCAAAACCAATATAAACATCATTAAACATCATTCGTATATAAACATCATTAAAAGTAAATAATGACCTCGGCCAAAGTTCAAACGACATTTAATCTCCACATGAGAGAATTCCACATAGCTATTTGGGCGGTGAATACGCTAACAGATCGCTGTCTCCATCGATCTTGCCAAGGCCGTAACACCTATCGGCTCAAAATCCTTTTAACTGTTCATTTGGTAGTTTTTACAATGAAGGAAACACGTATCGGGAGTACATACGACATCGGGAGTACTAACTGCACGCGTCTTCAGTATCAAGCTTAAATCTGTCATGGCGGATCTGAAGAGCGGAATGCTTGGAGAAGTGGTGGACTACTACGGCATGAAGGAGGATCAGAAACGTGGACTCGCACACTGCCACATCCTGCTGATACTTGCTCCCGCATGACGTTATTTTTCCGGGTGCCGCACAAACGTCTGCACCGATTGAGATTTAACGGATGTTTATATAAATCGTTTAAAAGAAAAGAAGCCTTCAATTTCTCATATTTATCCTTTTCATTTGGGCCTCCCAATTGAAGCCCCGCCAATAGGGCGGGTACCGTTGCTATACGGAAAGGACGACCCAAAAACCAATATAAACATCATTAAATATTATTCCTATATAAACATCATTAAAAGTAAATAATGACCTCGGCCAAAGTTCAAAGGACATTTAATCTCTACATGAGAGAATTCCACATAGCTATTTGGGCGGTGAATATGCTAACAGACCATTTGGGCGGTGTATATGCTAATACGCCGTAACACCTATTTGAAACACGATGGAATAATATTTTGATGATTTGCATGTGATATGATTTAACGGATATTTATATGAATCGTTTAAAATTTTAAAAAGCCTTCAATTTCTGATATTTTACCTTTTCATTTGGGCCTCTTAATTGAAGCCCCGCCCATAGGGCGGGTACCGTTTCTAGTTAATATTATGCTATTATTTTTTATCATTCTTTTTGTTATTATAAGCGGCCTTGGAAAAAGGCCACGATAAAGCTAACCTCACATGAATATACACCTCAACACACATCCCCATTGGTGGCAATGGTGGGGAAAACTTGCTTGGGGGAGAAACCCCCTTGGGGATTGGGGCAAATGAATGTGCTACAACCTTCATTGTGTAACCCAAAGTAATCTTGTCAAATTTGTTTGAGATTGGATAAATAACGACCGAATATATCACGGTCAAAAATCGTGAGACAGACAGACACCAAATTGCGTATTTTAGTAAGATAGAGGGAACAATGAATGGAGCCAAATACAGGCAAATCCTTGAGGAGAACCTGCGTCAGAGTGCAAAAGACCTTGGACAGCGGCAAAGATTTACAGTCACGTGAAAAAGTAAGTACACCCCATGTAAAGTTTTGACTTTTTCAACATACAGCTATTTGATCTTCATTTCAACAATATTGATAGAAAAGGGATGAAACTTTCATAATATAACAAATATCATGAAACATTTACATTTTGTAGTCCATTGTATAATTTAAATAAACATAAATGCAAATTTCGCATGTGGAAAAAGTAAGTACACCCGATGAAATGCTTTTTAAAAATCTTTTTAACATATGTGGACATGTCAATATGTGATTTTCATTTAAACAGTATCTATAGATAAAGGTGATCTAATTGAACAAAAAACAATGTAAAATTGACTTTGCAATAATTTATTCAACAAAAAATTAACAGAGATGCCATTTCCTTCTGTGGAAAAAGTAAGTACACTCTTTTTGTATACTGAATCGAGGCTCGTGAAAGCTAACATTTATTTCACAAACAAATCAACCAGACAAACAAAACACACAAAAAGAGGGAGGGGAAGACAAGATGGGGAGAGAAGGGGAAGCACACAACCACAACATTTGAGAGCAGAGAGAAGTGTGGGAGGGAGATGGCTTGGGGGCAGGAGGCGTGGGAGGGGGAGGGCGGGGGGGGAGAGGTATAAAACACAAGGGGACCGAAATTAGCGGGGGTAGAAAAGATCAAGGTTTTGGATGGGGGAGGATAAGAGATGGTGGTGAACAGCTGTTTTAAAGACCTGGAGGGTGCAGTGGGATTGAAGAGAGTGAGGGAGTTTGTTCCAGAGGTGGGAGAAAAGAGGAATGAAGGAGTGAAGGTGAGCAGAAAGTCTTGATTTTGGCAGTTTAACCATAAGAGGGTTGCAGGCAGATCTTGTGTGACCTGTAGGAATATTTGGGGGACAGAGCCCAGAGAGGCCTGGGGGGGGCAAGGCCAGAGAGGAGTCGGTAGAAGACGGATAGGCTCTAATAGCTCTCATAGGTGGTATTGCCCCCTTTGGCAGAAACAACCTCAAGTAGGCGTTTCTTATAACTGTCTACCAGTCTCTGACATCGACTGGGAGAATTTTTTGCCCACTCCTCCATGCAGAATTCTTTCAGCTGTGTGATGTTTGAGGGGTTTCTTGCATGCACAGCTCGTTTCAAATCCCCCCACAACATCTCGATTGGATTTAGATCCGGGCTTTCACTTGGCCATTCCAGAACCCTCCATTTCTTTCTTTTCAGCCATTCCTTGGTGGATTTACTGGTATGTTTAGGGTCATTGTCATGTTGCAAGGTCCACCTTCGGTTGAGCTTCAACTTTCCGACAGATGGCCTCACATTCTCCTCAAGCACCCTCTGGTACAATGAACAATTCATAGTGGATTCTATGATGGTGTGGTGCCCAGGTCCTGATGCAGCAAAGCTGCCCCAAACCATAATATTTCCACCACCGTGATTTACAGTTGGTATCAGGTTCTTGTGGTCAAATGCTGTCTTTGGTTTTCGCCAAACATGTCTTCTGGTACTGTGGCCAAATAGCTCTACCTTTGACTCATCTGTCCAGAGCACATTGTTCCAGAAGTGCTGGTCTTTGCCGAGGTGTTCATTGGCAAACTTTTTAGTCTTGCCCTGATGTTCTTTCTGGACAGCAATGGTTTCCTCCTGGCACACCTCCCATGTAGATCAAATTTGTGCAGCCTCTTTCTAATGGTAGACTCGTGCACTTTGACATCAACAGTGGCAAGAGCTACCTGTAGGTCCCGTGATGACATTCTGGGGTTCTTAGAGACTTCTTTCAGCATCTTGCGGTCTGCTCTCGGGCTGAACTTGCGGGGGCGGCCTGGCCTGAACAAGTTGGCAGTTGTTTGGAATCTTCTCCACTTGTAGATGAGCTTCCGGACAGTCGAATGATTGATTTCAAATTGTTTGGAGATCTTTTTAAATCCCTTCCCAGACTCGGAGGCATCTATAACCTTCTTTCTGAAGGCCTCAGAGAGCTCTTTTGATCTAGGCATGGTGACGCCGCACACTTCAACAACAAAGAGCAAACAAAACTAAATGTCTGAGGCTTAAATAAGACAGGTTCCTCCAAGATCCTCTCTAACGATGTTCTAATCATTTGCACCTGAGCTGGTGCACCTGATTCTAATTTTAGGTATTTGAAGAAGTGATAAATGTAGGGGTGTACTTACTGTTTCCACATGCGAAATTTGCATTTATGTTTATTTAAATTATACAATGGACTACAAAATGTAAATGTTTCATGATATTTGTTGTATTATATCACCGTTATCTATCAATATTGTTGAAATGAAGATTTAATAGCTGTATGTTGAAATGTGTTGAAAAAGTCAAAACTTTACATGGGGTGTACTTACTTTTTCACGTGACTGTATGGTCCAACAGGACATTGACTCCAAGCATACAGCCAAAGCAACACTGGAAGGGTTTCAGAACAACAATGTGAAAGTCTTTGAGTGGCCAAGCCAAATCCCAGACTTGAACCCCAGTGATAATCTGTGGAAAGACTTAAAGATTGCTGTTCACTGACGCTCCCCATCCAACTTGAAAGAGCTTGAGCAAATCTGTAAGGAAGAATGGGAGAAACTCCCCAAATACAGATCTGCAAAGCTCAGACATACCCAAGAAGACTCGAAGCTGTAATCACTGCCAAAGGCGCCTCTATAAAGTATTGACTCAAGGGCTGAATACTTATGTAAGTTAGATATTTCTTTATTTAATTTTCAATAAATTTTAAGCATTTCTAAAAACATGTTTTCACTGTCATTTTGGGGTGTTTTGTGTAGATTGGTGACAAAAAAATTAAATTTAATTCATTTTATATTGAGGCTGTAACACAACAAAATGTGAAAAAGGCAAGGGGTGTGAATACTTTCTGAAAGCACTGGATATGTGCTGGCTCAAGTGTTTGTGGTTGTTGTTGGATGCAGTTTTGTATTTGTTCACTTTGTGTTTATGCAGTTGTTTACGCTTGCTTGTATGCATGATCTGTTAGGTTCGGACATTGACCTTCAAAGTTAAGGTGGTTGTTCTGTACAGCCTTATCCAGTTCGGTGTAGCAACATATGGGTAGATTTTAAAGGTGCAAGACTGGTTTCCTTTGTCGAAGTTCGTTTTAAGGTAGTTCATATTATCAAGTCAAAAGCTTTCATTGTTACATTTTTTTAATTCATGGTATCATTTGCAACAACTACAGAACCCATTAAAAATCTTTTCTTGTGCAGCTGTTTGCTGTGATTTTTGCAGGCTCTGCATGGCCAAGCTTTGCTTTACTGTGTTAAGGACTGTGCAGGTAGGTGGTAACATGAGATGGGCTGTGTACCGGGATGCGGCACATTCGATTTCTGAAGCGTCACACTCTTGGATTTAAAGTTCAGCGTCACGTACTCTCCAGCGAACTGAGTGGCCATAGTCAGCGGTCCATGCAGCAGGCTCTCTGTGGCACAATGTAAATTGGATTTGAGAAACTGTACAAGCCATTTTAGGTAAAGTTGTTTGTCAATCTACCCCCATGCATTTTGTCAGTAATATCTGCATTATGTGATTATGTGCTGGCAAAGTGGCATTGTACTGCTTCACAGACGTTGCCTCAGGTACCTGTCAACTGGCAATATCAAGTGAAGCTGTTTTGGTAAAGACCTTTATAATGCGTCTCTACTGAATTATTGAACTAATTACGACAGAGCAGTGAAAGTCATTGGAATAATGAATATAGCTCTTAGATAATTTAGCATTCAATTTCCAGCGGCCTGTGGGATAGCTTCGAGGTATGCACACTTGCCTTTGAGCTGTCTAGCCTGGTTTTGAATATCGGCCCAGCAATAAACTGTCATCTTGGTATTTCTCACTGATGGGTGAGACATCAGAGTGTGTGTGTCATCCCTCAGAAGGACTCTATGCCCAAGGCCCAATCCAACAATGCTGGCAGTAACCTCACTGGCATTATAAAATGGTAAAAAGACTGTGTAACTGATTCCTTGTCAAGCATAGCAGAGAAAGACAGAGACAGAGAGAAGCACTCTCTTCACATCTTCAGCTGCGTAGATCTGCCGAGGTAGTTTTTCCTTTACGCTGGGGCACAATCCTGGACGGGTCGCCACTCCGACATAGGATACTCGAAAGGTTCATTCTTCCCAATAAGCTTGCACTCAATTTGCCCATCTTGGAAGGATGATAGGCTGAGTCAACCCATCCATCTAGCGTCATTAATAATGGCACAATAGGGGCTCATACTGAGGACCCTAAGATCTTAAGCCAACTACCTTAACCGTTAAGGCAAAACCAAGCTTAGAGATAGAGACAGGTAGAGATATTACAACAATGCATTAAACAGCCTGGCTATGTGTGATTGGTCACCCTTTTTTTTCAGACCTACTTGTGATCATCCTTGTGGGCCCTTCCCATCCTGTTTCTTCCCTTGATGTTTATGGTGCTACTTGCCATCCCAAATTGGATTTTAAAGGTAGCCGGTTTCTTGTGTTATCCTTTCCTGCCCAACTGTTTACGAGTATTGTAGTGAAATCGTATTCGTACTAATGCTGAACCCAGGTGATGATCGTTGCTCGCTGACACCGCTAGGGGCGCGGCTATAAGACCCGCTGCGGTCGGTGCTCAGGGGGACTTCTCCTGTGACATGTTACATCTAGTGGACTCGCTAACGGTACACCTGCATAGAATATTAAGCTTGCTTGCATTGAATGTTATGGATGGACCCATGTGATGCCAAACCTTATTCCTATTGCATTTCCTGTATTACAGAATGATGTCATGGTCTTAATGGAATTAAACCACCAGATGGACTCAAGTTGTGGACCCGACTGGTTTTTCACAACACTTAATTCCATTAACGATCTACCGACATGGCGGGCAACAAGACGCTGGTGGTCACACCATTCTGCGCCGACCCGCAAGCCTCGGATGGTGGACTGCAACTGAAGCACTGGCTGAAAACGTTGGAGAACCATTTCGCTGAGCCTGAGACCGAGCCGACGGCTGTCGCGAAGCTAGCAACGCTGCACTCAAAAATCGACTACAAGGTGTACAATAGCATCGCACAATGTGCGACGTACAACCTCGCGATTGCGGAGCTCAAACGATTGTACATAAAGGAAAAGAGCCCGGTGTATGCTCGGCACTTGCTACTAACGCGACGCCAGCAACCCAACGAGCCGATGGATCACTATGCCCAGGAGCTCCGGCAACTCTTGCTAGACAGCACCCGGGAGCCATGGACTCACGAGCAGGCTCAGGATGACCTTCTCCTAGACGCCTATGTCGCTGGGGTCTCCTCTCAGGACCTAAGGCTCAAACTCCTGGAGAAGACCGACCTGACCTTCGCTGCGGCACTCGAGCAAGGAAAGGTACACACTGAAGCGCGGTTGCAGTCGAACGTCTATGATCGCACGCGCCTCTTGGCGGGAACCTCGCTCCACACGGCCGAGAGTGCTACCGCCGAGGGAGCGGAACTGCTCGCGGAACTCCAGGATGCTCCGGAGGAGGATCCGGTCCTGATGGCTGCCGCAACGGCCAGACCCAAGGCCTTACGCGGAGCCACCTGCTATTTCTGTGGGGGACAACGTCATCCCCGGGCCATGTGTCCGGCTCGGGACGCCATATGCCATTTGTGCTCGCAAAAGGGGCACTACGCAAAAGTGTGCCGGAAAACCGCACGCAGCTCGCGGCCGCGCGCGACCTTGAATGGGCTCATTGCGGAGCCTACGAGCCGAGCTCGGAACACGGCGCCTTACCTGGCTTTGAAGGACAGGGCCCCTCTTCGCGGGCCCCTGGTCGCTCAATCGACCTTGGCGAGAGTCACCGAACAGCCACAACAGTCTCATCCTCAATCGGGCACGGCACATGCGTCCTTGACCAGACTCCGGGCCACGCGAGGGGCTTTGGAGCCTCGCCAAGCCCCAGCGGTACGTTCTCGTCGTGTCTCTCAAGAGCATACAGCGTCCACTGGCGGCGACACGATTTCGGTACCAACTACGGTGGCCCTCACCCGTCAAACGGCGATTTCGAATACTACGGAGGCCTATACCCGTCAAAATCGTCAAACGGCGATTTCGAATACTACGGAGGCCTATACCCGTCAAAATCGTCAAACGGCGATTTCGAATACTACGGAGGCCCATACACATCAAACGGAGATTTTGAATCGCAAAACACCGGAATGCATGGGAAAGCTCTCTGATGGCTTTAACGGATTCCCCATGGACAACGAATACTCCGGCAACGACCGCAAAACTGCAGATTGCATGGGAACACACCCTGGCAACTTATACGAGACTCCACGGGCACCCTCTGACGCCCGGAAAACTGCCGCTGGCATAGGATCCGCCCGCGAGGCTCGGCCGAGCCACTCGGGAGGTTCGGTCCCACTCCCAGCAGGCTCGTCCGGCCTGGCTCAAGCCCTTATTCCCCTCATGGTCGAGGGCCATTGTGTGCGGGCCTTGGTGGATACAGGGTCTACGGATAGTTTTATCGACCAGCGACTAGTGCACAGGCATGGTTGGCAGGTCTTGAGGTCTACGAGACGGATCTTCATGGCTTCCCAGGGACTTCGACTCAGCACGAAGGGGGAATGCCGATTGAAACTCGTGATAAAGGGACGGGTTTTCGCAGATGTACACCTTATGGTCTTACCTGCTTTATGTGCTGATATTCTGTTAGGACACGATTTTCTTCAGCGACATGGACGTCTGGAAATGGAGTTTGGTGGGCCTGACACGCTTGTTGTGGGGGCTGACGCGCTTGCTGTGTGTGCCCTAGCGAAAATGGAAATCCAGCCGCTTTCGCTGTTCCCCAATCTAACCTCCGACTGTACCCCTGTCGCGGTAAAATCACGGCGCTACTCTCGAGCAGACATGCAATTCATTGTGGATGAAACGGCTCAGCTCTTGAAAGACGGTATCATAGAACCTAGCCGGTCGCCGTGGCGAGCCCAGGTCTTGGAGGTGCGAAGCGATGCACACCGCAGACGCATGGTAATCGACTATTCCCAAACGATTAACCGCTTTACACAGCTGGATGCCTACCCCCTTCCGGGGATGGACGCGCTGGTGCGACAGGTGGCCCAGTACTCGGTCTACAGCACTCTCGATCTCCGTAGTGCATACCATCAGATCCCCATCTCTAGGGCAGATCGTATCTATACCGCATTTGAGTCGGGGCAACGGTTGTACCAGTTTACTCGATTGCCTTTTGGGGTAACGAACGGGTTCTCCTGTTTCCAGAGGGCCATGGATGACCTCATTGCGAGGGAGAACTTAACCGATGTTTTCGTCTACTTAGACAATCTTACGGTTTGTGGGTATGACCAAGGGCACCATGATGCTAATCTGAAGCGCTTATTCGAGGTCGCGCAGAGGTATCACTTAACCATGAACGAGGATAAGTGTCAATACTCTCTACGCAAGATAGATCTTCTGGGGTACACCGTGACCCATGGCTCTGTCGCTCCGGATAAGGAGCGTCTGCGACCTTTGCTCGACATGGCCCCTCCCTGCGATCGGGCGTCCCTGAAGCGCGCCCTCGGGCTATTTGCCCATCTATCTATAATTCCAGTAATCTCTGTGTGTCTGTGTGTCTGTGTGTTTGTCTGTGACCGCTGTTTCTCGACAACCACGGGTCCGATATACTTGAAACTTGCCAGGTATATTGCTGGGGACCCGAGGATGTGCCTTTTCAAGGTTTCATATTAATCGGACAAGTAGTTACCGAGCTATGGCGATTTCTTTACCAAACTCCGCAAGCCGTTCGCTTTGGACCAAACCATTGCATGTAAATAGAGGGGGGGGATTGTCACCGTACTCGCAAGCCGTTCGCTTTGGACCAAACCATTTCATGTAAATAGAGGGGGGGGGGGGATATAATTTTAGATATATATATAGTACGGGCATGCCCTAGTTACTCCAAATGGGTCCAAAAGTTCTCTGCGAAACTTCGCCCCCTTGTGGCCTGCGACACATTCCCTCTGCGTCCGGCCGCATTGGCGGCCTTTGGAGGCCTTAAGGCCGACATCGCCAGTGCCACTGTGGTGACGATCGACGAGAGCGGATCTTTCGTCCTCGAAAGTGATGCCTCGGATCAGGCCATCGCGGCGACCCTCTCCCAAGGAGGGCGTCCGGTGGCTTTCTTTTCATGGACTCTTACCTCCGCTGAGCGGAGACATTCGTCTGTCGAAAAGGAAGCGTATGCGATCGTCGAGTCTATTCGGCGATGGCGCCCGTACTTACTCGGGCGATGTTTCCAAATCATCACGGACCAGCAAAGTGTTGCGTTCATGTACGACACATTACACGCCCAGCGCATTAAGAATGAGAAAATCACTCGCTGGCGTATAGAGCTTGCCGACTTCTGCTACACTATCAAATACCGCCCGGGGAAGGATAACCAGGCCGCCGACGCCTTATCGAGACCGGCTACGTGTGTGGGTATCGCCACTTTGGAGGGCCTACGCGTGCTGCATGCCACTGCGGGGCATCCGGGGGTAACGCGTTTCGCTCATTTTGTGCGGCGTGGCAATCTACCATACTCGATTGACGATATCCGCCGTATCTGTCGCGACTGCGCTATATGCGCGGAAATCAAACCGCGTTTCTATAACCCACCCATGGGGACTCTGGTTAGGGCTACGAGGCCGTGGGAACGCTTGGCGATGGATTTCAAGGGCCCATTGCCGGTATCGAGTAACTCTCGCTATCTGCTCACTATCGTCGATGAGTACTCGCGATTCCCCTTCGCTTATACGTGCGTGGACATGACTGCTGCCACGGTAATGCGATGCTTACAGAACTTGTTCTCTATGTTCGGGTACCCGGCCTATGTGCATACCGACAGGGGTGCGGTCTTCTTGTCTCAGGAGGTGCGAGGCTATCTGCTCCAAAATAACATCGCTTCTAGTTACACCACGCCGTACAGACCCCAGGCAAATGGGCAGATCGAACGCTTGAACGGGATTATATGGAGGGCCGTCATGCTCAACCTCCGGACCCTCGGCCGGGGCCTCGATAAATGGGCTTGGTCACTACCTGCGGCGTTGAACTCGATCAGGGCTCTACTGTGTACGGCCACCAACCAGACTCCCCATGAGCGACTTTTCCACCACCCCAGGAGCACGGGGTGTATACGGTCTTTACCCAGTTGGCTCGCTGAGCCCGGGCCGGCCTACCTCAAACGGGCGGTTCGCACGAGCAAGTACGACCCCTTAGTGGACAAAGTGCAGATACTCCAGGCTAATCCTGAGCATGCTCGTGTGATGACGGCTGATGGACGTGAGACCACTGTCTCCGTACGTCATCTTGCCCCATGTGGGATCGCCGACCCTTGTAGGGAATCGGACGAACCGATCGAACCAATCTATGAGACTATGGACTCTTCCAACGCTCCCGTCGCTGAAAGTCTGCCGACCCTCCCCTCGCCGCATCTACCCATGCCCGAAGGCTTGGCGGTACCCCCTTCGTCACCTGACTCCGGTAGCTCCTCCGACGCCGGGTCTCTGGGATACGTGATGCCGTACCCGGGGAATTTCGGAGGCGTGCTGGCAGAGAAATTCGCCGCCCGGACCGGTACGGTTGGGTCGACTGATACCATGTTCCTCACCCTGTTAATGCTGACGCTCGCTCGATTCTCGCCGCTCTGCAGTATAATTCTAACGGTGGGGAGAATGTCGTGAAATCGTATTCGTACTAATGCTGAACCCAGGTGATGATCGTTGCTCGCTGACACCGCTAGGGGCGCGGCTATAAGACCCGCTGCGGTCGGTGCTCAGGGGGACTTCTCCTGTGACATGTTACATCTAGTGGACTCGCTAACAGTACGCCTGCATAGAATATTAAGCTTGCTTGCATTGAATGTTATGGATGGACCCATGTGATGCCAAACCTTATTCCTATTGCATTTCCTGTATTACAGAATGATGTCATGGTCTTAATGGAATTAAACCACCAGATGGACTAAAGTTGTGGACCCGACTGGTTTTTCACAACAAGTATCATCATCATTTTGTGTACGACACACAGCTCCTGTTTTTCATCGTTGTTGGGATTGCTGCTGTGCTGCTCATTATTTTGTGATTTATTCAAGGTCTGGCGATAACGCCCCTATTCTTCAAGAACGATTTTAGGTGATCTTTAACGTCCATCAATACGAGCAGACGGGGTGCTCAATTTAACAACCACCCGAGGGATGGCACACACAGAGGCCTCACCCTGCCTGTGAAACACCAGTGTGACAGTTTATAGCTGGCTCGGGAATCAAACCTCTCAAAACAAATTGAGATAAGTGCGCCACCTCTGCACCATCCTGTCATAAGAAAAAAACATAGGGGCAATACCCCTGGCACTCACCTGGTAGCATAAACAGTATACTGCACCGACTAAAAGTATTTTAAATCAATTTCAATGGTTCTACAAGACACGGCAGCATGTAGAATCATACTTACATAATCATAAAACTTTAAGCAAACAAACAATAAAATAACTATTTTGGGGGCAACCTTCCTCCTCGCAATATCCACGCTATTTTGGGTACCTCGTCAGACATCAATTTTTCCAATGCCTTGAACAAACATTGGTACATCACGGATGATGAAGGTTGTGCCTGAGAAAAATAGGAAATGCCTATTTTGGGGGGCAAGCCCCCCCATAGGCCACCTAAGACCCCAATTTTTTAAATGCCAGGAACAAACTTTGGTACAACACGGGTGATTAAGGTTGTGGTCAAGTTTCATCAGAATTGCATGTGTAGTTTCTGTGAAGAAAGCAAATACCTATTTTGGGGGGGTCAAACCTGGACCCACTTTGACCCCCGGTAGATCCCCTTAGACCCAGATTTTTTTTAATGCCGTGAATAAACTTTAGTCACAACATAACAAATATAACTTGTGCCAAATTTGGTCGCATCAGCGGTTTCAGAGAAGAAGTTTCAAGTGTTTACGGAAGGACGGACTGACAGACGGACGACGCGCCATCGCATAAGCTCCCCTGAACTCAATGGGAAGCTAAAAATCTCATTTTATGGGCTACAACACGGCGAATCAAAAGGTTTATCTGAGGTTCAACTATCTCAAAGTATTCAGAGACATATAAGTTGTATTTCCATTGTTCAAGTAGGCCTACTTATGTCTGAACACTGTGTGCATTACTGTACGATAAGAAGCAAAGTGAACCCACCAAAAAGGCCCGTAGTTTGTGTTGAAAATCCATTGACGTCATCCAGGAAGACGGAGAGGTCTGGTTGTCCTTGAGGACCTGTCTTCTTGGTAATGCGCAACGTGATGTTTTTACCGATGTACATTTTTACCTCATTCGGTAAAACATTAACCACGATGGGTCCAAACTTGGAGAAATGTCCAATTACTCTCGTCTCGTTCAGCCACACCGATAAGTCACCATTGATTCTCAGGGCCTGCATCTTCGGTTTTGTTGTCATCACGTACACCATTGAGATGACAGGCTCTTCATCCTTGAGCTTGTTGAGGTTGACCATCAGCTTCACCCCTTTAAAATTGGAATGCACACATTTATTTATGCAAATGTTGCTTTCAGAACAACTTGACAATCACAAATGTATTTGTTAGCCGTGTTGTCGTTGGGTTCCATTCCTTTATAATAGCTTATAATGTACCTTCCGATTCATCGTGGAGTAGAGTCAACCAGGCTTTATCTTCACCCTCTAATGTGATGCAGATTGGAGGAATGTGAACAACAGCTGAAAACTTTTCTAGGAGAGAAGGAATAAAATGAGCAACTTCATGTAAATACTCTTTTTTGTACCTGGTCATAATAATGTAGGGACTTCCGAATGTTCTATTAATAAGGCACTGACATGACAATAGTCGGAGGCACACCAATCAGATTAAACTCCATCTTAGTCAATTCTGATTGGCATGACGTGGATTATTTTATCTCGTTTTCAGGTCAGGTCAGTCTCTTGACTGCCACTGGTAACATGTAACCCAGTGATACCTGCCGCATTGTCGGGCAGTCGGTGACTAAACGGACCACCCTCACTGGCTTCGCCAGTGGGAGGGTGACTGTGCCACCCTGCAGGACTAAAAACAATACTTGTTGAAGGGTGGATGAGCTCCCTTCGGGAGCCAACAGCCATCCAGTAAGGAGATGGTGTCTCCTACAAAACACCCATTCGGTTGGACAACCACTCAGGGTAGTACTACCGTTTGGACTTAGGAGCGTTAAAGTGGTGCCCGGAACCATGTTACACACTCCGTGTCAGGATTGTTGGTCTTACTTTCTGCCTCACTCAAACTGCAGTTACGGGCCCAGCTTTAATCTCTCTCTCTTACAAACAAACATCATACACTTTTCTTACTCATTTTCACTCCTCACCTTTACATTCTCTCTCTTTTATTTATCTTTATGCAGCTCTTTTATTTAAGGCCTGGCCTCAATGAGGACTGTATAGTCTGACTGGAGCCTTCAACATAAAAAAGATAAGAAAGAACAGTAATAGGAATGCATCACAACTTCCGCCGGTGAGGTGGTGTACGTTATGTTTGTTTTCACCCGTGTCTATTTGTCTATTTGTCTGTCTGTCTTGAAAGTATGATATCTTAAAAAGTTGTGGACGGATTTGGATGAATCTTGGTGGACATGTTGGGTGTGTGACAAGGAAGAATTGATTCAATTTTGGTGAAGATCTGGATACGAGAATTTTTTTCTTAATTGCAGTGATTATTCACCATTGAGAGATGGGGCCAAATAGATACAATATACAGCATGGTATTTCAAAAAGTTGTGGATGGATTACAACAACACCTGGCGGATGAGTTGGTTTGGTTACAAGAACAAGCCAATTCGATTTTGGTTCAAGTCCGGATCCTGCCTATCAGTGGGATACAAAACGTAATATGTTTAGCTTGGTGGAGGAATGTGCTCTACCAAGCGCCGTTCTGGTGTTTGTTGGTTCCTGAAGCTTTTTTTTTTTAACGAATGAAAAACCCAATAGTCCAATAATTATTCATATAACCTTTTGACCGCCCCTTGAAAACCTGATTAGGTCAGCATCAGCCTTGGCATTGAAGCCAAAAATGGATTGGGGAAGACACGTCGTTGCAGCATTTCAACAATTAAAACATTTGATCAGTTTGCAAGATTAAAAAACATGCATTTCATCAAGGAATTTGTTTCGCAACAAGAGCAAGTCATCTAAATAATATTTCATCTCATCTTATTAACCTCAGAAGGATAAAAATACCCTATCCATCCTTGGCGTTGGGGGTGTCAAATATCCTGCCACCTTTTGCACACATACAGACTTGGCATTTAATATGGAAAAAAAATTTTTTTCTTGACGGGTATATCAATCTGGTGAGTTTCTTTTGCACTTTGGTGATTTATTTGTTAAAAGAACCATGTCACTGATTGTCTGTCGCAGCAAGAAGTCAACAACAGGATTATATCACAGGTGGCGTGGCAAAATGTACGGACAAGTGCATTTGATGATTGGCTTCACAGTCGGGTATACAAGGGTTGTTGCGTTCTGTATTAGTGGAAAACAACTGCTACAAGTCTCCAAAGGTTATTGCCGCTTCCTCTGGAGATGGTCCGTCAACTCGACAATGCTGTTTGTCATGGAGTGGTGGCTTTACGAAATTACGGCATGAAACCGTGCTATTGCTCGGCAGTATGGCATCACTCAAGGTCAGGTGTCAAAGATCCTGAAACAAAATGCTCAGAGGGGTGTGCCTACTCCTTTCAGAGTGTCAGACGGGTGTGCTCAGAGGGGTGTGTCTGTATGATATGAAATCTTTCCTCTTCTCCAATGGCTTGATCTCTGATCATCAATTTGGTTTCAGACCTGGACACTCCACTCTGGACATGCTGCTTCTGCTTTCTCAACAATGGATGGAGGTCCTCAATGCCAAACAGGAAATTAGAGCAGTCTCCCTTGACATATCACGTGCCTTCGATACAGTCTGGCACCCCGCTCTGCTCACCAAACTCTCCTCTTTTGGTATCCATGGAAATCTCCACGCATGGCTGGCGGACTTCCTCTCTAGTCGTAGTCAACGTGTGGCCCTGAATGGGTTTCTCTCATCTCCTCTTCCTGTTCAGGCTGGAGTTCCCCAAGGCAGTGTTCTGGGCCCTGTGCTTTTTCTGGTCTTCATCAATGATCTCTCTGACTCTCTTGAAAATCCTCTCTATCTCTTTGCTGACGACTCTACTCTCTGTCGCTCCATTCTTCATCCCTCAGATCGGCAGTCTGCAGCCTCCTCACTCTCTGCAGACCTTGACAAAATCACAGACTGGGCAAACAAGTGGAACATGTCTTTCAATCCTGACAAATCTCACACTCTTACGATGTCTCTCCGAAAAGACCGACTGGACAACCCTCCCATCCACTTTCTGAATAATCCTCTCCAAGAAGTTCTGTCACTCAAGCTTTTGGGTCTCACTATCTGCCATGATCTTTCCTGGAAAAACCACATTTCAAATCTGGCCTCCAAAGCCAGTCGCCGACTGGGCATCCTCCGTCGTGCGAAGTCCTTCCTTGGCACACCTGAGCTCCTCACCACATACAAGGCTTTCATCCGCAGCTCAATGGAATACTGCTCCCCCCTCTGGGCTGGTGCTCCTGCCTCACACCTAGCTCGCCTTCGCGCTGTTGAAACCAAAGCATTCAGAATCATTGGAATCTCCCGCGATGAAGCTAACTCCAAGGGCCTCTCACTCACTCGCCGCAGGCAGGTTGGTGGTCTTTCCGTCTTCTACCGACTCCTCTCTGGCCTTGCCCCCCCAGCTCTCTCTGGGCTCTGTCCCGCAAATATTCCTACAGGTCGCACAAGATCTGCCTGCAACCCTCTTTTGGTTAAACTGCCAAAATCAAGACTCTCTGCTCACCTTCACTCCTTCATTCCTCTTTTCTCCCGCCTCTGGAACAAACTCCCTCACTCTCTTCAATCCCACTCCACCCTCCAAGTCTTTAAAACAGCTGTTCACAACCATCTCTTATCTTCCCCCATCCAAAACCTTGATCTTTTCTACCCCCGCTAATTTCACCCCAATTCCCCTTTTGAAATACCAACTTCTGTCCTGGAAGTCCTTGGTGGCCTTGTGCTTTATACTTCTCCCTCCCCCCCCCCCCTTCCCATGCCTCCTCCCCCCGGGCCCTCTCCCTTCCACACATCTCCCTGCTCTCGGTTGTTGTGTTTGTGTGCTTCCCCTTTTCTCCCCATCTTGTCTTCCGCTCCCTCTTTTTGTGTATTTTGTTTGTCTGGTCGATTTGTTTGTGAAGTAAATGTTAGCTCTTTCACGAGCCTTGATTCAGTATACAAAAAAAAACAAAAAAAAACTCCAATACCGAGGCCAGGACGTCCCCGCAGAACCACAAGGAGGGATGATCGCCACCTGCACCGGTTAGTCTGCAATGGCCGTACCAAGTCAGCTAATCGGCTTAGGGCTGAGTGGCAGCAACTGACAAATGTGCCTGTATCCAGAAGGCTAGTCAACCAACGACTGGTTCAAGCAGGCTATCGTGCCAGGTGTCCCCTGAGAAAGCCACGCCTGACCAGACAACACCGCCAGCGCCGATTGCAGTGGGCCAGAGAGCACCGTCAATGGCAGCCAGGACACTGGAATCACGTGATCTTCAGTGATGAGTCTAGATTTCTGGTCTATCGTCAAGATGGCCGCGTCCGAGTGCACAGTCAAGTGCATGAAGCCTACAACAAAGATTGTATAGTGCCAAGAGTCCAAGCTGGAGGTGGTGGGGTGACCTTTTGGGCTGCTTTTCATGCAGGGGGCAAGACTGACCTGGTTGTTCGGAATGGAAACCTGAACCAGTTCAAGTACAGGGCCATTCTGGAAGAAACATTGCTTCCATTTGCTTGTGCAGCCTTTCGAGGAAACTTTGTCTTCCAAGATGACAATGCACGGCCTCATCGTGCTCGCATGATCCAACACTTTCTTGCTGACCGTGGTGTAGAGCATATGGAGTGGCCTGCCATGTCCCCGGATATAAATCCGATTGAGAACTTGTGGGCAGAATTAACGCGTCAAATCGACCACTTGGACCAGTAGCCGACCTCTGTGCGTGAATTGCATCAGGCTATTGTCACTGCATGGCAAGCGATTCCTGTCCAAACCTTGGCAAATCTCGTGAACAGCATGCCTCAACGTGTACGTGCTCTTCTGAATGCTCGTGGGGGTTACACTAAGTACTGAACTGTAATTTTACTGTCCGTAATCCCAATCGTAATTTAACTTTTGTTTTTGTTAAAAAAAATTTTGGCTAATGTGCAAAATAAAGAGATACTTCTGGAAAACGTACAGAGGTTTAACACAGTACTGTCCATGAATTGAGTTCGATATCAGTTTACATCACTTTCAAGGATAAATTTATTTGTTTCGAAATGTCAAATGTGGTTTTTGTTTCTTTTAAAGGTCACATTAACAAAATCAAGAATAATTTCAACATAATTCCAATGAACTTTTGGTTCTAAGACATCTTGAAAAGTAAGTTCACCCCCACAAAAAAATATTCCATATTAAATGCCAAGTCTGTAATATGTTGTTGCTGAAAGTAGTTCCAGGGGTTAAGATTGTATAGTTTAGAAATAGTTATTCCCTTAGTGTATGTATTAGCACACGGGTGAGCTAATTTAATTGTGATGAAGGATTATCTGTCTATTTGGCTAGAAAGCTGTCATCTTCCCTCCCTAATGTATGTGCCTAGCACTGCTTTTCCCTTGAAACCCTTTTTAATGTTCTTTCCTTTGTAATCTGTCTTGTATGTCCTTTATTGGGAACCAGTGAGCCTCAAACATTTGAAAAGAGTTGAGAGGCTCAGGGGCAGGAGTTTGCCCTGAGTTACAGCCAAACTACCAATCGATGTGGGGAGACGTCACAAGGTGGGGCGTCTGAGAGGGCGTCAAGCCTACAAGCCTATAAAAGGCCCACACATGCACAATGGCTGTTCCCAACTCATTCCCAGTTCTCAGTCTGGTTGCCAGAGTTTGAGAGAGGTGTCACCAGATTCTGAGAGATATTCCCAGTCCACCAGTTGCCCGAGTCCGGAAGAGGTCATGTCATGGTCCGGTGGGAGTTGATCCCATCGAGTGAATCGGTGTGGCAGAGCAGAGGGACCAGCTAGTTTGGTTTATTTTCCACATCTTGTGCAGGTGTGCATTGGGCCCCCGTTGCTGAGCTGTGGAGCCGTTGGCTCTGGATAGAACTTTATGGCACCCTAGTGGGCCGTAACCGGTATTTTTCTGTCATATCGCTTCTTTTGATCTTTCTCCTGTGGGTCCATTAAGGTTTATTTTGTTCATTAAGGTTTATATTATATCCGTACAAAACCCATGGTGCGTTTTTTGCAATTTTGAATATAAAATGTTTGCATGTTCCCTGCCCCCCCTCTCCCTTGTCCCAAACACACGTGAGTGAACTGGGTCTGCTTTGAGTTTATTGAGTCACCACGGTCAATAAAATTGAGTTTATAATTACTATAAATGACAGATTTGGCGGGAAAGATAGCGTTTGAGACAAACCCCCTCCGCTATCAGGCCAGACGAACAACTCTCAAGTCGCCATTTTGAGTGGCTACGTGCGAAGAAGAATACGTCTGTTGCTCGATCGACCTCGGACGAACCAAATTGATCGAGGAAAAGGTGTGATTAGGCCCTTGATACGATTCAGTGTGGCAGTGCCGATTGGCTGACACAACTGCCAAAACAATATACAGACTTGGCATTTAATATGGAATATATTTTTTGTGGGGGTGAACTTACTTTTCAAGATGTCTTAGAACCAAAAGTTCATTGGAATTATGTTGAAATTATTCTAGATTTTGTTAATGTGACCTTTAAAAGAAACAAAAACCACATTTGACATTTCAAAGCAAATAAATTGATCCTTGAAAGTGAGGTAAACTGATATCGAACTCAATTCATGGACAGTACTGTGTTAAACTTCTGTACGTTTTCCAGAAGTATCTCTTGATTTTGCACATTAGCCAATTTTTTTTTTAACAAAAACAAAAGTTAAATTACGACTGGGATTACGGACAGTAAAATTACAGTTCAGTACTTCGTGTAACCCCCACGAGCATTCAGGAGAGCACGTACACGTTGATGCATGCTGTTCACGAGATTTGCCAAGGTTTGGACAGGAATCGCTTGCCATGCAGTGACAATAGCCTGCTGCAATTCACGAACAGAGGTCGGCTGCTGGTCCAAGTTGTCGATTTGACACGTTAATTCTGCCCACAAGTTCTCTATCGGATTCATATCCGTGGACATGGCAGGCCACTCCATATGCTCTACACCACGGTCAGCAAGAAAGTGTTGGATCATGCGAGCATGATGAGGCCGTGCATTGTCATCTTGGAAGACAAAGTTTCCTCGAAAGGCTGCACGAACAAATGGAAGCAATGTTTCTTCCAGAATGGCCCTGTGCTTGAACTGGTTCAGGTTTCCATTCAGAACAACCAGGTCAGTTTTGCCCCCTGCATGAAAAGCAGCCCAAACGGTCACCCCACCACCTCCAGCTTGGACTCTTGGCACTATACAATCTTCGTTGTAGGCTTCATGCACTTGTCTGCGCACTCGGACGTGGCCATCTTGACGACAGACCAGAAATCTAGACTCGTCACTGAAGATCACGTGATTCCAGTGTCCTGGCTGCCATTGACGGTGCTCTCTGGCCCACTGCAATCGGCGCTGGCGGTGTTGTCTGGTCAGACGTGGCTTTCTCAGGGGACGCCTGGCACGATAGCCTGCTTGAAGCAGCCGTTGGTTGACTAGCCTTCTGGATACAGGCACATTTGTCAGTTGCTGCCACTCAGCCCTAAGCTCGATTAGCTGACTTGGTACGGCCTTTGCAGACTAACCGTTGCAGCTGGCGATCATCCCTCCTTGTGGTTCTGCGGGGACGTCCTGGCCTCGGTATTGGAGTAGGGACACCCCTTTGAGCATTTCGTTTCAGGATCTTTGACACCTGACCTTGAGTGATGCCATACTGCCGAGCAATAGCACGCTGTTTCATGCCGGAATTTCGTAAAGCCACCACTCCATGACAAACAGCATTGTCGAGTTGACGGACCATCTCCAGAGGAAGCGGCAATAACTTTTGGAGACGTGCAGCAGTTGTTTTCCACTAATACAGAACGCAACAACCCTTGTATACCCGACTGTGAAGCCAATCATCAAATGCACCTGTCCGGAGATTTTGCCACGCCCCCTGTGATATAATCCTGTTGTTGACTTCTTGCTGTGACAGACAATCAGTGACATGGTTCTTTTAACAAATAAATCACCAAAGTGTAAAAAAAACTCACCAGATTGATATACTGAGTTAAGAAAGTAAACCTAAGTCAAGGAAAAAAAAATTCCATATTAAATGCCAAGTCTGTAGATGCCTCCAAGAGCCTCAGTTTCATGAACACTCAGAAAGTTAGTGTGTAATGGACATGTGTGAAAGTTTTCATCAAAGTACTACAACCTATTTTTCTTTCAGAGCATTGTTTGTGGTAGGAGTGAGCTCGTGGCTATAGTGAATTATTCTCTGAACATAATGGCAAGCAGTCTGCAAACTGAATTGCCACTGTTTATTATCGTTTATTTAAACTGAAATGTGACATTGTTAGCCAATCATTTATACAAAATTACAATTCCCTTAATCGTAGCCCGAAAATTGTGAAACTTACAAACCCTGCCTATTGCTTAGGTAATGTATAGCATTTCGTGTACATTACTATAAAATACATACGTCTTCATATGAAGTGTTAATTTACCATTGGATGGGGTGCTTGTTGTCGAGGTTACACTGCGTGTAGTAAATGAAGGAGCTGGAGGAACATATGTTGCCGCCATGATTAAATCGTCTGCTTCTTCTATGAAATCGTGTAGTTTCAAATCTATACCATGGGAGATTTAAAAAAAACAACAACATTTTGATGTGAGAGAGTTTATTGAAATAGGCAATGCATGGAATGGTCTTCTTGGAGAGGGAGTAGCAAGTGATACAGTACTGGTAGTTTAAAACTGGAATGAGATGGGTCATACACCTAGAAGCACGGGCATTGAGGGATGCATGGACAATGGCGGGACAGATAGGTGGTAGCTTAAAGGTATGGATGGGTGATTGTACACATAACTAGATGGTATTCATAGAATACTTACCCTGCGCAGTAAACTTGTTGAGAGCCAACTTATGACGTCATAATTAAGGCACCAATGACGTCATCGTCAACAACACTTATTCCCCATGTCGAGATCTTTACAATGAGCCACGATATTTACAATAAGGCAAATATTTAATCTCGATTTTTTTTTTTCCTATATCTTCCACTTGTTACCTCTCCTCAACAATGGGGCAATACATAACATAGGGGCAATACCCCTGGTGCTCACCTGGTAGAATAAACAGTATACTGCACTGACTAAAGGTATTTTAAACCTATTTCAATGGTTCTAGAAGACAGGGCAGCATGTACACTCATACTAACATAATCATAAGACTTTAAACAAACAAAAAATACCTATCTTGGGAGGCAACCCCCCCACCCCCTCCCACCCCGTGTACCTCCTTAGGTTTAGAATTGTGACCTGTAATTTTTCCAATGCTTTGAACAAAAATTGGTACATCAAGGATGATGAAGATTGTGGTGAAGTTTCATCGTACTTGTGTGTGCAGGTTCTGAGAAAGAAGCAAGTACCTATTTTGGGGGGCAAGCTCACCCATAGACAACCTTAGACCCCAATTTTTTTAAATGCCAGGAACAAACTGTGGTACAACACGGGTGATTAAGGTTGTGGTCAAGTTTCATCAGAATTGCATGTGTACTTTCTGAGAAGAAAGAAAACACCAATTTTGGGGGGCAACCCTCCCCCCCCCCCCCGTAAACACCCAAAGGGGTAGATTTTTTTTTAAATGCCATGAATAAACTTTGGTACATCATGGATGGTGAAGGTTGTGGTCAAGTTTCTTCGAAATAGCGTGTGTAGTTTCAGAGGAAAAAGAAAATTCCTATTTTGGGGGGTCAAACCTGGATCCACTTTGACCCACGGTAGACCCCGTTAGACCCCGATTTTTTTAAATGCCGTGAACAAACTTTAGTCACAACACAATAAATATAATTTGTGCCAAATTTGGTCGCAATCCCATCAGCGGTTTCGGAGAAGAAGTTTCAAGTGTTTACGGATGGACGGACGGACGACGCGCCATCGTATAAGCTTCCCCTGAACTTCGTTCCAGGTGAGCTAACAAAAATAATATGAAAGTGGTGAATAATACATATAATTGGCAATTTTTTCCCCCTTGTACCGTTAAAAGGATAATCCAATATGAAGGTCAAAGGTCATTTTATAAAGCAAAAAAAAAAAAAAAAATTGCACCACTTTCAAAACCTACATCCACTCTGGTGATGACCCCCATATATGTACCTAACACCAACAACCAATGAAAATTTTCTTCCAGACAAAGTAACCCAACTCCTTAAATACGCCTGTTTTTCATTTTGGCCCGTCTACTAGTGCAGAGCACGATACTTGCAAAATCCACCCCAACCCCCAAAAAGAAGAGTTGCCATGAAGTCATCAAGTTATCCATTTCATTAGGATTAAAATTGATGAACTTGATCACAACTTGGATATATCATATGAAAACTGATTATTTTTCAGATGAAAATTGATGATTTTAGAAGTTTGACCTTGAGTTGACCTTTTGACTTCAAAAATAGTTGGTTTCCCAATTCAGTGATGCACTATGCAATTGCTCTCTAATTTTCAGGTTACTCAGATGAAAATTGACGATTTTGCAGATGAAAATTTATGATTTTAGAAGTTTGATCTTTGACCTTTTGACCTCGAAAATGTTTGGTTTCCCAATTAATTGACTCAATATGCAAATACTGTTCAACTTTCAAGTCAATCAGACGAAAAATGACGATTTTAGAAAATTGACCTAAAAAATCAATAGGCTTCTCATTAGTGATTAACTCTACAACTGAGTAATGTTTCATGACGATTGGTTTAGAATTGTGACCTGTAGGCGATTGACAGACAGATGAAAAATCACTCATAGAGCGACATTTGGCAAAACAGAACAAAGCAGAATGGCACTCAGTGGAGCATCCTTTTGACCTGAAAAATAATTAGTGGTTGAATTCAGTGACCTGATATGTAAATCGTCTTCAAAGTTTAAGTTAATCGGATGAAAATTGACAATTTTAGAAATTCGGCCTATGTTGACCTTTTGGCCTATGTTGACCTTTTGGCCTATGTTGACCTTTTGGCCTATGTTGACCTCAAAAATAGTTGGTGGTTGGTTTCAGTAAGCTGATGTAAAAATCCTTTTCAAATTTCAAGCCAATCGGATGAAAATTGAGGCTTTTAGGAATTTGAAAAATGTGGTTGACCTTACCTCGAAAATAGTTGTTGGGTGAATTCAGTTCACAGATATGTAAATCCCATTCAAATTTCAAGTGAATGGGATGAAAATTGAGCATTTTGGAAATTTGAAATTGTTGTTGACCTTTCACCTATGTTGACCTTTTGGCCTATGCTGATCTCAAAAATAGTTGGTGATTAAATTCAGTTAGCTGCCATGAAAGTCCTATTCAAATTTCAAGTCAATTGGATGAAAATTGAGGATTTTAGAAATTCGAAAAAGTGGTTGACCTTTGGCCTATGTTGACCTTTTGGCCTACGCTGATCTCAAAAATAGTTGGTGGTTGAATTCGAATTGCTGATGTGTAAATCCTCTTCAAATTTCAAGTCAATCAGATGAAAATTGAGGATTTTAGAAATTTGAAAAAATGTGGTTGATCTTTGGCTTATGTTGACCTTTTGACATCAAAAATATATAGGAATTTGTTGGACCACGAACTCTACCATTTGGCGAAGTTTTGTGAAGATCGGTTTAAAACTGTAACCTGTAGGCAAGTATAAGTGAGCGGACAGACAAACACACAAACCGGAGTGATCAACATACTTGCAAAAAAAAAAACATTTTTGCCTCGAAATGAAAAATCACTCATAGAGCGACACTTGGCAAAAGATAACACAGCAGAATGGCACTCAATAGAGCATCCTTTTGACTTCACAAATAATTGGTGGTTTAATTCAGTTAGCTGACATGAAAATCAAATTCAAATTTCAAGTCAATCGGATGAAAATGGAGGCTTTTAGAAATTTGAAAAAAGTGGTTGACCTTTGGCCTACGTTGACATTTTGGCCTACGGTGATCTCAAAAGTAGTTGGTGGTTTAATTCAGTGTGCCGATATGTATATCCTATTCAAATTTCAAGTCAATCGGATGAAAATTGAGGATTTTAGAAATTTGAAAAAAGTGGTTGACCTTTGGCTTATGTTGACCTTTTGAACTTTTAACCTCAAAAATATATAGGATTTTGTCGGACCACGAACTCTACGATTTAGTGAAGTTTCGTGAAGATCGGTTTAAAATTGTGACGTGTAGGCAAGTATAAGTGAGCGGACAGACAAATGAAAAATCACTCATAGCGACACTTGGCAAAACAGTACAAAGTAGAATCCGCCCAGTAGAGCATTCTTTTGACCTCAAAAATAATTTGTGGTTGAATTCAGTGACCTGATATGCAAATCGTCTTCAAAGTTTAAGTTAATCTGAGAAAATTGACAATTTTTGAAATTTGGCCTATGTTGACCTTTTGGCCAATGTTGACCTCAAAAATAGTTGGTGGTTGGGTTAAGTAAGCTGATATGCATATCCTATTCAGATTTCAAGTCAATCGGATAAAAATTTAGGATTTTAGAAATTTGTAAAAGGTGGTTGACCTTAGGCATTTGTTGACCTTTTGGCCGACGCTGATCTCAAAAATAGTTGGTGGTTGAACTCAGTTCGCCGATATGTAAATCCTATTCAAATTTCAAGTCAATCGGCTGAAAATTGAGGATTTTAGAAATTCGAAAAAAGTGGTTGACTTTTGGCCTATGTTGACCTTTTGACCTTTTAACCTCAAAAATATATAGGATTTTGTCGGACCACGAACTCTACCATTTGGTAAAGTTTCGTGAAGATCGGTTTAAGATTGTGTCCTGTAGGCAAGTATAAGTGAGTGGACAGACAAACTAACACGCACACACACACACACACACACACACACACACACACACACACACACACACACACACACACACACACACACACACAAAAACCGGAGTGATCAACATACGTGCAAAAAAATAAAAATTGGCAGACAGACAGAATTCAATAACAAACAGGCAGACAGACAGAATAACGCTCAGGACCAACAAATATACATGCTTGAAAAAATATTCGATTTTGCAAGTAATAAAATACACTGGTGATAGTGCAGCAGATAAACTCAGATATACAACTCAGACTCAGACTCAGATCGCACTCAGACGCAGATAAACTCAGACTCAGATATACTCAGATGTAGAAGGTTTTGTGCATTTTATGGTACAAGCATGGAATTTGGCACAATGATTTTGTATACGATAACGGTCATTTTAAGATCGGTAAATTATGAATAATAATGGTCTTGGTACTGATCTTTGAGGTATCCCACTACTTACATCCTCCCAGCCAGACATCCTCCCACTCACTGCTTCCTATCAGTAAGCCAGTTTCCAATCCAGTTAGCCACCTGAACCGCACCTCCGCAAGTCCTCACCTGAGCTAACAACCTCCTATGTGATACCTTATCAAATGCCTTCTGAAAGTCAAGACTTCCTACATGCACTGCACCCAATCAGAAACTACTTAATAGTCTCAACTCTCCGTAATAAATATGAGGAACTCTAATAAATTCGTTAAACATGACCTCCCTTTGGTAAATCTATGTTGACTGCTTTTAATTCGTTTGTATTTCTTTCAATGGTTCCTCATCTGGTCTCCAAAACCTTTCCTATAACTGAAGTCAAACCAGCAGGTACAGTGCATTCAGAAAGTATTCAGACCCCTTCACTTATTTCACATTTCGTTATGTTGCAGCCTTATGCTGAAATCGTTTAAATTCATTTTTTCCTTCATCAATCTACAATCAATACCCCATAATGACAAAGAGAAAACATGATTTTAGAAAGTTTTGCAAATTTATTAAAAAGAAAAACTAAAATATCACATTGACATAAGTATTCAGACCCTTAACTCAGTACTGAGTTGAAGCACCTTTGGCAGCGATTACAGCCTCGAGTCTTCTTGGGTATGATGCGACAAGCTTTGCACACCTGGATTTGGGGATTTTCTGCCATTCTTCTATGCAGATCCTCTCAAGTTCTGTCAGGTTGGATGGGGACCGTCGGTGGACAGCCATTTTCAGGTCTCTCCAGAGATGTTCGATTGGGTTCAAGTCAGGGCTCTGACTGGGCCACTCAAGGACCTTCACAGAGTTGTCCCTAAGCCACTCCTGCGTTGTCTTGGCTGTGTGCTTCGGGTCATTCTCCTGGAAGGTGAATCTTCGGCTCAGTCTGAGGTCCTGAGCGCTCTATTTCAGGTTTCCATTAAGAATATCTCTGTACTTTGCTCCATTCATTGTTCCCTCAACCCTGACCAGTCCCCCAGTCCCTGCTGATGAAAAACACCCCCACAGCATGATGCTGCCACCACCATGCTTCACCGTTGGGATGGTATTGGGCAGGTGATGAGCGGTGCCTGGTTTCCTCCAGACATGACGCTTAGAATTGAGGCCAAACAGTTCAATCTTGGTTTCATCAGACCACAGAATCTTGTTTCTCACAGTCGGAGAGTCCTTTAGGTGCTTTTTTGCAAACTCCAAGCGGGCTTTCATGTGTCTTTCACTGAGGAGAGGCTTCCGTCTGGCCACTCTGCCATAAAGCCCAGATCGGTGGAGTGTTGCAGTGATGGCTGTCCTTCTGGAAGTTTCTCCCATCTCCACACAGGATCTCTGGAGCTCAGCCAGAGTGACCATCGGGTTCTTGGTCACCTCTCTTACCAAGGCCCTTCTCCCCCGATTGCTCAGTTTAGCCGGGCGGCCAGCTCTAGGAAGTGTCATGGTTGTTCCAAACTTCTTCTATTTAATAATTATGGAGGCCACTGTGCTCTTGGGAACCTTCAATGCAGCAGAAATTTTTTGTAGGCTTCCCCAGATCTGTGCCTCGACACAATCCTGTCTCTGAGCTCTGCAGGCAGTTCCTTTGACCTCATGGCTCGGTTTTTGCTCTGATATGCATTGTCAGCTGTGAGACCTTATATAGACAGGTGTGTGCCTTTCCAAATCATGTCCAATCAATTGAATTTACTACAGGTGGACTCCAATCAAGGTGTAGAAACATCTCAAAGATGATCAAGAGAAATCGGAGGCACCTGAGATAAATTTCAAGTGTCATAACAAAGGGTATGAATACTTATGTCAATGTGATATTTCAGTTTTTTCCTTTTAATAAATTTACAAAACTTTCTAAAATGCTGTTTTCTCTTTGTCATGATGGGGTATTGAGTGTAGATTGATGAGGGAAAAAATGAATTAAAACGATTTCAGTATAAGGCTGCAACATAACGAAATGTGAAATAAGTGAAGGGGTCTGAATACTTTCTGAATGCACTGTATACAGTTCCCCAATTCCTCTCTGGATCCTTTCTTCAAGAACAGTGTTACATCTAATACTCTACAATTCTCTAGTATCTGTCCTGACTCCAACAAATTCTTGAATACACCTTATTGGCACTTTCAAAGCCCTCTGTTTAGCAGTACAGTCAGACCCAGCTATTCACGGTTCCGCTATTCACGGTTCCGCTATTCACGGTTCCGCTATTCGCGGGTTCTGCGTATTTGCAATTGATAAAATGTGACATGTTTCTCTAATCGTGGAAAAGTGTCCCGCAAATTCGCGGTTTTTTCAATTCGCGGCCGAGTTCTTTGAAATCGCGGGGTTTTTTTTCTCTTCACGGCCGTGTTCCACGAATTCGCGGTTTTTCAGGGGCGCAAAAAAAAAAATCATGAGCCGCTAGCTTGACACATTTATAAAACCTAGCTTTCACCAGCCAGGCATAAAGCAGCTGGACATACATATGCAAAAAAACCATCTTCTACGAGCCGCGAGCATGATCTTCCTGCTTCTACATTCACTACTGTGTGCTCTGCGTTTTCATGGCTTTAGCGGCCGCAAATTTTAGCCGCACCATAATCGAGAGCTTCGCGGGATGTTCCACCAGCTGGGTAAACAAGTCAACCCCACGATTTATGGAATGAAACGCTTCATTAAATCTATTTTTGAAATTAGCAGCTAGGCTCAATATGGCATCATGTGATAACATCCCCCACAAACAATGTGCAGAGTATTCACCCCTCCCGCAGCAACCCATAATGCCCGCATTCCTCCAATAAACCGGAAATGGTACCTGGTGTTGTTTTAAAAAAAAAATTGTAAGCATTTTTTGTGAAACTGTAATCATGTGCATTTGCGGTCGAAAATATTTTAAACTTTAAAAAATTTCCTCTATGAATCAGGAATCGCCGGGAACCTATAACGTATCCCTCTTTTTTCCCATTGAAACAATGCCGCGGCATACATTCGCAGGATTTTCATCGACCTTCGCGGATTTTCGTCGACCTTCGCCGGATTTTCAATGACATTCATGGGATTTGCCTCACCATTTATGGGACTATCGCCGGCATTCGCGGGTTTTGTCTCGCCATGTCCGAGACTTTCATTGACCTTTGTGGATTATCGTCCACATTCTCGGGATTTGCTTCACCATTCGTGGAATTTGCCTCGCCATTCGCAGTTTGTTCCTCTATTTTCGCGGATTTTCACGACGCGGGAACCTATCCCCCCTTTTTCCATTGAAACAATGCCCTGCCATTCACGGTTTCGCAATTCGCGTCATTTTCTAGGAACGTATACCCTGCAAATAGCGGAGTCCCACGGTACTTGGACATGTTAAATAAGGGTGGAATTTAAGACTGCTTCAATAGCCCTAAAACTCAGGATATTTTAAAACAATTTTTAAATCATCATTTTATTTGAATTAAAGGCCAGTATATACTTGAACACTGCGTTGGGTAAGTGTTGTATAAACTCTTTAGTTAGTATAGACATTGGATTGGGAGTCAGTCATGAGTTAATCTCATACGTGTGCTTTGTTTTCCAAGGGTAGTGGTTGTGCTGCTGATGCACCTCCTCTCATATTTTGGGCATGTCTTTGGAATTCGGTCGTCATGCCAGTGACGACACAGTGATCTTGTTGAAAGGTAGTAATTTTTAACCTCCAAACTATAATGCTTTATTTCGGGGGATGATGTGTAGATATAGTAAATCTGATGATTCAAAAATGGACTTACCATGAGAAGGACCTGGCACAGCTGACCAAAGGTGGGATAAAAGTGGAAGAGAGGTAAGTATTAAAATCTTTAGCGCGAAATTAACAGAATAAATAGGCAAAATATTACGTGCACAACCATGGTTAACAAATAGATCAGGAGGAGGGCAGCAAGAGCAATAATTGTAACCAATTGATGACAGTAATGTTAAAGCACGAAATATTCATGATGAAATTATGTAGCTGTTTATGTGGTGTTGGTAAAGAAATCCTTGCAATGTGGTAGCAATTTTCATGTCCCAAACTTTCTGATTATTTTGGTGAGTAGGCAACACCTATCTTTTGCTCTGAGGCAAATTTTCCTCCGAGGTAATTCCTGTGTGCCATCTGGTTTGAGGAGCATGCTGGCCAATACCCAACTTTCAAAATCATATATTCCACCCCAGAATGCTCAGTGTGCATGCGCAGAAACCCCCAGAAACGTCGGCGTTCGAGACATCATCAAGAATATTGTTTGTGGTAGATACGGATTGTTACTTATCACGCTTCTGAAATATGATGAAAATAATTGTAAATGTACCTGAAAGAAAGGGCTGTGCCTCTGGACAACGAACGACTTGGAGAACTCTCTCAGCTCGCCGAACGGGCAGCTACCTACCCGTACTGCAAACTCTACTAAACGGGGAGCTACCCATAATATCATGTGTCCGAGTGAACAGACCTTTGCTATTCAAACCTCCGACGGATAACTGCAAATGAATGGAATGTGTATCTGGATTAGGTACTTAAGAAAACCAATTAAAAGGACATAACTGGGGCTTGTTAATGCACAGGGTAAGTTTAGTCACTATCTCACACTCTCACGGTCTCTCCGAAAAGACTGTCTGGAAAACCCTCCCATCAAATTTCTCAACAATCCTCTTGAAGAAGTTCTGTCACTCAAGCTTTTGTGTCTCTTTCCTGGGAAGACACATTTCTGCCATGATCTTTCCTGTGAAAGCCACATTTCCAAGCTGGCCTCCAAAGCCAGTTGCTGACTGGGCATCCTCGTTGTGCGATATCCTTTCTGGGTACTACTGAGCTCCTCACCACATCAAAGCTTTCATCCGCAGCTTGGTGCACTGCTCTTTCCTCTGGGCTGGTGCTCCTACCTCACACCTAGCTCGGCTTCACGCTGTGGAAACCAAGGCTTTTAGGCTCATTGGTATCTCCCGTGATGAAGCTGATTCTGAGGGACTCTTACCCTCACCCCGCAGGCAGGTTGACAATGTTTCTGTCTTCTACCGACTCCTCTCCGGCATTGCACCCCCTGCTCTGTCCCCCAAATATTACTTCAGGACGCACAAGATCTGTCAACGACCGTCTTCTGGTGAAACTGCCAAAATCAAGACTCTCTGCTCACCTTTACTCTTTCATTCCTCTTTTTTTACTTACCCCGTCTGCAATAAACTCCCACAATATCTTCAATCCCACTCCTACCTACAGGTCTTCAAATCAACTGTCCACCACCATCTCTTATCTTTCCCAAATTCAAAACCTTGATTTTTCTACCCCTGTTAATCAACCCCAAATCCACATCCTTCAAATTCCGTTTTCTTTCCTGAAAGTCCTTGTGTCCATCTTGTTTATCCCGTGTGCCCTGCCTCAGCCCTCTCCGTTCCACAGATCTCCTTATGTCCCTGTTCTCTACTGTTGTTGTACTTACCTCTCTCTCCCCGTTTTGTCACCCGCTCCATCTATTATAATATATGTGTTAGCTGTGATACGATCCTTGATATAGTATTCAATATATGTATAAAAATGGTGTTTATATGGTGTTTATATGGTAGTTATATGTACAATATACAGTCATGTGAAAAAGTAAGTACACCCCATGTAAAGTTTTGACTTTTTCAACATATTTCAACATACAGGTATTTGATCTTCATTTCAACAATATCGATAGATAAAGGTGATATAATATAACAAATATCATGAAACATTTACATTTTGTAGTCCATTGTATAATTTAAACAAACATAAATGCAAATTTCGCATGTGGAAAAAGTAAGTACACCCTTGGCTCAAAGGGGGCAATAGGTGGTATTGCCCCCTTTGGCAGAAACAACCTCAAGTAGGCGTTTCTTATGACTGTCTACCAGTATCTGACACCAATTGGGAGGAATTTTTGCCCAACCTCCATGCAGAATTCTTTCAGCTGTGCAATGTTTGAGGGGTTTCTTGCATGCACAGCTCGTTTCAAATCCCCCCACAACATCTCAATGGGATTTAGATCCGGGCTTTGACTTGGCCATTCCAGAACCCTCCATTTCTTTCTTTTCAGCCGTTCCTTGGTGGATTTACTGGTATGTTTAGGGTCATTGTCATGTTGCAAGGTCCATCTTCGGTTGAGCTTCAACTTTCCGACAGATGGCCTCACATTATCCTCAAGCACCCTCTGGTACAATGAAGAATTAATAGTGGATTCTATGATGGTGAGCTGCTCAGGCCCTGATGCAGCAAAGCTGCCCCAAACCATAATATTTCCACCACCATGCTTTACAGTTGGTATCAGGTTCTTGTGATCAAATGCTGTCTTTGGTTTTCGCCAAACATGTCTTCTGGTACTGTGGCCAAATAGCTCTACCTTTGACTCATCTGTCCAGCGCACATTGTTCCAGAAGTGCTGGTCTTTGCCTAGGTGTTCATTGGCAAACTTTAGTCTTGCCTTGATGTTCTTTCTGGACAGAAAAGGTTTCCTCCTGGCACACCTCCCATGTATATCAAATTTTTGCAGCCTCTTTCTAATGGTAGACTCGTGCACTTTGACATCAACAGTGACAAGAGCTACCTGTAGGTCCCGTGATGACATTCTGGGGTTCTTCGAGACTTTTTTCAGCATCTTACGGTGTGCTCTCAGGCTGAACTTGCTGGGGCGGCCTGGCCTGAACAAGTTGGAAGTTGTTTGGAATCTTCTCCACTTGTAGATGATCTTCCGGACAGTCGAATGATTGATTTCAAATTGTTTGGAGATCTTTTTGAATCCCTTCCCAGATTCGTAGGCATCAATAACCTTCTTTCTGAAGGCCTCAGAGAGCTCTTTCGATCCAGGCATGGTGATGCCGCACAGTGCACACGTCAACAACAAAGAGCAAACCAAACTAAATGTCTGAGGTTTAAATAAGACAGGTTCCTCCAAGATCCTCTCTAACGATGTTCTAATCATTTACACCTGAGCTGGTGCACCTGATTCTCATTTTAGGTATTTGAAGTCGTGATAAATGTAGAGGTGTACTTACTTTTTCCACATGCGAAATTTGCATTTATGTTTATTTAAATTACTAGGGCATGCCCGTACTATATCTATATCTAAAATTATATCCCCCCCCTCTATTTACATGAAATGGTTTGGTCCAAAGCGAACGGCTTGCGAGTACGGTGACAATTCCCCCCCTCTATTTACATGAAATGGTTTGGTCCAAAGCGAACGGCTTGCGAGTACGGTGACAATCCCCCCCCTCTATTTACATGAAATGGTTTGGTCCAAAGCGAACGGCTTGCGAGTACGGTGACAATCCCCCCCCCCCCTCTATTTACATGAAATGGTTTGGTCCAAAGCGAACGGCTTGCGGAGTTTGGTAAAGAAATCGCCATAGCATGCACAAACGCGCAGGAAAGCGAAAGAATCGCAAATTAGTTTTAATTAGTTTTAAAACATCGTTTAACGCCAACATAGCGGCAACATAGTTTGCCAACGTGAAATAAATGAATACGCTCTCAAATGTGCCGTCCGAGGCAGAGTCTGTTCGCCACGTTCGGCACACGTGATAGCTCGCTGCTCTCTGATTGGTTGAATCGTTTTTTGGACATAGCTCGGTAACTACTTGTCCGATTAATATGAAACCTTGAAAAGGCACATCCTCGGGTCCCCAGCAATATACCTGGCAAGTTTAAAGTATATCGGACCCGTGGTTGTCGAGAAACAGCGGTCACAGACAAACATACAAACATACACACAGAGATTACTGGAATTATAGATAGATACAATGGACTACAAAATATAAATTTCATGATATTTGTTATATTATATCACCTTTATCTATCAATATTGTTGAAATGAAGATCAAATCACTGTATGTTGAAATATGTTGAAAAAGTCAAAACTTTACATGGGGTGTACTTACTTTTTCACGTGACTGTATATATGGTATATATATATATATATATATATATATATATACATATATATATATATATATATATATATATATATATATATATATATATATATATATATATATATTGTGGATATGAGAATGGTTTTTTTTTTGTTGTTGTTGTGTAAATTGTTGTAAAAATGTCACCCTCCTTCCTGCATTTGTTGTTGTATAAAGGTCAAAGGGTGTTCCCGTAGTTAATTCCATAAAGCATACACGCAGGACACCATATCTCCCTGTTCAGTAGTTATATCCTTATTATGTGTATTAGTGTAAGGCCTTGTCTTCCATTAATTTGACACTCCATTGCACTGCATTAAATAAAGTAGATCCCTCCGACATGGCATCTTCAAAGTGCCAGGTTTGCCAGGTTTGCTGCAATTGCCAACTGCATTTGGGCGGTTTTCTTCATTCGCCATTGCTGCCCTTTGACTGGGGCTAGCTCGAATCGCCCCAAAACCACCATTAGCCACGAGGTAAGGTCGGGGAAGAAAGGCGTGTCTCCACCTCGTCATAGAGGGGAGGAGTGAACCAGCCCTTGCCGACCAACCCAGAACGAGGGGTTGGCTTTGGAGGGCGGAGAAAGAACGTTTGGGGGAGGTTCGCAAAAGGGTCAAGGGTGGGGCTTATATAACCCGAGGAAGACGCCCCCAGAGAGAGTCGAGGAGGGAGGAGATCAGAACACAGACAAGCCTGGAGAGAGTCCTGGAGTTTGTGAGAGAGGGAGAGAGAACCCGTCACGCCAAACCCCCCACCAGCAGCGTTGGCTCCACCAAGCAGCTCAGACCCGTTACCCCGCGCACACGACAGGATCGGCGGCCGTCGAGGTCCAGCCCGACGTCCCGTGCGGGATCAAGCTCCAGCCAGCTCCGTGCCTTCCTCCCCCTCCAGCCACCCACCTCCTTCCAGCCAATCCACTCTGCAATTCCCCGTGTGAGTCCGTCTTTGTTTGTTCTGTCCAGGGTATTAATTAAGCCTGTTTAGATAAGCTAGCGATTTTCACTGTGTCTCTGATTTCTTCTGTAAATTATTTTATTATCCTTCCTTCTCCTTGGTTACTTTTGGTTGTAAATAGCAAATAAATTATATTCGTATTCCCTACTTCTGTCTTCCTCTTCTTCACATCCGTGTCACCTTTGTCTTTTCCCCATTGAATATCTGTGGCACGATTTGGCCCACGTTTAAGGGATCGGGTCTAGTCATTGTAAAAACAGTTCGGGCCGCGGCGCCATCCGCTCGGCAAATTAACATCTTATCCGCGGTCCGTAACAATTGGTGCTGGGAGTGAGATTCGGACCTGGAGCGCGAATAGCGCGCTCAAAATTACGGGTGGCCCAAAAAAGAAATTTTGTTTTATTTAAAATCTTAAATTTGGAAGTCGTGCCATGGACAATCAAGGCGATCGGATGCAGGTGGGTGAGCTAGAAGAGGGGTTAGGGGTAACACAGGACCACAGGGAAGAAATGGAGGAGAGCAATGAGGAGGTGGTTGAGGAGGTGTCAGGTGCACAAAATGACGCCCTCGCGCACGTGGTATCAGACGCACAAAGTGGCAGCTCGCACGAGCGCGGGGTAGCCGCGCCCACTGCACAAATAGGGGGAATTGATGTGCGGGACCTCATGGTGCAGATTAATGCAGCCATACTAATGGCGAATATGGGGCTAGAAGCCAAAATGGGAGAAATGGGGGGCCAAATGGGAGCAATGAGGGACGAAGCGAGGGGTACCGGTGAGCGGTTAGACAATAAATTTGCGGGGTTAGGCAATAAATTTGAGGGGTTAGACAACGGGATAAAAGAGGTGAAGAATGGGTTAATGGGGCTAGAAGATAAGATGGAAGGCAAATTGCGGGAGATAGGGGAGCAATCCGCCCGGGAAATCAAACAAATGGGGAACCAGATAGAGGAGGTGAAAATCGGGCTAGAAGGTAAATTGGATGCTCAGAGGGATGAATTAGAACAAATGATGGCGGCATCTACTAAAGAGATGGAGGAGATGAAGGAGGAGATGCGACGAGGTGTAAGCGAGGAGGTCTCGGGGGTACGTGAGGAGGTAAAGCGAGGTGAGAAGCGTATGGAGAAAGAGGTGAGGAATAATACGGCTAGGTTACAGGGGGGCATAGAGGGTCTGACGAGGGGAGTAGAACAGCTGACAGTGGGACAAAAGGAACTCGTGGACCAAGTGGAAAAGAACACTGCAATAATCGGGGGGTTAAAAGCGACACAAAAAGACATCAAGAACGAATTAATAGCGACACAGAAGGAATGTCAGATGGTACGTGAGGGACTGACAACGAGGTTGGACGAGGTGGCAGAAGTAATGGAGACGAAGGACCGGGAGGTGAGGACGCACATAGAAACGGTCAAGGTGGCGTTAGAGGACGAAATTGAGGAGACACACCAGGAAATAAAAGAGGTGAAGCAAAAGTTAGAGGAAGTGGAAGAGGGGGTGAGTGAAATTAAGAAGAGACGGAGGGAAACTAAGAGGGAGATAAAGGAGGACGTGATGGAGTATGTACAAGGTCGGTGCTCAAATCGTGATGTTGTGCTCGCTAACCAAATAAAGAGTTTGCAGGTGGTGAAGGAGGTGCGGAGACGAGGTGCCAAGGTGAGTGGCGATATACGCGGAAATGTATATGGTGTGAGGGAAGCTTCAGTCGGCTTGGGGGTTGATTTGGATCCGGGTGTTCGTGAGAGGCCGTTGGTGAAGTGTGCGACAGGTACGGAGTGCGAAGGAGGAGGTGTGCGAGAATGTCCGACTCTGGGGTGTGTGAGGAAAAAGTGCACGCCGAGGAAAGAGTGCGCTGTCAAGAGTAAGGGAGAATGCACACCTGTGGTGAGTGTTACGGAGGGTGTAACGGGAGAGTGTGCGCGAGAAAGTTGTGTAACGGACGGGTGCATGAGTACAGAGTACGCTGTCGAGAGTAAGGGTGAGTGCGCGACCGAGTGTGGAGGTGAAAGTAGTGAGAGTGACACGGAGCATGAGTTGGTTGTGGCAGGTGAGAGAGGATGTACACCTGGAATGGAAGGATGCAAACCTGGAATGGTAGAGCGCGTATGGGAATGCACACTGGAGTTGGTAGTGAGGCACGTGATTGGCTGTGCAAGTGAGAGCACACCTGTGGTTGTCACAGAGGAGGTGACCGAGGAGGGGGCGCGAAGAGGTGTGTTGGTGAGGTGTGCGAACGACGAGTGTGTGCAAAGGTGTGCGGTGGTCAGGTGTGTGACCAAGTCTGTAAGCAGAATGAGTGTACCTGGGTGTGTCAGGGAAGGTGCAATGACAAAGAGCATGGAGACGGCTGGATGTATGAGCAAGGAACGGGCTGCGGGGTGTAAGCATGCGAATGGAGCATCGACGCTAACCGGGTTAGCGGTTAGAGCGACGTATAGCCGAATCGGGCCTTCGGTGCGAACCGGGCAGCTTTGCGTGCCGCGGGGATCCGCGGCGGCTTCAAAAGAACCGTAGTGCGAGATCCACGCCGGGCCGTGCTTTGAACGGCCGCGTCCGTGCTCCACTAAGCGGAGCGGGCGGCCCTGTAGGAAGGGTCGTCACGACAACCGTTTGTGGTTGAGGCGTTCCGGCAGGTCGAAATCGGGCCATTGGACGGCTCCGTGCCGAGATGGTGCGTGGGATCTCGGCCCGGGTAAGCCCCCGTCCCTGCACCGAATGCCGGACGCATCCAGCCGCCGGCACCAAGCAACCCGCATTCATTGCTCGGCTTTGCGAAGCCGAGCTTTGGAGATGAATTGGCGCACCGAGAGGCACTAGTGAGTAGACGTGTGACGAGGATAGTGTTTTGGACCCGAAATTAGAAAAACAAAATTTGATGATTGGCAAAGGATTGGCAGAGTGATGATTGGTAGAATGATTGGCAGATTGGCAAATTTTTGATTTGTTGAATTTGGACGAGCAAAATTTATAGTGAAAGATACCCGATGTGGTGGGATGGCAACTCTGCCATCTCTCACAGCGGGGGCAAAGGAGCACTAGTCTTATGGGGTTTGGCAGTGAAAACTAGCCCGGGAGGGTTAGGATATAGTGTGTAGGGATCTGGAGAAGATGACCTTAGGTAACGTTAAGGTTAGGTAGTGACAATGATACCTGTAGTGGGGACGCAGGTAGATTAGTTTGGATGATAATGACGTGGTATGTGCTTAGTTTAAAGGGAAGACGGGGAGCACTAAGTTAGCAGGGCAACAGGTAGATTAGATGATGCCGTGTGTGTGGTTAAAAGGTGTGATTGCACAGGTGTGCAACTCAACAGGTGTATGGAGCAGTGTATGAGGGAGTGATGGTGATGTGTGTTGTGTTGACCAAATGGTCCAGGAAGGAAGGAGGGTGCAGGTGGCACCATATGTGATTGCACAGGTGTGCAACAACAGGTGAATGGAGAACAGGTGTATGGAATAAATGGTCTGGAGTATATGGAGTATTGGAATGGATGGTCGTGGAGTGAGTATGGTGGAAACTGTGGAGTGGAGTGGATGGTGCGAAGGTGTGGATGGGGGAAAGGAGGATGGACCCCATCACGAATACCCGGGGAGGGTAGTGTAAGTGTTAGGTAGAGGGTACAGGTAAATTGTGGTTGGATATTGGCATCTGTGGTGCGTGGTGGAAGAATGGTATTTGGATGGGTGCATTAGTGTTGTGGAAATGGCTGGGCGTGTAGCCTGTTAGTGTGTGTAGTTGGTTGACACTCTGCCACTGTCAGGATGTCGGCCAGGTGAGGCCGCAGGTGGGCTCTGGGAGCCGGTAGAGTTGTTGTGGATGGGGCCCGAGGATCCGGAGGACGGACCCGGGTAGCCCAGTGCCAGAGGGCACCAAGGGGTGACAGAGCCAGGAGGGGCCTTCCCCAATTAGATAGGTTAGGGTGAGGAGCTAGGTAAGCTCCGGTGGCAACTACAGTGGTGGAGGTGTGCAGGTGGGTAG
Source organism: Myxine glutinosa (assembly GCF_964187855.1). Lineage (NCBI taxonomy): Eukaryota > Metazoa > Chordata > Myxini > Myxiniformes > Myxinidae > Myxine > Myxine glutinosa. The sequence goes on from NC_136264.1 coordinate 114,892,547, forward strand.
ACCTGCTGGGAGAGCTGCACGACCCAGCCCGGAAATTGTGCAAGGGCACCGGGAGATGAATCGGGGGAGTGAGACCCCAAATTGATGAAGCACCACAGTTTGGTCAATGGGAATTTGGTTTTTAAAACCACATAGAGTAAGATTGCCAATGGTTTGGCAGGGAAAGACCCCGGGTAGTGTAAAGTGTGTTAAAGTCATTTAGAGGATAGTTAGAATTGAAGTCTCCTCGCACCATCTGCATCCACTCACCTGGGATGACGTAACTCCACACCATGCCATGTTTTATTATTTTTATTGTGCAGATGTTTGGATTGTGAGACGCATCATGACGTGGGTGTGACATTGTGCTGTGTTCCATCTCTTCCTCCTTATGAGGATTGATGATGAATTGGGTGATGGCAAATTTTGGTTAGAGGGATTGTGGTGACGAATTTGGTATAGGAGAAATATGGGGAGACGTGACAGTTGTGACGAATGTGTAATGTGTAGATTTTTGTAAATATGGGGTAAGGGCAAGGGTAGAGTAGGTGACAAGGGGGGGTGACGTACGGTAGGGACGAGCTTTCTCACTTCACTCTCCGTACGCACTTCGCCTTGCATTGCCTTATTGATGTGTACCCTTGAGACCTTACCCCTCGCTCATCTGTCTTTTCCCCCCTTGTCTCCCACATGAGGACTGTGCGCCACTGGGCGCCGAGGGGAGCGTGCGGGAGTCCGCCATTGTGTGCCCGGAACTCCAAGAACCAGCTGTCTGCATCGATGCACCACCTTATGGACCACATGTCTGTGGCTGAGCACCACTTATGGACCCCATGGGTTGGGGCATGGCCCCTCTGCTGGAACCGGCCATGAAGGCCCGAGATCTTGCTGGCGGACCTTGGTCACAGGGCACCGATGCCCCACAGGTGAACCACACGTAGTCGGCCCTGTGGGCCATAAATAAATATTTAAAAAATGGACACGTTGGGTGCATTTTATTGTTGCAAATAGGCCGCCAGCAAAGAAGATGACAACTGGAAGAAAGCAAATAGCCAGCAGAGGGAGCCAAAGAGCAAGAGACCACCAGCAGGGTTTGTCGGTTTATTTTTTAATGAACTATGATGACTGTGCACCGCTTGGTGCTTGAGGGTGTTTTGGTGCGTTGTGGATGCTTTCATGGTGCATCTATGCAGGGCAGACTGTCTCCCCCCCCCAAAAGAACGATCACAGGTCCTGGGTTAGTTTTGTAAATAAAGTAGTCATTGTAAATAATGCGCCCCCCACCGTAAATGTATAGTTTGAAGACCATTCCGCAATTCGGTTAGTTGTGGGCATGAATCTGTTAGGCAGGGTGCAATGGAGCAGCGGGACATATTTATTTATGTTTTAAAACTGTCACACTCAGGGTCAGGTGAAATGTAGAGGGAACTACACCTACGTGCCACACTAAAAGTTAAGGTAAAAGGCCCGGGACGTGCCTAAGAGGAGGAGGGTGCAGTGTTGTGGATATGAGAATGGTTTTTTTTTTTTTGTTGTGTAAATTGTTGTAAAAATGTCACCCTCCTTCCTGCATTTGTTGTTGTATAAAGGTCAAAGCGCGTTCCCGTAGTTAATTCCATAAAGCATACACGCAGGACACCATATCTCCCTGTTCAGTAGTTATATCCTTATTATGTGTATTAGTGTAAGGCCTTGTCTTCCATTAATTTGACACTCCATTGCACTGCATTAAATAAAGTAGATCCCTCCGACATGGCATCTTCAAAGTGCCAGGTTTGCCAGGTTTGCTGCAATTGCCAACTGCATTTGGGCGGTTTTCTTCATTCGCCATTGCTGCCCTTTGGCTGGGGCTAGCTCGAATCGCCCCAAAACCACCACAAAAAAACCACAAAAATCGCCCCCAAAACGAATCAAGAGAGATTATAGAGAGATTATAGGGAAGAATGGCAAATTTTCGAATTCAAGAGTCTACTTAATAGGAAGAATAGTAAATTTTTGATTTCAAGAGAATATATCACTTTTTGAGTGCAGATCAAGGGACTAGTACATTTTTGAGTACAGATCAAGAGACTAGTAAATTTTTGAGTACAGATCAAGAGAATAGTAAATTTTCGAACTGAGAATAGTGAATTTTTGAATATAGGTCAAGAGAATAGTAAATTTTCAAACCTACTTAAAAGAGAATAGTAAATTTTTGATTTCAAGAGACTAGTAAATTTTCGAACTGTGAATAGTAAATTTTCGAACTGAGAATAGTGAATTTTTGAATATAGGCCAAGAGACTAGTAAATTTTCGAACCTACTTTCAAGAGACTAGTAAATTTTTGAGTACAGATCAAGAGACTGGTAAATTTTCAAACTGGTAGAGACCATCAAACCTACTTAAAAGAGCATCCTTCTTCTACATATCATCTGGCAGATTATCCTAGACCCACTCAAACAATGATCCTTCTACCCCTGTTCAAGCTTCATTGAGGATATTGACGATCATGTGATGTAAGAAGGCTTTATTGAGGATATTGAAGATCATGTAATGTACGAAGGTTTTATTGGGGATATTGAAGATGACGTTGAGCATTGGCGGAGCCATAAGTCAAGTCAAGTACATCAAGTACATAAAATATTTTGTGATGGTTTTAATGCTTATCATTAGATGCATAACGTTCGTAGTGAGGTATAGATATATGGATTGACATCGGATGGCATGGGATTTGGGATTTAGGAACTCCGGGGTTTTTTCATTAGGAATATATGCGATTTGCTCTTGGAGACCCTCGAGAGTGAACGGGGACTCGGATCTTAATTCTGTTTTCAGATTTTGCAGTCGCTAGATTAGCTTAACACTCAATAGAACGGGACCCGCGAAATTTCGGGGATTTTTGGTGGAATTACCTCGGGGTAAAGTTACATAGGAAAGCCCCATGTTAAATTTTCGTTGCCGAAGGACTTTATTTTTTGCGAAATTCATCCTGACTTCGCCTCTAGGAGGATACAGGGGGATCTGTGGATAACGGGAACCTTTATTTGGTGAAATCCGGACTGATATTGACCGAGTTATTCAAAATATTAACTTATATCAAATAAATCTTTTGAGGTGAAAGCGCGATGACGTCACGCGGCACGAATGCGCACCTGTATCGTTGGAGGTATTGACTTATATAGGGTTGGTTTTCTAAGGCTCATATCAGAATATTAACTTGTATCAAATGGGTCTTTTGAGGTGAAAGTGTGATGACGCCACCACGTCACGCGGCACGAATGCGCGCCTGTGTCGTTGGAGGTACTGACTTCTATAGGGAGGCCCCATCACCCTCCCCCATCACCCTCCCCCATCACCCTGCCATCACCCTCCCATCACCCTGCCATCACCCTCCCATCACCCTCCCATCACCTTCCCATCACCCTTTATTGGACCATTTGACTTCTATAGGGTTGGTTTTCTAAGGCTTATATCAGGATATTAACTTATATCAAATAAGTCTTTCAAGGTGAAAGCGCGATGACGTCACCACGTCACGCGGCACAAATGCGCGCCTGTGTCGTTGGAGGTACTGAATTCTATAGGGAGGCCCCATCACCCTCCCCCATCACCCTCCCCCATCACCCTGCCATCACCCTCCCATCACCCTGCCATCACCCTCCCATCACCCTCCCATCACCCTTTATTGGACCATTTGACTTCTATAGGGTTGGTTTTCTAAGGCTTATATCAGGATATTAACTTATATCAAATAAGTCTTTTAAGGTGAAAGCGCGATGACGTCACCATGTCACGCGGCACGAATGCGCGCCTGTATCGTTGGAGGTATTGACTTATATAGGGTTGGTTTTCTAAGGCTGTAGGCCGCACCTCATTTTGTCGAATAAAGTGGTATTCGGGTGGTTCCGGTATTTGGGACCGTAGGGACGGAAAGTGCAGGTACGGGGTGCTTGGCACTCCCCAGCCGGCCCGCTCTGAAGGTTCGGATCGGGACACCGGGATTCAATCCGGTCGCCCGGTCGGCCCGGAGGTGGGGGTGCGGGGCCTCTCACGGAACGTCAAAACAAACGGCCTGCCGGGGCCGCCCAAAAGTCGGGCGTGAGGGGCGCGTCCACTAATGGAACGCCTCTCGCTTCCCAGATCGAGGGCCACGTGGTCAGGAGAACCTCGTCCCTTCTGGTTGCCCTGCCATCCCATCGGGAGCGCTGGCAGGGTGTACTTCAAACTAAGCTTAAGTGTCAAGTGTTAAGTTCCTCCTTGCCCTCGCAAGGGAAAGGCTAGGGTCAAGCTCTTCCAAATTTCCAAACACTAGAAATCGGACGTCTCAAATTAATTAATTATTGGTTAATACATCTCAGTCGCCCGCGACCTCTCTAGTGCGGGCGTCGAACCAGTTCATTTTCCGGGCGACCGGGCCGAGTATCGGCCCGGCCGTGGCCGAAGCTGTTGATTCCGCCGTAGCACGCTAACGCGTAGGCTCGCGTGTCCCCGGTGCGCCTGGGCTCCGCGGGTGCCCTACCGTGCCCGGCACTGCTGATCTCTCTTGCTTCCGGGAGTAGGTGCCGGTGCCCGGGGATGGAGTTCGCTGTCTAAACATGGTAGCGCTAGGCCAGTGGGACCGCCGGGACCCACGTGCACTCACAAGTTGTTCTGCGCGTGGGCGGCAGTATCAGACTGGGGCGCCCAAACGCTCCCCGGCTAAAGTTCATCCTGAAAGCGCCCACATTGTGCGGACAAACCAAGTCAAGGGCCACGTGGTCAGAAGAACCTCGTCCCTTCCGGTCACACTGTGCCTATCGGCCGGCCTCGAAGACCGAAATTGTGACGGTGTCACCCGAAAAATCATGCAGCGAAAATGAATGAACTCATTCATTTCGTCATCTAAACAGTGACGCGCATGAATGGATGAACGAGATCCTCACTGTCCCTATCTACTATCCAGCGAATCCACAGCCAAGGGAACGGGCTTGGCGGAATCAGTGGGGAAAGAAAACCCTTTTGAGCTTGACTCTAGCCCGACTCTGTGAAGGGACTTGAGAGGCCGCAGGCACTCAATAGGGCTGGACCCGTGAAATTTCGGGGATTTTTGGTAAAATTACCTCAGGGTAAAGTTACATAGGAAAACACCGTGTTAAATTTCCGTCGCCGAAGGACTCTATTTCTTATTGCGAAATTCTCTAAGACTTCGCCTCTAGGAGTTATTGAAAATATTAACTTATATAAAAATTAGTTTTCTAAGACTGAAGCGCAGTGACGTCATCACGCCCTTAGTTTTCTAAGACTGAAGCGCAGGGACGTCATCACGCCCCCGCCATGAGTGTCGAAGGTCTTTCGAAGAAGAAGAGCTCGGAGTTGGACTGGACACGAGGCGTAGCGGACGCCATTTGGAAGAGCTGAGAGGACTCAGTTGTGATAGGGTGAGCCTGAGAGTATATCAAGACAAGATCAAGATCTAGAAGGAGGTATGTACGGTGCGATTCATATAATATATTGTTTAGTTATCGTCGATGAGGAATTTGCGGTCGGAATGGGTGGTCGGCCTGGGTGACTTGGTCTCGACTAGATGCTAGGCCGCACCTCATTTTGTTAAATAAAGTGGTCACAAAATATTTTTTGATGGTTTTAATGCTTATCATTAGATGCATAACGTTCGTAGTGAGGTATAGATATATGGATTGACATCGGATGGCATGGGATTTGGGATTTAGGAACTCCGGGGTTTTTTCATTAGGAATATATGCGATTTGCTCTTGGAGGCCCTCGAGAGTGAACGGGGACTCGGATCTTAATTCTGTTTTCAGATTTTGCAGTCGCTAGATTAGCTTAACACTCAATAGAACGGGACCCGCGAAATTTCGGGGATTTTTGGTGGAATTACCTCGGGGTAAAGTTACATAGGAAAGCCCCATGTTAAATTTTCGTTGCCGAAGGACTTTATTTTTTGCGAAATTCATCCTGACTTCGCCTCTAGGAGGATACAGGGGTATCTGTGGATAACGGGAACCTTTATTTGGCGAAATTCGGACTGATATTGACCGAGTTATTCAAAATATTAACTTATATCAAATAAATCTTTTGAGGTGAAAGCGCGATGACGTCACCACGTCACGTGGCACGAATGCGCACCTGTATCGTTGGAGGTATTGACTTATATAGGGTTGGTTTTCTAAGGCTTATATCAGAATATTAACTTATATCAAATGGGTCTTTTGAGGTGAAAGTGTGATGACGCCACCACGTCATGCAGCACGAATGCGCGCCTGTGTCATTGGAGGTACTGACTTCTATAGGGAGGCCCCATCACCCTGCCATCACCCTCCCATCACCCTCCCATCACCCTCCCATCACCCTCCCATCACCCTTTATTGGACCATTTGACTTCTATAGGGTTGGTTTTCTAAGGCTTATATCAGGATATTAACTTATATCAAATAAGTCTTTTAAGGTGAAAGCGCGATGACGTCACCACGTCACGCGGCACGAATGCGCGCCTGTATCGTTGGAGGTATTGACTTATAAAGGGTTGGTTTTCTAAGGCTGTAGGCCGCACCTCATTTTGTCGAATAAAGTGGTATTCGGGTGGTTCCGGTATTTGGGACCGTAGGGACGGAAAGTGCAGGTACGGGGTGCTTGGCACTCCCCAGCCGGCCCGCTCTGAAGGTTCGGATCGGGACACCGGGATTCATTCCGGTCGCCCGGTCGGCCCGGAGGTGGGGGTGCGGGGTCTGTCACGGAACGTCAAAACAAACGGCCTGCCGGGGCCGCCCAAAAGTCGGGCGTGAGGGGCGCGTCCACTAATGGAACGCCTCTCGCTTCCCAGATCGAGGGCCACGTGGTCAGGAGAACCTCGTCCCTTCTGGTTGCCCTGCCGTCCCACCGGGAGCGCTGGCAGGGTGTACTTCAAACTAAGCTTAAGTGTCAAGTGTTAAGTTCCTCCTTGCCCTCGCAAGGGAAAGGCTAGGGTCAAGCTCTTCCAAATTTCCAAACACTAGAAATCGGACGTCTCAAATTAATTAATTATTTGTTAATACATCTCAGTCGCCCGTGACCTCTCTAGTGCGGGCGTCGAACCAGTTCATTTCCGGGCGACCGGGCCGAGTATCGGCTCGGCCGTGGCCGAAGCCGTTGATTCCGCCGTAGCACGCTAACGTGTAGGCTCGCGCGTCCCTGGTCCGCCGGGGCTCCGCGGGTGTCCTACCGTGCCTGGCGCCGCTATTCTCTCGACTTCCGGGAGTAGGTGCCGGTGCCCGGGGACGGATCTCGCTGTCTAAACATGGTAGCGCTAGGCCAGTGGGATCGCCGGGACCCACGTGCACTCACACATTGATATGCGCGTGGGCGGCAGTATCAGACCGGGGCACCCAAATGCGCCACGCGCCCAAACGCTCCCCGGCTAAAGTTCATCCTGATGCGCCCACGTTGTGCAGACAAACCCCACCGAGTCGAGGGCCACGCGGTCAAGAGAACCTCGTCCCTTCTGGTCACACTGTGCCTATCGGCCGGCCTCGAAGACAGAAAAAGTGATATGTCACCCTAAAAAAAACCTGTGACGGTGACGACAGAGTGATCTTGTTGAAAGGTAGTGATTATTAACCTCCAAACTACAATGCTTTATTTTGGGGGATGATGTGTAGATATAGTAAATCTGATGATTCAAAAATGGACTTACCATGAGAAGGAACTGGCATACCTGACCAAAGGTGGGATAAAAGAGGAAGAAAGGTAAGTATTAAAATCTTCAGCGTGAAATTAACAGTATAAATAGGCCAAACATTACGTGCACAACCATGGTTCACAAATAGATCAGGAGGATGGCAGCAAGAGCAACAATTGTAACCAATTGATGACAGAAATGTTAAAGCACGAAATATTCATGATGAAATTATGTAGCTGTTTATGTGGTGTTGGTAAAGAAATCCTTGCAATGTGGTAGCAATTCTCATGTCCCAAACTTTCTGATTATTTTGGTGAGTAGGCAACACCTATGTTTTGTTCTGAAATTCCTGCGTGCCATCTGGTTTGAGGAGCATGCTGGCCAATACCCAACTTTCAAAATCATATATTCCACCCCAGAATGCTCAGTGTGCATGTGCAGAAACCCCCAGAAACGTCGGCGTTCGAGACATCATCAAGTATATTGTTTGTGGTAGATACGGATTGTTACTTATCACGCTTCTGAATTAAGATGAAAATAATTGTAAATGTACCTGAAAGAAAGGGCTGTGCCTCTGGACAACGAACGACTTGGAGAACTTTCTCAGCTCGCTGAACGGGCAGCTAGCTACCCGTACTGCAAACGCTATTAAACGGACAGCTACCCATAATATCATGTGTCCGAGTGCAAGGTCCGAGTGAAGAGACCTTTCCTATTCAAACCTCCGACGGATAACTGCAAATGAATGGAATGTGTATCTGGATTAGGTACTTAAGAAAACCAATTAAAAGGACATAACTGGGGGCTTGTTAATGCACAGGGTAAGTTTAGTCACTGTATCTCACTAGGTCACTGTTTCTCACACTCTCACTGTCTCTCCGAAAAGACTGTCTGGAAAGCCCTCCCATCAACTTTCTCAACAATCCTCTTGAAGAAGTTCTGTCACTCAAGCTTTTGGGTCTCTTTCCTGTGAAAGCCACATTTCCAAGCTGGCTTCCAAAGCCAGTTGCTGACTGGGCATCCTCCGTCGTGCGAAGTCCTTTCTGGGCACTACTGAGCTCCTCACCACATCAAAGCTTTCATCCACAGCTTGGTGCACTGCTCTTTCCTCTGGGCTGGTGCTCCTACCTCACACCTAGCTTGGCTTCAGGCTGTGGAAACCAAGGCTTTTAGGCTCATTGGTATCTCCCGCGATGAAGCTGATTCTGAGGGACTCTTACCCTCACCCCGCAGGCAGGTTGGCAGTGTTTCTGTCCTCTACCGACTCCTCTCCGTCATTGCACCCCCTGCTCTGTCCCCCAAATATTACATCAGGACGCACAAGACCTGTCAACAACCGTCTTCTGGTGAAACTGCCAAAATCAAGACACTCTGCTCACCTTTACTCTTTCATTCCTCTTTTTTTACTTACCCCGTCTGCAATAAACTCCCACAATATCTTCAATCCCACTCCTTCCTACAGGTCTTCAAAACAACTGTCCACCACCATCTCTTATCTTTCCCAAATTCATAATCTTGATTATTCTACCCCTGTGAATCCACCCCAAATCCACATCCTTCAAATTCCGTTTTCTTTCCTGAAAGTCCTTGTTGTGTCCATCTTGTTTATCCCATGTACCCTGCCCCAGCCCTCTCCATTCCACAGATCTCCTTATGTCCCTGTTCTCTACTGTTGTTGTACTTACCTCTCTCTCCCCATTTTGTCACCCGCTCCATCTATTATAATATATGTGTTTGCTGTGATACGATCCTTGATATAGTATTCAATATATGTATAAAAATGGTGTTTATATGGTGTTTATATGGTATTTATCTATCTATAATTCCAGTAATCTCTGTGTGTTTGTTTGTTTGTACGTTTGTACGTTTGTTTGTCTGTGACCGCTGTTTCTCGACAACCACGGGTCCGATATACTTTAAACTTGCCAGGTATATTGCTGGGGACCCGAGGATGTGCCTTTTCAAGGTTTCATATTAATCGGACAATTACTTACCGAGCTATGTCCAAAAAACGATTCAACCAATCAGAGAGCAGCGAGCTATCGCGTGTGCCGAACGTGGCGGACACACTCTGCCTCGGATGGCACATTTGAGAGCGTATTCATTTATTTCACGTTTGCAAACTATGTTGGCGCTATGTTGGCGTTAAACTATGTTTTAAAACTAATAAAAACCCCGGGGGGATTGTCACTGTACTCGCAAGCCGTTCGCCGTTCGCTTTGGCGTTGCGAATGGACCAAAACATTTCATGCACCAAACCATTTCATGTAAAGCGTTCGCCGTTCGCTTTGGCGTTGCGAATGGACCAAAACATTTCATGGACCAAACCATTTCATGTAAATAGAGGGGGGGATATAATTTTAGATATAGATATAGTACGGGCATGCCCTAGTATGTACAATATACAGTCACGTGAAAAAGTAAGTACACCCCATGTAAAGTTTTGACTTTTTCAACATATTTCAACATACAGCTATTTGATCTTCATTTCAACAATATCGATAGATAAAGGTGATATAACATAACAAATATCATGAAACATTTACAGTTTGTCGTCCATTGTTTTATTTAAATAAACATAAATGCAAATTTCGCATGTGGAAAAAGTAAGTACACCCTTGGCTCAAAGGGGGCAATAGGTGGTATTGCCCCCTTTGGCAGAAACAACCTCAAGTAGGTGTTTCTTATGACTGTCTACCAGTATCTGACACCAATTGGGAGAAATTTTTGCCCAACCTCCATGCAGAATTCTTTCAGCTGTGCAATGTTTGAGGGGTTTCTTGCATGCACAGCTTGTTTCCAGTCCCCCCAAAACATCTCAATGGGATTTAGATCCGGGATTTGACTTGGCCATTCAAGAACCCTCCATTTCTTTCTTTTCAGCCATTCCTTGGTGGATTTACTGGTATGTTTAGGGTCATTGTCATGTTGCAAGGTCCATCTTCGGTTGAGCTTCAACTTTCCGACAGATGGCCTCACATTATCCTCAAGCAACCTCTGGTACAATGAAGAATTCATAGTGGATTCTATGATGGTGAGCTGCTCAGGCCCTGATGCAGCAAAGCTGCCCCAAAGCATAATATTTCCACCACCATGCTTTACAGTTGGTATCAGGTTCTTGTGATCAAATGCTGTCTTTGGTTTTCGCCAAACATGTCTTCTGGTACTGTGGCCAAATAGCTCTACCTTTGACTCATCTGTCCAGCACACATTGTTCCAGAAGTGCTGGTCTTTGCCTAGGTGTTCATTGGCAAACTTTAGTCTTGCCTTGATGTTCTTTCTGGACAGAAAAGGTTTCCTCCTGGCACACCTCCCGTGTAGATCAAATTTGTGCAGCCTCTTTCTAATGGTAGACTCGTGCACTTTGACATCAACAGTGGCAAGAGCTACCTGTAGGTCCCGTGATGACATTCTGGGGTTCTTCGAGACTTCTTTCAGCATCTTACGGTGTGCTCTCGGACTGAACTTGCTGGAGCGGCCTGGCCTGAACAAGTTGGAAGTTGTTTGGAATCTTCTCCACTTGTAGATGATCTTCCGGACAGTCGAATGATTGATTTCAAATTGTTTGGAGATCTTTTTGAATCCCTTCCCAGATTCGTAGGCATCAATAACCTTCTTTCTGAAGGCCTCAGAGAGCTCTTTTGATCTAGGCATGGTGATGCCGCACACTTCAACAACAAAGGGCAAACCAAACTGAATGTCTGAGGTTTAAATAAGACAGGTTCCTCCAAGATCCTCTCTAACGATGTTCTAATCATTTGCACCTGAGCTGGTGCACCTGATTCTCATTTTAGGTATTTGAAGTAGTGATAAATGTAGGAGTGTACTTACTTTTTCCACATGCGAAATTTGCATTTATGTTTATTTAAATTATACAATGGACTACAAAATGTAAATGTTTCATGATATTTGTTATATTATATCACCGTTATCTATCAATATCGTTGAAATGAAGATCAAATAGCTGTATGTTGAAATATGGTGAAAAAGTCAAAACTTTACATGGGGTGTACTTACTTTTTCACGTGACTGTATATATGGTATGTGTATATATATACAGACTTGGCATTTAATATGGAATATTTTTTTTGTGGGGGTGAACTTACTTTTCAATATGTCTTAGAACCAAAAGTTCATTGGAATTATGTTGAAATTATTCTAGATTTTGTTAATGTGACCTTTAATAGAAACAAAAACCACATTTGACATTTCGAGACAAATAAATTGATCCTTGAAAGTGATGTAAACTGATATCGAACTCATTTCATGGACAGTACTGTGTTAACTTCTGTACGTTTTCCAGAAGTATCTCTTTATTTTGCACATTAGCCAAATTTTTTTTTAACAAAAACAAAAGTTAAATTACGACTGGGATTACGGACAGTAAAATTACAGTTCAGTACTTCGTGTAACCCCCACGAGCATTCAGGAGAGCACATGCACGTTGAGGCATGCTGTTCACGAGATTTGCCAAGGTTTGGACAGGAATCGTTTGCCATGCAGTGACAATAGCCTGCTGCAATTCACGCACAGAGGTCGGCTGCTGGTCCAAGTGGTCGATTTGACGTGTTAATTCTGCCCACAAGTTCTGTATCGGATTCATATCCGGGGACATGGCAGGCCACTCCATATGCTCTACACCACGGTCAGCAAGAAAGTGTTGGATCATGCGAGCACGATGAGGCCGTGCATTGTCATCATGGAAGACAAAGCTTCCTCGAAAGGCTGCACGAGCAAATGGAAGTATAATGTTTCTTCCAGAATGGCCCTGTACTTGAACTGGTTCAGGTTTCCATTCAGAACAACCAGGTCAGTTTTGCCCCCTACATGAAAAGCAGCCCAAACGGTCACCCCACCACCTCCAGCTTGGACTCTTGGCACTATACAATCTTTGTTGTAGGCTTCATGCACTTGTCTGCGCACTCGGACGCGACCATCTTGACGATAGACCAGAAATCTAGAGTCGTCACTGAAGATCACGTGATTCCAGTGTCCTGGCTGCCATTGACGGTGCTCTCTGGCCCACTGCAATCGGCGCTGGCGGTGTTGTCTGGTCAGGCGTGGCTTTCTCAGGGGATGCCTGGCACGATGGCCTGCTTGAACCAGTCTTTGGTTGACTAGCCTTCTGGATACAGGCACATTTGTCAGTTGCTGCCACTCAGCCCTAAGACGATTAGCTGACTTGGTATGGCCATTGCGGACTAACCGGTGCAGCTGGCGATCATCCCTCCTTGTGGTTCTGCGGGGACGTCCTGGCCTCGGTATTGGAGTAGGGACACCCCTCTGAGCATTTCGTTTCAGGATATTTGACACCTGACCTTGAGTGATGCCATACTGCCGAGCAATAGCACGCTGTTTCATGCCGTAATTTCGTAAAGCCACCACTCCATGACAAACAGCATTGTCGAGTTGATGGACCATCTCCAGAGGAAGCGGCAATAACTTTTGGAGACGTGCAGCAGTTGTTTTCCACTAGTACAGAACGCAACAACCCTTGTATACCCGACTGTGAAACCAATCATCAAATGCACCTGTCCGTACATTTTGCCACGCCACCTGTGATATAATCCTGTTGTTGACTTCTTGCTGCGACAGACAATCAGTGACATGGTTCTTTTCACAAATAAATCACCAAAGTGTAAAAGAAACTCACCAGATTGATATACTGAGTTAAGAAAGTAAACCCAAGTCAAGAAAAAAAAAATATTCCATATTAAATGCCAAGTCTGTATATATATATATACATATACATATTTCTGGAGACAAATATCTGTGCAGGGTCTGTGTTATGTTGTATTGTCTTGTCACTGAACAACTCCCTCAAACTCTTGTGAAATCGTACAAAACTTCTGGTATGCACCTATCTCTGCCGTGTGTATATTATCCTCAGCGTATTTTTTTGAATTTTTTTTGATTTTATAAAAAAATAAAATTCAACTTAAATATTCAAATTCTGTTGTTTATAAAATGTAATATTGTAGCGGCTACCGCTGGGTTTTCACAATCGCCTTGCACCTATCAAGGACGCGGAGCGATCACCATGCCGGGCTCGTCCAGGACGCCCGGGCAGGCCCGCGCTCAACTTGCCAGGCCTCGGTTGGGACGCCCGGGCATGCCCGGGCATGCCCGGGCAGGCTCGCCCTCAACTTGCCAGGCCGCAGCCAGGACGCTGGGCCACGCCCCCTCTCGCCTTTCCTGGACAAACACTCCTGGATAATATGTATATATATTGCTGCCCGATAAACGGGCTTTTCAGAGTGCCTGAATGTTTGGTTTGAATAAAGCAACTCAGATGAATTCCAGCTTTTTGTCGCGTCCATTCTTCCGATCGACGTGGGAGCCCCAGCTCCTTCATTGGTGACCTACCGACATGGACACGGCAGTCGCCCTTAAACTGCCTACCTTCTGGGAGGCTCACGCGGCGGTTTGGTTCGCACAGGCGGATTCCCTGTTCGCCCTGTGAGGCATCACGGCCGACGACACCAGCTTCCACCATGTGGTAGCAGCGCTCGGTTCGGCCACCGCAGCCCGTGCCCTGAGCCTCCTCAAGAGCCCACCAGCCGCTGACAAATACGGCGCGATTAAGAAGCTTCTCTTCGACGCTTTCGTCCTCCCATCGGCGGAACGCGCACGGCGCCTGCTCGACCTGCCCGAGCTCGGCGACACGCGCCCTTCCGAGCGAATGGACTACATGCTTTCACTGCTCGGCGAGCACTCTCCGGCATTCCTGTTCCGGGAGCTATTGCTCCGTCAGCTGCCTAACCCGGTACGCCTCGCCCTGGCAAGCACGACGATCACAGATCCCCGGGCCCTTGCCAGAGAAGCCGACAAGATCTCCGCCGCAGGTCAGCGCATCGCAGCGGCGACATGGGACCCACCGCCGTCCGACGCAACACCCATGGCGCCCGAGCGCCCGGCACGGTCGACGACCGAACTGCCGACGCAATTGGCGGCCGCTACACCGAGCCGACCACCTCCAGCACGACGACCGGGGCCTCCACCTGACCAAGCGTGGTGTTACTATCATGCCAGGTTCGGACAGAAGGACCGGACGTGCTGACCCCCGTGCACCTTCGGCAGGCCGGGAAACGGCCGGGCCGGCGTTCATTACCAGCCATGAGCGCCGGCCACACGGGCAACTTACTGTTCATCACGGATAAAGCGTCCGGACGGCGCTTCCTGTGCGACACCGGCACACAACTGAGCATCATACCCACCTCTGACCAGGACAGGCAATCCGTGGTTTGCGGCCCCTCCTTGGTTGCGGCCAACGGATCGACCATCCGCACCTTCGGCCCGCGCAACGTCACCCTCTGCTTCGGCGGCCAACGCTTTGCTTGGACGTTTGTAACCGCAAACGTGCCCATGGCTCTGCTAGGCGCCGACTTCCTCTGCGCACACGGACTGCTGGTGGACGTCCAACGGCGTCGTTTAATCAACGCCGAAACCTTCAGCTCCCTGGTATGCACATTGAGCAGCTCCGCGCCGACCGAGCTGGCATGCGCCGTCCCGGCGGCGAACGAGTTTGCTCGCCTGCTCACGGAGTTCCCGGCCCTCATGCGGCCGACGTTTTCGGCCGTCGCAGTACGGCATGGGATCGAGCACCACATACCAACCACAGGCCCGCCGGTCTACGCCAGGGCCCGCCGCCTCGACCCAGCCAAGCTCGCCGTGGCGAAGGCCGAATTCGACGCGTTGGAGCACCTCGGCATCATGCGGCGCTCCGATAGTGCGTGGGCCTCACCACTGCACATCGTGCCAAAGCCAGGGGGTGGATGGCGCCCGTGTGGCGACTACCGCCGTCTCAATGACGCTACCACCCCCGACAGGTACCCGATCCCGCATATCCAAGACTTCTCCGCCCGTCTGGCGGGACGGGTCATTTTTTCGAAAATTGATCTCATACGGGGATATCACCAGGTACCTGTCAGGGCGGCCGACGTCCCTAAAACGGCAGTCATCACGCCGTTCGGCTTATTCGAATTCTTGCGGATGCCGTTTGGTCTCAAGAACGCGGCTCAGGCGTTCCAGCGCTTGATGGACGGCGTGCTGCGTGACCTGCCGTTCCTTTTCGTTTACCTGGACGACATCCTCGTCGCCAGCACGTCCCGGGCCGAGCACCTCCTCCACCTCCGAACACTGTTCGGGCGCCTCAGCGAGCACGGCCTCATCGTCAACCCGGCCAAATGCCACTTTGGCACGACGGCCGTTGATTTTTTGGGCCACCACATCACCAAGAACGGGGCCGTGCCGCTGCCAACCAAGGTCGAGGCCATCACCACGTTCCCGCGTCCCCGCACCATAAAGGCCCTGCAGGAATTCCTGGGAATGGTGAATTTTTATCACCGCTTCGTGCCCCGTGCTGCTCAACTCATGTGGCCCCTCTACAAAGCCCTCCGGGGCAAGCCGGGCAAGCACGACATCGCCTGGTCCGCAGCAATGGATGCGGCCTTCCAAAGCTCAAAGCGGGCCCTCGCCGACGCAACACTGCTCGCTCACCCGGTGCTCAACGCTCCCATCGCCCTCACCACGGATGCCTCCGACTACGCGGTGGGCGCCGTACATGAGCAATGGGTGAACGGGGTTTGGCAGCCACTCGCTTTTTTCAGCCGGCAGCTCCGGCCGAACGAGCTCAAATACAGCACGTTTGACCGGGAGCTCCTCGGTCTACACCTGGCCGTCCGCCATTTCCGCCACCTCCTGGAGGGCCGACCTTTCACGGCGTTCGTCGACCACAAGCCGTTGGTTTACGCCATGGCCAAGGTCACGGAGCCGTGGGCGGCCCGCCAACAGCGCCACCTCTCCGCCGTGTCGGAGTTTACCACGGACATCCGGCACGTCGCCGGCAAAAACAACGCCGTGGCCGACTGTCTTTCCCGGGCCAGCGCGAACGCGGTCCACCTGGGCGTGGACTTTGCGCTTATGGCGGCGGACCAAACCACCGACACCACGGTGCAAGCCCTCCGGGCGGCGGACACGGGCCTCCGCCTGGCCGACATCCCCTTCGCGGACACTGTCCTGCTCTGCGACGTCTCCCAAGGCCAGCCTCGCCCCATCGTGCCCGTCACCTGGCAACGCCGCATCTTCGCCTCCCTCCACGGCCTTTCCCACCCGGGCCGGAAAGCTTCCCAGAAGCTGGTGTCGGCGCGATTCGTCTGGCACGGCCTTCGTCGTGACGTCCGCGATTGGACCAGCACCTGCACGGCCTGCCAACGGGCCAAGGTCCACCGACACACCCAGGCCCCGCTGGCACCTTTCACCGTGCCCGAACGACGTTTCGACCACGTCAACGTGGATCTGGTGGGCCCCCTCCCCCCGTCACGGGGGTTCACACACCTGCTCACCATGGTGGACAGGACCACCAGGTGGCCGGAGTCCGTTCCCCTCATCTCCACCACCACCGCCGACGTGGCGCAGGCTTTCATCGCCACCTGGGTCGCCCGCTTCGGTTCACCGGCGGACATCTCGTCAGACCGCGGACCACAGTTCACCTCCGAGCTGTGGGGCGCGGTCGCCCGCAACCTGGGGGTCAAGCTCCACCGTACTACGGCCTACCACCCCCAAGCAAACGGGTTGTGTGAGCGATTCCACCGCTCCATGAAGGCCGCGCTCATGGCCGGCCTTCAAGACGGCGGTTGGGCCGACCGGCTGCCGTGGGTCCTTTTGGGCCTCCGCACGGCCCCCAAGGAGGACCTCCAGGCATCCACCGCCAAGCTTGTCTATGGCCAGGCGCTACGCGTCCCGGGCGAATTCGTGCCCGACGCTACCAGTCCCTGGTCCGCAGCTCACCAGCGCTCGGACCTCCAGGAGGCCGCCCGACGGTTTGCCCCCGTGCCAACATCCCACCACGGTGACCCCCAGTCCTACGTCCCCCCAGAACTTCGCACAGCGGAGTATGTTTTTGTGCGTCATGACGCACATCGGGGGCCACTCCGGCCGCCGTACGACGGGCCCTTCCGGGTGCTGCAACGGGACGACAAGTCGTTCGTCATCGACATCGGCGGCAGGTCGGACCGGATTGCGGTGGACCGCCTCAAGCCGGCGCACGTGGACGTCGACCACCCACCACGGGTGGCCCTTCTGCCGCGGCGAGGCCGCCCCCCGTCCACGGTGCCCCCCACTCGACCGCCCACCACCACACCGGACCCCCTCCCACGACCCGCCAGGGGTCGCTTCGGCCGGGTCATCAGGACCCCCCTCAAATTGACCCTGCCGGTGCAAGTCGATTCTGGGGGGACGTGTGTAGCGGCTACCGCTGGGTTTTCACAATCGCCTTGCACCTATCAAGGACGCGGAGCGATCACCATGCCGGGCTCGTCCAGGACGCCCGGGCAGGCTCGCCCTCAACTTGCCAGGCCGCAGCCAGGACGCTGGGCCACGCCCCCTCTCGCCTTTCCTGGGCAAACGCTCCTGGATAATATGTATATATATTGCTGCCCGATAAACGGGCTTTTCAGAGTGCCTGAGTGTTTGGTTTGAATAAAGCAACTCGGATGAATTCCAGCTTTTTGTCGCGTCCATTCTTCCGATCGACGTGGGAGCCCCAGCTCCTTCAATATCACATATATTACAAATACATTTGTGCAAAATAATTGTTTGTGTTATGATTGGTTTTATCCATTGCAAAACAGCAACTCAGTTGCATTCAGTCATCTATCTAAAATTCTAAACACTGTATCTACATATCTGGGCAGTGTCTATGTTGTCACTGAACTACTCCCTCAAACTTTTGTTTCTGTGGTTGTGAAGTGTTTCTAATAACGTGGCTGTGAGGTGTTTTGAATTACGTGGTAGTGTGGTGTTTTGAATTACGTGGTAGTGAGGTGTTTTGAATTACGTGGTGGTAAGGTCTTTTGAATTACGTGTATGTATTTTGGTGAACAGGAAACACCCTATCTTTTGAAGAGAAAAGCCTCCCTGACATCAAGTTGACGGACCATATGAGCTAAATCTGGACATGTCAAATCATGTCAAGTTTGGAAACGGAGAAATCAAAACATCTTCAATCTGGCATCCAATTGGTAAAGATCAAGACATTATTATGTTTGTTTGGAAGCTTTGATATCTGAAGGTGACGTACAGCTTAGCGGTCCAATTGCTTCTGCAAATTCTTCACAGAAGCCAGACTAACTCTGCCTTTTAAAACAAACACAAGGCAACACATGATGGAACATCTTAACGTCCACCACCTAAGGTGGATGGAGGCTGTTTTCACCTCTGTCTGGCTGTTTGTCTCTTTGCTTCGGACTAAATTTGGTGGGGATGTTTGGTGTGTAACAAGGATCAATTGATTTAATTTTGATGAGGAGTCTAATCCGTATCCAGATCAGAGAATTTTCAAAGTGATTCTTCACCATTGATACAAAGGGTTAAAACGATATATTGCATGATATCTCAAAAGGTTGTGGACAAATTCGGACAAAACTTGGTGCACAGGTTGATTGTGTGACAAAAATGGATCGATTAGATTTTATTGAATATCCAAATGTGGATCCGGATACAAGAATCTTTTCAATTTTCAAAGTGATTCTTCACCATTGATTGAGAGATGGTGCTCTAAATGATATATAGCATGATATCTCAAAACGATGTTGTCGGGTTATGACTAAATTTGGTGGATGTGTTGGGGAAGTGACAAGAACAAGACGATTAGATTTTGGTTCAGGTTCGAATCCAGATCCGGCCTATCGGTGAGATACAAAACGTAAACTGTTCAGCTTGGAGGAGCTATGCTCTCTACAAAGTGCTGTTCTCGTTATTGATTTCTGTTTCCAAAGTTGAGACTCATGGAAGACGGAGAATACACAACGGAATGGATGGCAGCTCCATCACCATGATAAACATGAGTGCGCTGAGAGAACTTCCCGACCTCAAACCAATGTTCATACAGAACTCCTCAAACATCCCAGGACGAATCAACACTCTTCCCTTCTTTCCCTTGTACGTCCCACTCACCAACCTAACTGCTGCTTCCGGCACTCCCATCCATCTCAGTGTCGCCATCACCATGTCGCTCAGCACAGTGTATTTTATCTTCATATAATTTATTTAATCTTTACTTCATTGAAATTGAATTATATACTTGACCACTATCGAACACAAATCATCTTATTTGCACTTTTGAACCCATCTGTTTAGCAGTACTTGGAGATGTTACATAAGGGTGGGTTAACACTGCTTCAATAGCCCAAAACCGCATGATTTTTTTCAAACAATCTTTAAAATCATTATGTTTTTTTTGAATTAAAGGCCAATATGTACTTGAACACTGCGTTGGGTAAGTGTTGTATAAACTCTTTAGTTAGTATAGACATTGGATTGGGAGTCGGGCATGAGTTCATCTTATACGTGTGCTTTGTTTTCCAAGGGTAGTGGTTGTGCTGCTGATGCACCTCCTCTCATATTTTGGGCATGTCTTTGGAATTCGGTCGTCATGCCGGTGACGACACAGTGATCTTGTTGAAAGGTAGTGATTATTAACCTCCAAACTATAATGCTTTATTTCGGGGGATGATGTGTAGATATAGTAAATCTGATGATTCAAAAATGGACTTACCACGAGACGGACCTGGCACAGCTGACCAAAGGTGGGATAAAAGAGGAAGAAAGGTAAGTATTAAAATCTTCAGCGCGAAATTAACAGAATAAATAGGCAAAATATTACGTGCACAACCATGGTCAACAAATAGATCAGGAGGAGGGCAGCAAGAGCAATAATTGTAACCAATTGATGACAGTAATGTTAAAGCACGAAATATTCATGATGAAATTATGTTGCTGTTTATGTGGTGTTGGTAAAGAAATCCTTGCAATGTGGTAGCAATTCTCATGTCCCAAACTTTCTGATTATTTTGGTGAGTAAGCAACACCTATCTTTTGCTCGGAAATTCCTGCCTGCCATCTGGTTTGAGGAGCATGCTGGCCAACACCCAACTTTCAAAATCATATATTCCACCCCAGAATGCTCAGTGTGCATGCGTAGAAACCCCCAGGAAAGTCGGCGTTCGAGGCATCATGAAGGACATTATTTGTGGTAGATACGGATTGTTACTTATCACGCTTCTGAAATAACACAACAGGCACTTTAGGCCATTTTCCCTGCTAGAGCGGGGGTTGGCCTTGCGGGCCCCATGACAATCTTCTCAATTTTGTCCTATTTTCTACATCACCCCTTGTTAACCCCCTTGGCTGCATTTCTTCTTCTACCACCTTGAGCCATGTATTTTTCTGTCTCTACTTCCTTCTACATTCATTTCCATCACTCTTCTCAACCAATCACTTTCATCCTTCCTCAACTCGTGACAAAACCATCTCCACCTGTTTCTCTCCACAGCATCCATTGCAGGCTCTATTCCCATCATCTTTTGCAATCCATCATTTGTCTTCCTCTCTCTCAACGATACTCCACACATCCACCGAACCATTCGAATTTCCACCCTTTCCAGCCTTCGTTGCTGCTCTACGTTCATTACCCATGTCTCGCTCCCATAAATCATAACACTTCTCACTTTCTTCCTTATCCTCCTCTCCAACACCCTTTCCAATACCTTCATTCCATGCTCCAATAACTTTATCGCTCAGTACGAGCCACACTCCAGAGGGTCACCTTTCCCCTTGTATAGAGGGATAAGGGTACTCAGTTCCCAATCCACAGGAATGCGGCCTTCTTTGACCACCAGATTACAGATCTCTGTCATTTCCTTCACACCCCAACTTCCTGCTGCCTTCAACATATCTCCCACAACTCCTGTCGGCCCTCCCACTTTTCTACTCTTGATTGCTCTTATCGCTTCCTCAATTTCCTTCTCAGTTATATTTTCTGCCGGTCCTAAAACTGGGTTACTCTCTACATTGTCGTCCCATTCATTCTCTGCATTCAACAGCATTTCCATATATCTCTTCCATCTTCCTTTAATCCTGAATACCGCTCTCTGACCCTCTTCCAAATCCAAGCGTTCTCCGAACATTTTCCTACATGCCTCCTGTGCCTTTGCTACCTCTTTCTTTGCAGTCTTCTTGGCTGCCTTATAACTTTCACGCTCTGCCTTTTCTGCCCCCGTACCCTTCGCCTTCTGCCATTCCTCGAACTTCTTCCTCTTCTCGTCAATCCTCTTTCCAACTTCATCATCCCACCACCATGTTTCCGAGTGCCTCGGTGGTCCTTTTGTCCATCCACATACCTCACCAACAGCTCCCAACAGACTAGCTTTCATTGACATCCAACCACTTTCATGCTCAACCACATCATCCTCTACCATACTCAGCCTCTCTTTTAATGCCTCCCTCACCGTCGCCTCTTTCAACCTCAACACCTTCATTCTCGGTTGGTAATTCGCCCGCCGAGCTCTCCTCGCATCTTTCGCCCTTATGTCGCAGACAACCAAGTGGTGCTTTGAAAGAGCCTCCTCCCCCGGGAACACCTTTGTGTCCCGGATGTGCGCCCGATCTCGCCTCCGCACCATCAGGTAGTCAACGGTTGTCGTCGACCCACCTGACGTGTGTGTAACAAGCTTATTATCTGCTTTCTGGAACTGAGTATTACCTTGTGATCTTGTTTAAAGGTAGTGATTATTAACCTTCAAACTATAATGCTTTAATTCAGGGGATGATGTGTAGACATACTAAATCTGATTATTCAAAAATGGACTTACCATGAGGAGGACCTCGCATAACTGACCACATTTGGGATAAAAGAGGAAGAAAGGTAAGTATTAAAATCTTCAGCGCTAAATTAACAGAATAAATAGGCAAAATATTAAGTGCACAGCCGTGGTTCACAAATAGGACAGGAGGAGGGCAGCAAGAGCAATAATTGTAACCAATAGATGACAGTAATGTTAAAGCACGAAATATTCATGATGAAATTGTGTAGCTGTTTATGTGGTGTTGGTAAAGAAATCCTTGCAATGTGGAAGCAATTCTCATGTCCTAAACTTTCTGATTATTTTGGTGAGTAGGCAACACCTATCTTTTGCTCTGAAATTCCTGCGTGCCATCTGGTTTGAGGAGCATGCTGGCCAACACCCAACTTTCAAAATCATATATTCCACCCCAGAATGCTCAGTGTGCATGCGCAGAACCCCCCAGAAACGTCGGCGTTCGAGGCATCATGAAGTATATTGTTTGTGGTAGATACGGATTGTTACTTATCACGCTTCTGAAATAAGATGAAAATAATTGTAAATATACCTGAAAGAAAGGGCTGTGCCTCTGGACAACGAACGACTTGGAGAACTTTCTCAGCTCGCCGAACGGGCAGCTAGCTACCCGTACTGCAAACTCTACTAAACGGGGAGCTACCCATAATATCATGTGTCTGAGTGCATGGTCCGAGTGAACAGACCTTTGCTATTCAAACCTCCGATGGATAACTGCAAATGAATGGAATGTGTATCTGGATTAGGTACTTCAGAAAACCAATTAAAAGGACATAACTGGGGCTTGTTAATGCACAGGGTAAGTTTAGTCACTGTATCTCACACTCTCACTGTCTCTCCGAAAAGACTGTCTGGAAAACCCTCCCATCAACTTTCTCAACAATCCTCTTGAAGAAGTTCTGTCACTCAAGCTTTTGGGTCTCTTTCCTGGGAAGCCACATTTCTGCCATGATCATTCCTGTGAAAGCCACATTTCCAAGCTGGCCTCCAAAGCTATTTGCTGACTGGGCTTCCTCGTTGTGCGAAATCCTTTCTGGGTACTACTGAGCTCCTCGCCACATCAAAGCTTTCATCCGCAGCTTGGTGCACTGCTCTTTCCTCTGGGCTGGTGCTCCTACCTCACACCTAGCTCGGCTTCACGCTGTGGAAACCAAGGCTTTTAGGCTCATTGGTATCTCCCGCGATGAAGCTGATTCTGAGGGACTCTTACCCTCACCCCGCAGGCAGGTTGGCAGTGTTTCTGTCCTCTAACGACTCCTCTCTGGCATTGCACCCCCTGCTCTGTCCCCCAAATATTACTTCAGGACGCACAAGATCTGTCAACGACCGTCTTCTGGTGAAACTGCCAAAATCAAGTCTCTCTGCTCACCTTTACTCTTTCCTTCCTCTTTTTTTACTTACCCCGTCTGCAATAAACTCCCACAATATCTTCAATCCCACTCCTACCTACAGGTCTTCAAATCAACTGTCCACCACCATCTCTTATCTTTCCCAAATTCAAAACCTTGATTTTTCTACCCCTGTTAATCAACCCCAAATCCACATCCTTCAAATTCCGTTTTCTTTCCTGAAAGTCCTTGTGTCCATCTTGTTTATTCCGTGTGCCCTGCCCCAGCCCTCTCCGTTCCACTGATCTCCTTATGTCCCTGTTCTCTACTGTTGTTGTAGTTACCTCTCTCTCCCCATTTTGTGATACGATCCTTGATATAATATTCAATATATGTATAAAAATGGTGTTTATATGGTATTTATATGTACAATATACAGTCACGTGAAAAAGTAAGTACACCCCATGTAAAGTTTTGACTTTTTAAACATATTTCAACATACAGCTATTTGATCTTCATTTCAACAATATTGACAGATAAAGGTGATATAATATAACAAATATCATGAAACATTTACATTTTGTAGTCCATTGTATAATTTAAATAAACATAAATGCAAATTTCGCATGTGGAAAAAGTAAGTACACCCTTGGCTCTAATAGGTGCTATTGCCCCCTTTGGCAGAAACAACCTCAAGTAGGCGTTTCTTAGAACTGTCTACCAGTCTCTGACACCGACTGGGAGAAATTTTTGCCGAATCCTCCATGCAGAATTCTTTCAGCTGTGCGATGTTTGAGGGGTTTCTTGCATGCACAGCTCGTTTGAAATCCCCCCACAACATCTCAATGGGATGTCGATCCAGACTTTGACTTGGCCATTCCAGAACCCCCCATTTCTTTCTTTTCAGCCATTCCTTTGTGGATTTACTGGTATGTTTAGGGTCATTGTCATGCTGCAAGGTCCATCTTCGGTTGAACTTCAACTTTCCGACTGATGGCCTCACATTATCATCAAGCACCCTCTGGTACAATGAAGAATTCATAGTGGATTCTATGATGGTGAGCTGCTCAGGCCCTGATGCAGCAAAGCTGTCCCAAACCATTATATTTCCACCACCATGCTTTACAGTTGGTATCAGGTTCTTGTGGTCAAATGCTGGCTTTGGTTTTCGCCAAACATGTCTTCTGGGAATGTGACCAAGTAGCTCGACCTTTGACTCATCTGTCCAGAGCACATTGTTCCAGAAGTGCTGGTCTTTGCCTCGGTGTTCATTGGCAAACTTTAGTCTTGCCCTGATGTTCTTTCTGGACAGAAAAGGTTTCCTCCTGGCACACCTCCCATGTAGATCAAACTTGTGCAGCCTCTTTCTAATGGTAGACTCGTGCACTTTGACATCAACAGTGGCAAGAGCTACCTGTAGGTCCCGTGATGACATTCTGGGGTTCTTAGAGACTTCTTTCAGCATCTTACGGTGTGCTCTCGAGCTGAACTTGCTGGAGCGGCCTGGCCTGAACAAGTTGGAAGTAGTTTGGAATCTTCTCCACTTGCAGATGATCTTCCGCACAGTCGAATGATTGATTTCAAATTGTTTGGAGATCTTTTAAAATCCCTTCCCAGACTCGTAGGCATCAATAACCTTCTTTCTGAAGGCCTCAGAGAGCTCTTTTGATCTAGGCATGGTGACGCCGCACACTTCAACAACAGAGAGCAAACCAAACGAAATGTCTGAGGTTTAAATAAGACAGGTTCCTCCAAGATACTCTCCAACGATGTTCTAATCATTTGCACTTGAGCTGGTGCACCTGATTTTAATTTTAGGTATTTGAAGTAGTGATAAATGTAGGGGTGTACTTACTTTTTCCACATGCGAAATTTGCATTTATGTTTATTTAAATTATACAATGGACTACAAGATGTAAATGTTTCATGATATTTGTTATATTATATCACCTTTATCTTTCAATATTGTTGAAATGAAGATCAAATAGCTGTATGTTGAAATATGTTGAAAAAGTCAAAACTTTACATGGGGTGTACTTACTTTTTCACGTGACTGTATATATGGTATGTGTATATATATATATGGCATATATATATCTGGTATATAAATGGTGTATATCTGGTATATGTATGTATATGGTATATATATATATATATGTATACAGTGCATTCAGAAAGTATTCAGACCCCTTCACTTATTTCACATTTTGTTATGTTGCAGCCTTATGCTGAAATCGTTTAATGCAAATTAAAAAAAAAAAAAAAGCTGAAATAACACATTGACATAAGTATTCATACCCTTTGCTATGACACTTGAAATTTAGCTCAGGTGCCTCCCATTTCTCTTGATCTTTGAGATGTTTCTACACCTTGATTGGAGTCCACCTGTGGTAAATTCAAATGATTGGACATGATTTGGAAAGGCACACACCTGTCTATATAAGGTCTCACAGCTGGCAATGGATATCAGAGCAAAAACCAAGCCATGAGGTCGTAGGAACTGCCTGCAGAGCTCAGAGGCAGGATTGTGTTGAGGCACAGATCTGGGGAAGCCTACAAAAAAAAATTTCTGTTGCATTGAAGGTTCCCAAGAGCACAATGGCCTCCATAATTCTTAAATGGAAGAAGTTTGGAACACCCAGGACTCTTCCTTGAGCTGGCCGCCCGGCCAAACTGAGCAATCGGGGGAGAAGGGTCTTGGTAAGAGAGGTGACCAAGAACCCGATGGTCACTCTGGCTGAGCTCCAGAGATCCTGTGTGGAGATGGGAGAAACTCCCAGAAGGACAACCATCACTGAAACACTCCACCGATCTGGGCTTTATGGCAGAGTGGCCAGACGGAAGCCAAACAGTTCAATCTTGGTTTCATCAGACCACATAATCTTGTTTCTCACAGTCTGAGAGTCCTTTAGGTGCTTTTTTTACAAACTCCAAGTGGACTTTCATGTGTCTTTCACTGAGGTGAGGCTTCCGTCTGGCCACTCTGCCATAAAGCCCAGATCGGTGGAGTGTTTCAGTGATGGTTGTCCTTCTGGGAGTTTCTCCCATCTCCACACAGGATCTCTGGAGCTCAGCCAGAGTGACCATCGGGTTCTTGGTCACCTCTATTACCAAGGCCCTTCTCCCCCGATTGCTCAGTTTGGCCGGGCGGCCAGCTCTAGGAAGAGACCTGGTTGTTCCAAACTTCTTCCATTTAAGAATTATGGAGGCCACTGTGCTCTTGGGAACCTTCAATGCAGCAGAGATTTTTTTTGTAGGCTTCCCCAGATCTGTGCCTCAACACAATCCTGTCTCTGAGCTCTGCAGGCAGTTCCTTCGACCTCATGGCTTGGTTGTTGCTCTGATATGCATTGTCAGCTGTGAGACCTTATATAGACAGGTGTGTACCTTTCCAAATCATGTCCAATCAATTTAAATATACCACAGATGGACTCCAATCAAGGTGTAGAAACATCTCAAAGATGATCAAGAGAAATGGGAGGCACCTGAGCTAAATTTCAAGTGTCATAGCAAAGGGTCTGAATACTTATGTAAATGTGATCTTTCAGTTTTTTATTTTTGATAGATTTGCAAAACTTTCTAAAATCCTGTTTTCTCTTTGTCATTATGGGGTATTGAGTGTAGCTAGATGAGGGAAAAAATGAATTTAAACGATTTCAGCATTAGGCTGCAACATAACAAAATGTGAAAAAAGTGAAGGGGTCTGAATACTTTCTGAATGCACTGTATATACAGACTTGGCATTTAATATGGAATATTTTTTTTGTGGGGGTGAACTTACTTTTCAAGATGTCTTAGAACCAAAAGTTCATTGGAATTATGTTGAAATTATTCTAGATTTTGTTAATGTGACCTTTAAAAGAAACAAAAACCACATATGACATTTCGAAACAAATAAATTGATCCTTGAAAGTGATGTAAACTGATATCGAACTCAATTCATGGACAGTACTGTGTTAAACTTCTGTACGTTTTCCAGAAGTATCTCTTTATTTTGCACATTAGCCAAATTTTTTTTTAACAAAAACAAAAGTGAAATTACGACTGGGATTACGGACAGTAAAATTACAGTTCAGTACTTCGTGTCACCCCCAATAGCTTTCAGGAGAGCACGTACACGTTGCGGCATTCTGTTCACGAGATTTGCCAAGGTTTGGACAGGAATCGCTTGCCATGCAGTGACAATAGCCTGCTGCAATTCACGCACAGAGGTCGGCTGCTGGTCCAAGTGGTCGATTTGACGCGTTCATTCTGCCCACAGGTTCTCTATCGGATTCATATCTGGGGACATGGCAGGCCACTCCATATGCTCTACACCACGGTCAGCAAGAAAGTGTTGGATCATGCGAGCACGATGAGGCCGTGCATTGTCATCATGGAAGACAAAGTTTCCTCGAAAGTCTGCACGAGCAAATGGAAGCAATGTTTCTTCCAGAATGGCCCTGTACTTGAACTGGTTCAGGTTTCCATTCAGAACAACCAGGTCAGTTTTGCCCCCTGCATGAAAAGCAGCCCAAACGGTCACCCCACCACCTCCAGCTTGGACTCTTGGCAGTATACAATGTTTGTTGTGGGCTTCATGCACTTGTCTGCGCACTCGGACGCGGCCATCTTGACGATAGACCAGAAATCTAGACTCGTCACTGAAGATCACGTGATTCCAGTGTCCTGGCTGCCATTGACGGTGCTCTCTGGCCCACTGCAATCGGCGCTGGCGGTGTTGTCTGGTCAGGCGTGGCTTTCTCAGGGGACGCCTGGCACGATAGCCTGCTTGAACCAGTCGTTGGTTGACTAGCCTTCTGGATACAGGCACATTTGTCAGTTGCTGCCACTCAGCCCTAAGCCGATTAGCTGACTTGGTATGGCCATTGCGGACTAACCGGTGCAGCTGGCGATCATCCCTCCTTGTGGTTCTGCGGGGACGTCCTGGCCTCGGTATTGGAGTAGGGACACCCCTCTGAGCATTTCGTTTCAGGATCTTTGACACCTGACCTTGAGTGATGCCATACTGTCGAGCAATAGCACGCTGTTTCATGCCGTAATTTCGTAAAGCCTCCACTCCATGACAAACAGCATTGTCGAGTTGACGGACCATCTCCAGAGGAAGCGGCAATAACTTTTGGAGACGTGCAGCAGTTGTTTTCCACTCGTACATAATGCAACAACCCTTGTATACCCGACTGTGAAGCCAATCATCAAATGCACCTGTCCGTACATTTTGCCATGCCACCTGTGATATAATCCTGTTGTTGACTTCTTGCTGCGACAGACAATCAGTGACATGGTTCTTTTAACAAATAAATCACCAATGTGTAAAAGAAACTCATCAGATTGATATACTGAGTTAAGAAAGTAAACCCAAGTCAAGAAAAAAAAAATATTCCATATTAAATGCCAAGTCTGTATATATATATACATATACATATTTCTGTAGACAAATATCTGTGTCGTCTGTGTTATGTAGACAAATATCTAATATAACACAGTCGTCTGTGTTATGTTGTATTGTCTTGTCACTGAACAACTCCCGCAACCTCTTGTGAAATCGTACAAAATTTCTGGTATGCACCTATCTCTCCCGTGTGTCTATTATCCTCAGCGTATTTTTTTGAATTTTTTTTTATTTTATCAAAAAATAAAATTCAACTTAAATATTCAAATTCTGTTGTTTAAAAAATGTAATATCACATATATTACAAATACATTTGTGCAAAATAATTGTTTGTGTTATGATTGGTTTTATCCATTGGAAAACAGCAACTCAGTTGCATTCAGTCATCTATCTAAAATTCTAAATACTGTATCTACATATCTGGGCAGTGTCTATGTTGTCACTGAACTACTCCCTCAAACTTTTGTATCTGTGGTTGTGAAGTGTTTCTAATAACGTGGCTGTGAGGTGTTTTGAGTTACGTGGTGGTAAGGTCTTTTGAATTACGTGTATGTATTTTGGTGAACAGGAAACACCCTATCTTTTGAAGAGAAAAGCCTCCCTGACATCAAGTTGACGGACCATATGAGCTAAATCTGGACATGTCAAATCATGTCAAGTTTGGAAACAGAGAAATCAAAACATCTTCATTCTGGCATCCAATTGGTAAAGATCGAGACATTATTATGTTTGTTTGGAAGTTTTGATATCTGAAGGTGACGTACATCTTAGCGGTCCAATTGCTTCTGCAAATTCTTCACAGAAGCCAGACTAACTCTGCCTTTTAAAACAAACACAAGGCAACACATGATGGAACATCTTAACGTCCACCACCTAAGGTGGATGGAGGCTGTTTTCACCTCTGTCTGGCTGTTTGTCTCTTTGCTTCGGACTAAATTTGTGGGGATGTTTGGTGTGTAACAAGGATCAATTGATTTAATTTTGATGAGGAGTCTAATCCGTATCCAGATCAGAGAATTTTCAAAGTGATTCTTCACCATTGATACAAAGGGTTAAAACGATATATTGCATGATATCTCAAAAGGTTGTGGACAAATTCGGACAAAACTTGGTGCACAGGTTGATTGTGTGACAAAAATGGATCGATTAGATTTTATTGAATATCCAAATGTAGATCCGGATACAAGAATCTTTTCAATTTTCAAAGTGATTCTTCACCATTGATTGAGAGATGGTGCTATAAATGATATATAGCATGATATCTCAAAACGATGTTGTCGGGTTATGACTAAATTTGGTGGATGTGTTGGGGAAGTGACAAGAACAAGACGAATAGATTTTGGTTCAGGTTCGAATCCAGATCCGGCCTATCGGTGAGATACAAAACGTAAACTGTTCAGCTTGGAGGAGCTATGCTCTCTACAAAGTGCTGTTCTCGTTATTGATTTCTGTTTCCAAAGTTGAGACTCATGGAAGACAGAGAATACACAACGGAATGGATGGCAGCTCCATCACCATGATAAACATGAGTGCGCTGAGAGAACTTCCCGACCTCAAACCAATGTTCATACAGAACTCCTCAAACATCCCAGGACGAATCAACACTCTTCCCTTCTTTCCCTTGTACGTCCCACTCACCAACCTAACTTCTGCTTCCGGCACTCCCATCCATCTCAGTGTCGCCATCACCATCTCGCTCAGCACAGTGTATTTTATCTTCATATAATTTATTTAATCTTTACTTTATTGAAATTGAATTATATACTTGACCACTGTCGAACACAAATCACCTTATTTGCACTTTTGAACCCGTCTGTTTAGCAGTACTTGGAGATGTTACATAAGGGTGGGTTAACACTGCTTCAATAGCCCAAAACCGCATGATTTTTTTCAAACAATCTTTAAAATCACTATGTTTTTTTTGAATTAAAGGCCAATATATACTTGAACACTGCGTTGGGTAAGTGTTGTATAAACTCTTTAGTTCGTATAGACATTGGATTGGGAGTCAGTCATAAGTTCATCTCATACGTGTCCTTTGTTTTCCAAGGGTAGTGGTTGTGCTGCTGATGCACCTCCTCTCATATTTTGGGCATGTCTTTGGAATTCGGTCGTCATGCCGGTGACGACACAGTGATCTTGTTGAAAGGTAGTGATTATTAACCTCCAAACTACAATGCTTTATTTTGGGGGATGATGTGTAGATATAGTAAATCTGATGATTCAAAAATGGACTTACCATGAGAAGGAACTGGCATACCTGACCAAAGGTGGGATAAAAGAGGAAGAAAGGTAAGTATTAAAATCTTCAGCGTGAAATTAACAGTATAAATAGGCAAAATATTAAGTGCACAGCCGTGGTTCACAAATAGATCAGGAGGAGGGCAGCAAGAGCAACAATTGTAACCAATTGATGACAGTAATGTTAAAGCACGAAATATTCATGATGAAATTATGTAGCTGTTTATGTGGTGTTGGTAAAGAAATCCTTGCAATGTGGTAGCAATTTTCATGTCCCAAACTTTCTGATTATTTTGGTGAGTAGGCAACACCTATGTTTTGTTCTGAAATTCCTGCGTGCCATCTGGTTTGAGGAGCATGCTGGCCAATACCCAACTTTCAAAATCATATATTCCACCCCAGAATGCTCAGTGTGCATGCGTAGAAACCCCCAGGAAAGTCGGCGTTCGAGGCATCATGAATGACATTATTTGTGGTAGATACGGATTGTTACTTATCACGCTTCTGTAATAACACAACAGGCACTTTAGGCCATTTTCCCTGCTAGAGCGGGGGTTGGCCTTGCGGGCCCCATGACAATCTTCTCAATTTTGTCCTATTTTCTACATCTCCCCCTTGTTAACCCCCTTGCCTGCATTTCTTCTTCCACCACCTTGAGCCAAGTCTTTTTCTGTCTCTACTTCCTTCTACATTCATTTCCATCACTCTTCTCAACCAGTCACTTTCATCCTTCATCAACTCATGATCAAACCATCTCCACCTGTTTCTCTCCACAGCATCCATCGCAGGCTCTATTCCCATCATCTTTCGCAATTCATCATTTGTCTTCCTCTCTCTCAACGATACTCCACACATCCACCGAACCATTCGCATTTCCACCCTTTCCAGCCTTCGTTGCTGCTCTACGTTCATTACCCATGTCTCGCTCCCATAAATCATAACACTTCTCACTTTCTTCCTTATCCTCCTCTCCAACACCCTTTCCAATACCTTCATTCCATGCTCCAATAACTTTATCGCTCGGTACAAGCCACACTCCAGAGGGTCACCTTTCCCCTTGTATAGAGGGATGAGGGTACTCACTTCCCAATCCACTGGAATGCGGCCTTTTTCACCACCAGATTACAGATCTCTGTCATTTCCTTCACACCCCAACTTCCTGCTGCCTTCAACATATCTCCCACAACTCCCGTCGGCCCTCCCACTTTTCTACTCTTCATTGCTTTTATCGCTTTCTCAACTTCCTTCTCAGTTATCTTTTCTGCCGGTCCCAAAACTGGGTTACTCCCTATATTGTCGTCCCATTCATTCTCTGCATTCAACAGCATTTCCATAAATCTCTTCCATCTTCCTTTAATCATGAATCCCGCTCTCTGACCCTCTTCCGAATCCAAGCGTTCTCCGAACATTTTCCTACATGCCTCCTTTGCTACCTCTTTCTTTGCAGTCTTCTTGGCTGCCTTATAACTTTCATGCTCTTCCTTTTCTGCCCCCGTACCCTTCGCCTCCTGCCATTCCTTGAACTTCTTCCTCTTATCGTCAATCTTCTTTCCAACTTCCTCATCCCACCACCATGTTTCCGAGTGCCTCGGTGGTCCTTTTGTCCATCCACATACCTCACCAACGGCTCCCAACAGACTATCTTTCATTGACATCCAACCACTTTCAAGCTCAACCACATCATCCTCTACCATACAAAGCCTCTCTTTTAATGCCTCCCTCACCGTCGCCTCTTTCAACCTCCACACCTTCATTCTCGGTTGGTACTTCACCCGCCGAGCTCTCCTCGCATCTTTCACCCTTATGTCGCAGACAACCAAGTGGTGCTGTGAAACAGTCTCCTCCCCCGGGATCACCTTTGTGTCCCGGAGGTGCGCCTGATCTCGCCTGCGCACCATCAGGTAGTCAACGGTTGTCGTCGACCCACCTGACGTGTGTGTAACAAGCGTATTATCTGCTTTCTGGAACTGAGTATTACCTTGTGATCTTGTTTAAAGGTAGTGATTATTAACCTTCAAACTATCATGCTTTAATTCAGGGGATGATGTGCAGATATACTAAATCTGATTATTCAAAAATGGACTTACCATGAGGAGGACGTGGCATAACTGACCACACTTGGGATAAAAGAGGAAGAAAGGTAAGTATTAAAATCTTCAGCGCTAAATTAACAGAATAAATAGGCAAAATATTAAGTGCACAGCCATGGTTCACAAATAGGACAGCAGGAGGGCAGCAAGAGCAATAATTGTAACCAATAGATGACAGTAATGTTAAAGCACGAAATATTCATGATGAAATTGTGTAGCTGTTTATGTGGTGTTGGTAAAGAAATCCTTGCAATGTGGTAGCAATTCTCATGTCCCAAACTTTCTGATTATTTTGGTGAGTAGGCAACACCTATCTTTTGCTCTGAAATTCCTGCGTGCCATCTGGTTTGAGGAGCATGCTGGCCAACACCCAACTTTCAAAATCATATATTCCACCCCAGAATGCTCAGTGTGCATGCGCAGAACCCCCCAGAAACGTCGGCGTTCGAGGCATCATCAAGTATATTGTTTGTGGTAGATACGGATTGTTACTTATCACGCTTCTGAAATAAGATGAAAATAATTGTAAATATACCTGAAAGAAAGGGCTGTGCCTCTGTACAACGAACGACTTGGAGAACTTTCTCAGCTCGCCGAACGGGCAGCTAGCTACCCGTACTGCAAACTCTACTAAACGGGGAGCTACCCATAATATCATGTGTCTGAGTGCATGGTCCGAGTGAACAGACCTTTGCTATTCAAACCTCCGACGGATAACTGCAAATGAATGGAATGTGTATCTGGATTAGGTACTTCAGAAAACCAATTAAAAGGACATAACTGGGGCTTGTTAATGCACAGGGCAAGTTTAGACACTGTATCTCACACTCTCACTGTCTCTCCGAAAAGACTGTCTGGAAAACCCTCCCATCAACTTTCTCAACAATCCTCTTGAAGAAGTTCTGTCACTCAAGCTTTTGGGTCTCTTTCCTGGGAAGCCACATTTCTGCCATGATCATTCCTGTGAAAGCCACATTTCCAAGCTGGCCTCCAAAGCTATTTGCTGACTGGGCTTCCTCGTTGTGCGAAATCCTTTCTGGGTACTACTGAGCTCCTCGCCACATCAAAGCTTTCATCCGCAGCTTGGTGCACTGCTCTTTCCTCTGGGCTGGTGCTCCTACCTCACACCTAGCTCGGCTTTACGCTGTGGAAACCAAGGCTTTTAGGCTCATTGGTATCTCCCGCGATGAAGCTGATTCTGAGGGACTCTTACCCTCACCCCGCAGGCAGGTTGGCAGTGTTTCTGTCCTCTAACGACTCCTCTCTGGCATTGCACCCCCTGCTCTGTCCCCCAAATATTACTTCAGGACGCACAAGATCTGTCAACGACCGTCTTCTGGTGAAACTGCCAAAATGAAGTCTCTCTGCTGACCTTTACTC
Source organism: Myxine glutinosa (assembly GCF_964187855.1). NCBI lineage: Eukaryota > Metazoa > Chordata > Myxini > Myxiniformes > Myxinidae > Myxine > Myxine glutinosa. The sequence goes on from NC_136264.1 coordinate 114,927,248, forward strand.
TTTCAATCCTCTTTTTTTACTTACCCCGTCGGCAATAAGCTCCCCACAATATCTTCAATCCCACTCCTACCTACAGGTCTTCAAATCAACTGTCCACCACCATCTCTTATCTTTCCCAAATTCAAAACCTTGATTTTTCTACCCCTGTTAATCAACCCCAAATCCACATCCTTCAAATTCCGTTTTCTTTCCTGAAAGTCCTTGTGTCCATCTTGTTTATTCCGTGTGCCCTGCCCCAGCCCTCTCCGTTCCACTGATCTCCTTATGTCCCTGTTCTCTACTGTTGTTGTAGTTACCTCTCTCTCCCCATTTTGTGATACGATCCTTGATATAGTATTCAATATATGTATAAAAATGGTGTTTATATGGTATTTATATGTACAGTATACAGTCACGTGAAAAAGTAAGTACACCCCATGTAAAGTTTTGACTTTTTAAACATATTTCCACATACAGCTATTTGATCTTCATTTCAACAATATTGACAGATAAAGGTGATATAATATAACAAATATCATGAAATATTTACATTTTGTAGTCCATTGTATAATTTAAATAAACAAAAATGCAAATTTCGCATGTGGAAAAAGTAAGTACACCCTTGGCTCTAATAGGTGGTATTGCCCCCTTTGGCAGAAACAACCTCAAGTGGGCGTTTCTTATAACTGTCTACCAGTCTCTGACACCGACTGGGAGAAATTTTTGCCGAATCCTCCATGCAGAATTCTTTCAGCTGTGCGATGTTTGAGGGGTTTCTTGCATGCACAGCTCGTTTCAAATCCCCCCACAACATCTCAATGGGATGTCGATCCAGACTTTGACTTGGCCATTCCAGAACCCCCCATTTCTTTCTTTTCAGCCATTCCTTTGTGGATTTACTGGTATGTTTAGGGTCATTGTCATGCTGCAAGGTCCATTTGCGGTTGAGCTTCAACTTTCCGACTGATGGCCTCACATTATCATCAAGCACCCTCTGGTACAATGAAGAATTCATAGTGGATTATATGATGGTGAGCTGCTCAGGCCCTGATGCAGCAAAGCTGTCCCAAACCATTATATTTCCACCACCATGCTTTACAGTTGGTATCAGTTTCTTGTGGTCAAATGCTGTCTTTGGTTTTCGCCAAACATGTCTTCTGGGAATGTGACCAAGTAGCTCGACCTTTGACTCATCTGTCCAGAGCACATTGTTCCAGAAGTGCTGGTCTTTGCCTAGGTGTTCATTGGCAAACTTTAGTCTTGCCCTGATGTTCTTTCTGGACAGAAAAGGTTTCCTCCTGGCACACCTCCCATGTAGATCAAACTTGTGCAGCCTCTTTCTAATGGTAGACTCGTGCACTTTGACATCAACAGTGGCAAGAGCTACCTGTAGGTCCCGTGATGACATTCTGGGGTTCTTAGAGACTTCTTTCAGCATCTTACGGTGTGCTCTCGGGCTGAACTTGCTGGAGCGGCCTGGCCTGAACAAGTTGGCAGTTGTTTTGAATCCTCTCCACTTGTAGATGATCTTCCGGACAGTCGAATGATTGATTTCAAATTGTTTGGAGATCTTTTAAAATCCCTTCCCAGACTCGTAGGCATCAATAACCTTCTTTCTGAAGGCCTCAGAGAGCTCTTTTGATCTAGGCATGGTGACGCCGCACACTTCAACAACAGAGAGCAAACCAAACGAAATGTCTGAGGTTTAAATAAGACAGGTTCCTCCAAGATCCTCTCCAACGATGTTCTAATCATTTGCACCTGAGCTGGTGCAACTGATTCTAATTTTAGGTATTTGAAGTAGTGATAAATGTAGGGGTGTACTTACTTTTTCCACATGCGAAATTTGCATTTATGTTTATTTAAATTATACAATGGACTACAAAATGTAAATGTTTCATGATATTTGTTATATTATATCACCTTTATCTTTCAATATTGTTGAAATGAAGATCAAATAGCTGTATGTTGAAATATGTTGAAAAAGTCAAAACTTTACATGGGGTGTACTTACTTTTTCACATGACTGTATATATGGTATGTGTATATATATATATGGCATATATATATCTGGTATATAAATGGTGTATATCTGGTATATGTATGTATATGGTATATATATATATATGTATACAGTGCATTCAGAAAGTATTCAGACCCCTTCACTTATTTCACATTTTGTTATGTTGCAGCCTTATGCTGAAATCGTTTAAATTCATTTTTTTCCTCATCAATCTACACTCCAACACCCCGTAATGACAAAGAGAAAACAGGATTTTAGAAAGTTTTGCAAATTAAAAAAAACAAAAAAGCTGAAATAACACATTGACATAAGTATTCATACCCTTTGCTATGACACTTGAAATTTAGCTCAGGTGCCTCCCATTTCTCTTGATCTTTGAGATGTTTCTACACCTTGATTGGAGTCCACCTGTGGTAAATCAAATGATTGGACATGATTTGGAAAGGCACACACCTGTCTATATAAGGTCTCACAGCTGGCAATGCATATCAGAGCAAATACCAAGCCATGAGGTCGTAGGAACTGCCTGCAGAGCTCAGAGGCAGGATTGTGTTGAGGCACAGATCTGGGGAAGCCTACAAAAAAAAATTTCTGTTGCATTGAAGGTTCCCAAGAGCACAATGGCCTCCATAATTCTTAAATGGAAGAAGTTTGGAACACCCAGGACTCTTCCTTGAGCTGGCAGCCCGGCCAAACTGAGCAATCGGGGGAGAAGGGTCTTGGTAAGAGAGGTGACCAAGAACCCGATGGTCACTCTGGCTGAGCTCCAGAGATCCTGTGTGGAGATGGGAGAAACTCCCAGAAGGACAACCATCACTGAAACACTCCACCGATCTGGGCTTTATGGCAGAGTGGCCAGACGGAAGCCAAACAGTTCAATCTTGGTTTCATCAGACCACATAATCTTGTTTCTCACAGTCTGAGAGTCCTTTAGGTGCTTTTTTTACAAACTCCAAGCGGACTTTCATGTGTCTTTCACTGAGGAGAGGCTTCCGTCTGGCCACTGGCTTATGCAAATTGTATACTGCCAAACTCGAAAGTCTGCACGAGCAAATGGAAGCAATGTTTCTTCCAGAATGGCCCTGTACTTGAACTGGTTCAGGTTTCCATTCAGAACAACCAGGTCAGTTTTGCCCCCTGCATGAAAAGCAGCCCAAACGGTCACCCCACCACCTCCAGCTTGGACTCTTGGCAGTATACAATGTTTGTTGTGGGCTTCATGCACTTGTCTGCGCACTCGGACGTGGCCATCTTGACGATAGACCAGAAATCTAGACTCGTCACTGAAGATCACGTGATTCCAGTGTCCTGGCTGCCATTGACGGTGCCCTCTGGCCCACTGCAATTGGCGCTGGCAGTGTTGTCTGGTCAGGCGTGGCTTTCTCAGGGGATGCCTGGCACGATAGCCTGCTTGAACCAGTCGTTGGTTGACTAGCCTTCTGGATACAGGCACATTTGTCAGTTGCTGCCACTCAGCCCTAAGCCGATTAGCTGACTTGGTATGGCCATTGCGGACTAACCGGTGCAGCTGGCGATCATCCCTCCTTGTGGTTCTGCGGGGACGTCCTGGCCTCGGTATTGGAGTAGGGACACCCCTCTGAGCATTTCGTTTCAGGATCTTTGACACCTGACCTTGAGTGATGCCATACTGTCGAGCACGCACGCTGTTTCATGCCTTTTTTTCGTAAAGCCACCACTCCATGACAAACAGCATTGTCGAGTTGACGGACCATCTCCAGAGGAAGCGGCAATAACTTTTGGAGACGTGCAGCAGTTGTTTTCCACTCGTACAGAACGCAACAACCCTTGTATACCCGACTGTGAAGCCAATCATCAAATGCACCTGTCCGTACATTTTGCCCAGCCACCTGTGATATAATCCTGTTGTTGACTTCTTGCTGCAACAGACAATCAGTGACATGGTTCTTTTAACAAATAAATCACCAAAGTGTAAAAGAAACTCACCAGATTGATATACTGAGTTAAGAAAGTAAACCCAAGTCAAGAAAAAAAAAATATTCCATATTAAATGCCAAGTCTGTATATATATATACATATACATATTTCTGTAGACAAATATCTGTGTCGTCTGTGTTATGTAGACAAATATCTAATATAACACAGTCGTCTGTGTTATGTTGTATTGTCTTGTCACTGAACAACTCCCGCAACTTCTTGTGAAATCGTACAAAATTTCTGGTATGCACCTATCTCTCCCGTGTGTATATTATCCTCAGCGTATTTTTTTGAATTTATTTTTATTTTATAAAAAAATAAAATTCAACTTAAATATTCAAATTCTGTTGTTTATAAAATGTAATATCACATATATTACAAATACATTTGTGCAAAATAATTGTTTGTGTTATGATTGGTTTTATCCATTGGAAAACAGCAACTCAGTTGCATTCAGTCATCTATCTAAAATTCTAAATACTGTATCTACATATCTGGGCAGTGTCTATGTTGTCACTGAACTACTCCCTCAAACTTTTGTTTCTGTGGTTGTGAAGTGTTTCTAATAACGTGGCTGTGAGGTGTTTTGAATTACGTGGTGGTAAGGTCTTTTGAATTACGTGTATGTATTTTGGTGAACAGGAAACACCCTATCTTTTGAAGAGAAAAGCCTCCCTGACATCAAGTTGACGGACCATATGAGCTAAATCTGGACATGTCAAATCATGTCAAGTTTGGAAACAGAGAAATCAAAACATCTTCATTCTGGCATCCAATTGGTAAAGATCGAGACATTATTATGTTTGTTTGGAAGTTTTGATATCTGAAGGTGACGTACAGCTTAGCGGTCCAATTGCTTCTGCAAATTCTTCCCAGAAGCCAGACTAACTCTGCCTTTTAAACCAAACACAAGGCAACACATGATGGAACATCTTAACGTCCACCACCTAAGGTGGATGGAGGCTGTTTTCACCTCTGTCTGGCTGTTTGTCTCTTTGCTTCGGACTAAATTTGGTGGGGATGTTTGGTGTGTAATAAGGATCAATTGATTTAATTTTGATGAGGAGTCTAATCCGTATCCAGATCAGAGAATTTTCAAAGTGATTCTTCACCATTGATACAAAGGGTTAAAACGATATATTGCACGATATCTCAAAAAGTTGTGGACAAATTCGGACAAAACTTGGTGCACAGGTTGATTGTGTGACAAGAATGGATCGATTAGATTTTATTAAATATCCAAATGTAGATCCGGATACAAGAATCTTTTCAATTTTCAAAGTGATTCTTCACCATTGATTTTGAGATGGTGCTATAAATGATATATAGCATGATATCTCAAAACGATGTTGTCGGGTTATGACTAAATTTGGTGGATGTGTTGGGGAACTGACAAGAACAAGACGAATAGATTTTGGTTCAGGTTCGAATCCAGATCCGGCCTATCGGTGAGATACAAAACGTAAACTGTTCAGCTTGGAGGAGTTATGCTCTCTACAAAGTGCTGTTCTCGTTTTTGATTTCTGTTTCCAAAGTTGAGACTCATGGAAGACAGAGAATACACAACGGAATGGATGGCAGCTCCATCACCATGATAAACATGAGTGCGCTGAGAGAACTTCCCGACCTCAAACCAATGTTCATACAGAACTCCTCAAACATCCCAGGACGAATCAAAACTCTTCCCTTCTTTCCCTTGTACGTCCCACTCACCAACCTAACTTCTGCTTCCGGCACTCCCATCCATCTCAGTGTCGCCATCACCATCTCGCTCAGCACAGTGTATTCTATCTTCATATAATTTATTTAATCTTTACTTCATTGAAATTGAATTATATACTTGACCACTATCGAACACAAATCATCTTATTTGCACTTTTGAACCCGTCTGTTTAGCAGTACTTGGAGATGTTACATAAGGGTGGGTTAACACTGCTTCAATAGCCCAAAACCGCATGATTTTTTTCAAACAATCTTTAAAATCATTATGTTTTTTTTGAATTAAAGGCCAATATGTACTTGAACACTGCGTTGGGTAAGTGTTGTATAAACTCTTTAGTTAGTATAGACATTGGATTGGGGGTCGGGCATGAGTTCATCTTATACGTGTGCTTTGTTTTCCAAGGGTAGTGGTTGTGCTGCTGATGCACCTCCTCTCATATTTTGGGCATGTCTTTGAAATTCGGTCGTCATGCCGGTGACGACACAGTGATCTTGTTGAAAGGTAGTGATTATTAACCTCCAAACTAGAATGCTTTATTTCGGGGGATGATGTGTAGATATAGTAAATCTGATGATTCAAAAATGGACTTACCACGAGACGGACCTGGCACAGCAGACCAAAGGTGGGATAAAAGAGGAAGAAAGGTAAGTATTAAAATCTTCAGCGCGAAATTAACAGAATAAATAGGCAAAATATTACGTGCACACAACCATGGTCAACAAATAGATCAGGAGGAGGGCAGCAAGAGCAATAATTGTAACCAATTGATGACAGTAATGTTAAAGCACGAAATATTCATGATGAAATTATGTTGCTGTTTATGTGGTGTTGGTAAAGAAATCCTTGCAATGTGGTAGCAATTCTCATGTCCCAAACTTTCTGATTATTTTGGTGAGTAAGCAACACCTATCTTTTGCTCGGAAATTCCTGCCTGCCATCTGGTTTGAGGAGCATGCTGGCCAACACCCAACTTTCAAAATCATATATTCCACCCCAGAATGCTCAGTGTGCATGCGTAGAAACCCCCAGGAAAGTCGGCGTTCGAGGCATCATGAAGGACATTATTTGTGGTAGATACGGATTGTTACTTATCACGCTTCTGAAATAACACAACAGGCACTTTAGGCCATTTTCCCTGCTAGAGCGGGGGTTGGCCTTGCGGGCCCCATGACAATCTTCTCAATTTTGTCCTATTTTCTACATCTCCCCTTGTTAACCCCCTTGGCTGCATTTCTTCTTCTACCACCTTGAGCCATGTATTTTTCTGTCTCTATTTCCTTCTACATTCATTTCCATCACTCTTCTCAACCAATCACTTTCATCCTTCCTCAACTCGTGACCAAACCATCTCCACCTGTTTCTCTCCACAGCATCCATTGCAGGCTCTATTCCCATCATCTTTCGCAATCCATCATTTGTCTTCCTCTCTCTCAACGATACTCCACACATCCACCGAACCATTCGCATTTCCACCCTTTCCAGCCTTCGTTGCTGCTCTACGTTCATTACCCATGTCTCGCTCCCATAAATCATAACACTTCTCACTTTCTTCCTTATCCTCCTCTCCAACACCCTTTCCAATACCTTCATTCCATGCTCCAATAACTTTATCGCTCAGTACGAGCCACACTCCAGAGGGTCACCTTTCCCCTTGTATAGAGGGATAAGGGTACTCAGTTCCCAATCCACAGGAATGCGGCCTTCTTTCACCACCAGATTACAGATCTCTGTCATTTCCTTCACACCCCAACTTCCTGCTGCCTTCAACATATCTCCCACAACTCCTGTCGGCCCTCCCACTTTTCTACTCTTGATTGCTCTTATCGCTTCCTCAATTTCCTTCTCAGTTATATTTTCTGCCGGTCCTAAAACTGGGTTACTCTCTACATTGTCGTCCCATTCATTCTCTGCATTCAACAGCATTTCCATATATCTCTTCCATCTTCCTTTAATCCTGAATACCGCTCTCTGACCCTCTTCCAAATCCAAGCGTTCTCCGAACATTTTCCTACATGCCTCCTGTGCCTTTGCTACCTCTTTCTTTGCAGTCTTCTTGGCTGCCTTATAACTTTCACGCTCTGCATTTTCTGCCCCCGTACCCTTCGCCTTCTGCCATTCCTCGAACTTCTTCCTCTTATCGTCAATCCTCTTTCCAACTTCATCATCCCACCACCATGTTTCCGAGTGCCTCGGTGGTCCTTTTGTCCATCCACATACCTCACCAACGGCTCCCAACAGACTATCTTTCATTGACATCCAACCACTTTCATGCTCAACCACATCATCCTCTACCATACTCAGCCTCTCTTTTAATGCCTCCCTCACCGTCGCCCCTTTCAACCTCAACACCTTCATTCTCGGTTGGTAATTCGCCCGCCGAGCTCTCCTCGCATCTTTCACCCTTATGTCGCAGACAACCAAGTGGTGCTTTGAAAGAGCCTCCTCCCCCGGGACCACCTTTGTGTCCCGGAGGTGCGCCCGATCTCGCCTCCGCACCATCAGGTAGTCAACGGTTGTCGTCGACCCACCTGACGTGTGTGTAACAAGCTTATTATCTGCTTTCTGGAACTGAGTATTACCTTGTGATCTTGTTTAAAGGTAGTGATTATTAACCTTCAAACTATAATGCTTTAATTCAGGGGATGATGTGTAGACATACTAAATCTGATGATTCAAAAATGGACTTACCACGAGACGAACCTGGCACAGCTGACCAAAGGTGGGATAAAAGAGGAAGAAAGGTAAGTATTAAAATCTTCAGCGCTAAATTAACAGAATAAATAGGCAAAATATTAAGTGCACAACGATGGTTCACAAATAGATCAGGAGGAGGGCAGCAAGAGCAATAATTGTAACCAAATTATTGATGACAGTAATGTTAAAGCACGAAATATTCATGATGAAATTGTGTAGCTGTTTATGTGGTGTTGGTAAAGAAATCCTTGCAATGTGGTAGCAATTCTCATGTCCTAAACTTTCTGATTATTTTGGTGAGTAGGCAACACCTATCTTTTGCTCTGAAATTCCTGCGTGCCATCTGGTTTGAGGAGCATGCTGGCCAACACCCAACTTTCAAAATCATATATTCCACCCCAGAATGCTCAGTGTGCATGCGCAGAACCCCCCAGAAACGTCGGCGTTCGAGGCATCATGAAGTATATTGTTCGTGGTAGATACGGATTGTTACTTATCACGCTGCTGAAATAAGATGAAAATAATTGTAAATATACCTGAAAGAAAGGGCTGTGCCTCTGGACAACGAACGACTTGGAGAACTTTCTCAGCTCGCCGAACGGGCAGCTAGCTACCCGTACTGCAAACTCTACTAAACGGGGAGCTACCCATAATATCATGTGTCCGAGTGCAAGGTCCGAGTGAACAGACCTTTGCTATTCAAACCTCCGATGGATAACTGCAAATGAATGGAATGTGTATCTGGATTAGGTACTTCAGAAAACCAATTAAAAGGACATAACTGGGGCTTGTTAATGCACAGGGTAAGTTTAGTCACTGTATCTCACACTCTCACTGTCTCTCCGAAAAGACTGTCTGGAAAACCCTCCCATCAACTTTCTCAACAATCCTCTTGAAGAAGTTCTGTCACTCAAGCTTTTGTGTCTCTTTCCTGGGAAGCCACATTTCTGCCATGATCATTCCTGTGAAAGCCACATTTCCAAGCTGGCCTCCAAAGCTATTTGCTGACTGGGCTTCCTCGTTGTGCGAAATCCTTTCTGGGTACTACTGAGCTCCTCGCCACATCAAAGCTTTCATCCGCAGCTTGGTGCACTGCTCTTTCCTCTGGGCTGGTGCTCCTACCTCACACCTAGCTCGGCTTCACGCTGTGGAAACCAAGGCTTTTAGGCTCATTGGTATCTCCCGCGATGAAGCTGATTCTGAGGGACTCTTACCCTCACCCCGCAGGCAGGTTGGCAGTGTTTCTGTCCTCTAACGACTCCTCTCTGGCATTGCACCCCCTGCTCTGTCCCCCAAATATTACTTCAGGACGCACAAGATCTGTCAACGACCGTCTTCTGGTGAAACTGCCAAAATCAAGTCTCTCTGCTCACCTTTACTCTTTCCTTCCTCTTTTTTTACTTACCCCGTCTGCAATAAACTCCCACAATATCTTCAATCCCACTCCTACCTACAGGTCTTCAAATCAACTGTCCACCACCATCTCTTATCTTTCCCAAATTCAAAACCTTGATTTTTCTACCCCTGTTAATCAACCCCAAATCCACATCCTTCAAATTCCGTTTTCTTTCCTGAAAGTCCTTGTGTCCATCTTGTTTATTCCGTGTGCCCTGCCCCAGCCCTCGCCGTTCCACTGATCTCCTTATGTCCCTGTTCTCTACTGTTGTTGTAGTTACCTCTCTCTCCCCATTTTGTGATACGATCCTTGATATAATATTCAATATATGTATAAAAATGGTGTTTATATGGTATTTATATGTACAATATACAGTCACGTGAAAAAGTAAGTACACCCCATGTAAAGTTTTGACTTTTTAAACATATTTCAACATACAGCTATTTGATCTTCATTTCAACAATATTGACAGATAAAGGTGATATAATATAACAAATACCATGAAACATTTACATTTTGTAGTCCATTGTATAATTTAAATAAACATAAATGCAAATTTCGCATGTGGAAAAAGTAAGTACACCCTTGGCTCTAATAGGTGCTATTGCCCCCTTTGGCAGAAACAACCTCAAGTAGGCGTTTCTTAGAACTGTCTACCAGTCTCTGACACCGACTGGGAGAAATTTTTGCCGAATCCTCCATGCAGAATTCTTTCAGCTGTGCGATGTTTGAGGGGTTTCTTGCATGCACAGCTCGTTTGAAATCCCCCCACAACATCTCAATGGGATGTCGATCCAGACTTTGACTTGGCCATTCCAGAACCCCCCATTTCTTTCTTTTCAGCCATTCCTTTGTGGATTTACTGGTATGTTTAGGGTCATTGTCATGCTGCAAGGTCCATCTTCGGTTGAGCTTCAACTTTCCGACTGATGGCCTCACATTATCATCAAGCACCCTCTGGTACAATGAAGAATTCATAGTGGATTCTATGATGGTGAGCTGCTCAGGCCCTGATGCAGCAAAGCTGTCCCAAACCATTATATTTCCACCACCATGCTTTACAGTTGGTATCAGGTTCTTGTGGTCAAATGCTGTCTTTGGTTTTCGCCAAACATGTCTTCTGGGAATGTGACCAAGTAGCTCGACCTTTGACTCATCTGTCCAGAGCACATTGTTCCAGAAGTGCTGGTCTTTGCCTAGGTGTTCATTGGCAAACTTTAGTCTTGCCCTGATGTTCTTTCTGGACAGAAAAGGTTTCCTCCTGGCACACCTCCCATGTAGATCAAACTTGTGCAGCCTCTTTCTAATGGTAGACTCGTGCACTTTGACATCAACAGTGGCAAGAGCTACCTGTAGGTCCCGTGATGACATTCTGGGGTTCTTAGAGACTTCTTTCAGCATCTTACGGTGTGCTCTCGGGCTGAACTTGCTGGAGCGGCCTGGCCTGAACAAGTTGGAAGTTGTTTGGAATCTTCTCCACTTGCAGATGATCTTCCGGACAGTCGAATGATTGATTTCAAATTGTTTGGAGATCTTTTAAAATCCCTTCCCAGATTCGTAGGCATCAATAACCTTCTTTCTGAAGGCCTCAGAGAGCTCTTTTGATCTAGGCATGGTGACGCCGCACACTTCAACAACAGAGAGCAAACCAAACGAAATGTCTGAGGTTTAAATAAGACAGGTTCCTCCAAGATCCTCTCCAACGATGTTCTAATTATTTGCACCTGAGCTGGTGCACCTGATTCTAATTTTAGGTATTTGAAGTAGTGATAAATGTAGGGGTGTACTTACTTTTCCACATGCGAAATTTGCATTGATGTTTATTTAAATTATACAATGGACTACAAAATGTAAATGTTTCATGATATTTGTTATATTATATCACCTTTATCTTTCAATATTGTTGAAATGAAGATCAAATAGCTGTATGTTGAAATATGTTGAAAAAGTCAAAACTTTACATGGGGTGTACTTACTTTTTCACGTGACTGTATATATGGTATGTGTATATATATATATGGCATATATATATCTGGTATATAAATGGTGTATATCTGGTATATGTATGTATATGGTATATATATATATGTATACAGTGCATTCAGAAAGTATTCAGACCCCTTCACTTATTTCACATTTTGTTATGTTGCAGCCTTATGCTGAAATCGTTTAAATTCATTTTTTTCCTCATCAATCTACACTCCAACACCCCATAATGACAAAGAGAAAACAGGATTTTAGAAAGTTTTGCAAATTAAAAAAAAAAAAAAAGCTGAAATAACACATTGACATAAGTATTCATACCCTTTGCTATGACACTTGAAATTTAGCTCAGGTGCCTCCCATTTCTCTTGATCTTTGAGATGTTTCTACACCTTGATTGGAGTCCACCTGTGGTAAATTCAAAGCCAAACAGTTCAATCTTGGTTTCATCAGACCACATAATCTTGTTTCTCACAGTCTGAGAGTCCTTTAGGTGCTTTTTTTACAAACTCCAAGCGGACTTTCATGTGTCTTTCACTGAGGAGAGGCTTCCCTCTGGCCACTCTGCCATAAAGCCCAGATCGGTGGAGTGTTTCAGTGATGGTTGTCCTTCTGGGAGTTTCTCCCATCTCCACACAGGATCTCTGGAGCTCAGCCAGAGTGACCATCGGGTTCTTGGTCACCTCTATTACCAAGGCCCTTCTCCCCCGATTGCTCAGTTTGGCCGGGCGGCCAGCTCTAGGAAGAGACCTGGTTGTTCCAAACTTCTTCCATTTAAGAATTATGGAGGCCACTGTGCTCTTGGGAACCTTCAATGCAGCAGAGATTTTTTTTGTAGGCTTCCCCAGATCTGTGCCTCAACACAATCCTGTCTCTGAGCTCTGCAGGCAGTTCCTTCGACCTCATGGCTTGGTTGTTGCTCTGATATGCATTGTCAGCTGTGAGACCTTATATAGACAGGTGTGTACCTTTCCAAATCATGTCCAATCAATTTAAATTTACCACAGATGGACTCCAATCAAGGTGTAGAAACATCTCAAAGATGATCAAGAGAAATGGGAGGCACCTGAGCTAAATTTCAAGTGTCATAGCAAAGGGTCTGAATACTTATGTAAATGTGATCTTTCAGTTTTTTATTTTTGATAGATTTGCAAAACTTTCTAAAATCCTGTTTTCTCTTTGTCATTATGGGGTATTGAGTGTAGCTAGATGAGGGAAAAAATGAATTTAAACGATTTCAGCATTAGGCTGCAACATAACAAAATGTGAAAAAAGTGAAGGGGTCTGAATACTTTCTGAATGCACTGTATATACAGACTTGGCATTTAATATGGAATATTTTTTTTGTGGGGGTGAACTTACTTTTCAAGATGTCTTAGAACCAAAAGTTCATTGGAATTATGTTGAAATTATTCTAGATTTTGTTAATGTGACCTTTAAAAGAAACAAAAACCACATATGACATTTCGAAACAAATAAATTGATCCTTGAAAGTGATGTAAACTGATATCGAACTCAATTCATGGACAGTACTGTGTTAAACTTCTGTACGTTTTCCAGAAGTATCTCTTTATTTTGCACATTAGCCAAATTTTTTTTTAACAAAAACAAAAGTGAAATTACGACTGGGATTACGGACAGTAAAATTACAGTTCAGTACTTCGTGTCACCCCCAATAGCTTTCAGGAGAGCACGTACACGTTGAGGCATGCTGTTCACGAGATTTGCCAAGGTTTGGACAGGAATCGCTTGCCATGCAGTGACAATAGCCTGCTGCAATTCACGCACAGAGGTCGGCTGCTGGTCCAAGTGGTCGATTTGACGCGTTAATTCTGCCCACAAGTTCTCTATCGGATTCATATCCGGGGACATGGCAGGCCACTCCATATGCTCTACACCACGGTCAGCAAGAAAGTGTTGGATCATGCGAGCACGATGAGGCCGTGCATTGTCATCATGGAAGACAAAGTTTCCTCGAAAGTCTGCACGAGCAAATGGAAGCAATGTTTCTTCCAGAATGGCCCTGTACTTGAACTGGTTCAGGTTTCCATTCAGAACAACCAGGTCAGTTTTGCCCCCTGCATGAAAAGCAGCCCAAACGGTCACCCCACCACCTCCAGCTTGGACTCTTGGCAGTATACAATGTTTGTTGTGGGCTTCATGCACTTGTCTGCGCACTCGGACGCGGCCATCTTGACGATAGACCAGAAATCTAGACTCGTCACTGAAGATCACGTGATTCCAGTGTCCTGGCTGCCATTGACGGTGCTCTCTGGCCCACTGCAATCGGCGCTGGCGGTGTTGTCTGGTCAGGCGTGGCTTTCTCAGGGGATGCCTGGCACGATAGCCTGCTTGAACCAGTCGTTGGTTGACTAGCCTTCTGGATACAGGCACATTTGTCAGTTGCTGCCACTCAGCCCTAAGCCGATTAGCTGACTTTTTTTTTTTCTTTTTTTTTTTTTGTATACAAGATCGAGGCTCGTGAAAGAGCAAACATTAATCACACAAAAAGACAAACCGACACACAAAACACAAAAAACAAGGGGAGCGGCAGACAAGATGGGGAGAGAGGGGGGAGGACACAAAAGAGAGGGGGAAGAAGGGGAAGGACACAAACACAACATTTGAGAGCAGGGACATCGGGAGGACTTGGGGGGAGGTGGGAACCTTGGTATGGCCATTGCGGACTAACCGGTGCAGCTGGCGATCATCCCTCCTTGTGGTTCTGTGGGGACGTCCTGGCCTCGGTATTGGAGTAGGGACACCCCTCTGAGCATTTCGTTTCAGGATCTTTGACACCTGACCTTGAGTGATGCCATACTGTCGAGCAATAGCACGCTGTTTCATGCCGTAATTTCGTAAAGCCACCACTCCATGACAAACAGCATTGTCGAGTTGACGGACCATCTCCACAGGAAGCGGCAATAACTTTTGGAGACGTGCAGCAGTTGTTTTCCACTCGTACAGAACGCAACAACCCTTGTATACCCGACTGTGAAGCCAATCATCAAATGCACCTGTCCGTACATTTTGCCATGCCACCTGTGATATAATCCTGTTGTTGGCTTCTTGCTGCGACAGACAATCAGTGACATGGTTCTTTTAACAAATAAATCACCAAAGTGTAAAAGAAACTCACCAGATTGATATACTGAGTTAAGAAAGTAAACCCAAGTCAAGAAAAAAAAAATATTCCATATTAAATGCCAAGTCTGTATATATATATACATATACATATTTCTGTAGACAAATATCTGTGTCGTCTGTGTTATGTAGACAAATATCTAATATAACACAGTCGTCTGTGTTATGTTGTATTGTCTTGTCACTGAACAACTCCCGCAACCTCTTGTGAAATCGTACAAAATTTCTGGTATGCACCTATCTCTCCCGTGTGTATATTATCCTCAGCGTATTTTTTTGAATTTTTTTTTATTTTATAAAAAAATAAAATTCAACTTAAATATTCAAATTCTGTTGTTTATAAAATGTAATATCACATATATTACAAATACATTTGTGCAAAATAATTGTTTGTGTTATGATTGGTTTTATCCATTGGAAAACAGCAACTCAGTTGCATTCAGTCATCTATCTAAAATTCTAAATACTGTATTGAAGGAACTGCGCTCCAACGCGAGTCGAAAGAATTGACGCGACCAAAGACGGAATTCGTCCGAGTTGCTTTATTGAAACAAAACAGCTCAGGTATTCTCACAAGCCCGTTTATCGGGCAGCAATATATATACACATTTATGTCGGGAAGTTTGCCCGGCAAAAGCTATACCGGGCATGCCCGTGTGTCAAGGGCGAGCCTTGGAAAGGCGAGTCTGGACCTGCCCGGGCGTGTTTGGCTGCGGCCTGGCAAGTCGAGGCTGGGCGTGCCCGGGCGCTCTGGGCGAGCACTGGAAAGGCGATAGCGGGCATGCCCGGACGCTCTGGGCGAGCCCTGGAAAGGCGATAGCGGGCATGCCCGGACGCTCTGGGCGAGCCCTGGAAAGGCGATAGCGGGCATGCCCGGACGCTCTGGGCGAGCCCTGGAAAGGCGATAGCGGGCATGCCCGGACGCTCTGGGCGAGCCCTGGAAAGGCGATAGCGGGCATGCCCGGACGCTCTGGGCGAGCCCTGGAAAGGCGAGAGCGGGCATGCCCGGGAAAGACGAGACCGGGCGTGCCCGGGAGGTTCGGGCGTGCCCGGGAACAGTGAGTCCGGGCATGCCCGGGAAAGGCGCGTCTGGCCGTGTTCTGGCCGGTGCAAGGCGATTATGTACATCCAGCGGTAACCGCTACACACGCCCCTCCAGAATCGACCTGCACCGGCAGGGTCAATTTAAGGGGGGTCCGGATGACCCGGCCGAAGCGACCCCTGGAGGGTCGTGGGGAGGGGTCTGACGTGGTGGTGGGTGGTCGAGCGGGGGGAACTGTGGACGGGGGGCGGCCTCGCCGCGGAGGAAGGGCCAACCGTGGTGGTCGGTCGACGTCCATGTGCGCCGGTTTGAGGCGGTCCACAGAAATCCGGTCCGGCCGGCCGCCGAAGTCGACGATGAAAGACTTGTCGCCCCGTCGCAGGACCCGGAAGGGCCCGTCGTACGGCGGCCGGAGTGGCCCCCGGTGCGCGTCATGATGCACAAAGACGTACTCCGCTGTGCGAAGCGCCGGGGGGACGTAGGACTGGGGGCCACCGTGGTGGGACGTCGGCACGAGGGCAAATCGTCGGGCGGCCTCCTGGAGGTCCGAGCGCTGGCGAGCGGCGGACCAGGGACTGGTAGCGTCAGGCACGAATTCGCCCGGGACGCGGAGTGGCTGGCCGTAGACGAGCTCGGCGGCGGACGCCTGGAGGTCTTCCTTGGGGGCCGTGCGAAGGCCCAAAAGGACCCACGGCAGCCGGTCGGCCCAACCGTCGTCCTGAAGGCCGTCCATGAGTGCGGCCTTCATGGAGCGGTGAAACCGCTCGCACAACCCATTGGCTTGGGGGTGGTAGGCCGTGGTGCGGTGCAGCGTGACCCCCAACGAACGGGCGACCGCGCCCCAAAGCTCAGACGTGAACTGTGGGCCGCGGTCGGACGAGATGTCCGCTGGTGCGCCGAAGCGCGCGACCCAGGTGGCGATGAACGCCTGCGCCACGTCGGCGGTGGTGGTGGAGGTGAGGGGCACGGCCTCCGGCCACCTGGTGGTCCTGTCCTACCATGGTGAGCAGGTGGGTGAACCCCCGCGAGGGGGGCAGGGGACCCACCAGGTCCACGTGGACGTGGTTGAAACGCCATTCAGGCACGGCGAAAGGTGCCAGCGGGGCCTGGGTGTGGGGGTGGACCTTGGCTCACTGGCAGGCCGTGCAGGCGTTGGCCCAGTCGCGGATGTTTCGTCGAAGGCCGTGCCAGACGAAACACGCCGACACCAGCTTCTGAGAAGCTTTCCGGCCCGGGTGAGAAAGGCCGTGGATGGAGGCGAAGATGCGGCGCTGCCAGGAAACGGGCACGATGGGGCGAGGCTGGCCCTGGGAGACGTCGCAGAGCAGGACGGTACCCGCGAAGGGGATGTCGGCCAGGCGGAGGCCCGTGTCCGCCACGCGGAGTGCCTGCACCGAGGCGTCGGTGGTCTGGTCGGCCGCCATGAGCGTGAAGTCCATGCCGAGGTGGACCGCGTTCGCGCTGGCCCGCGAAAGGCAGTCGGCCACGGCGTTGTCTTTGCCGGCGACGTGCTGGATGTCCGTGGTGAACTCCGACACGGCGGAGAGGTGGCGCTGCTGGCGGGCCGACCACGGCTCCGTGACCTTAGCCATTGCGTAGACCAACGGCTTGTGGTCGACGAAAGCCGTGAACGGGCGGCCCTCCAGGAGGTGTCGGAAATGGCGAACGGCCAGGAATAGCCCGAGCAGCTCGCGGTCGAACGTGCTGTAGTTTAACTCGTTCGGCCGGAGTTGCCGGCTGAAAAAAGCGAGTGGCTGCCAAACCCCGTCCACCCATTGCTCATGGACGGCGCCCACCGCGTAGTTGGAGGCGTCCGTAGTGAGGGCGATGGGCGCGTTGAGCACCGGGTGAGCCAGCAGCGTTGCGTCGGCGAGGGCCCGTTTGGCACTGGCGAAGGCCGCGTCCATGGCCGCGGACCAAACAATGTCATGCTTGGCCGGCTTGCCCCGGAGGGCCTCGTAAAGGGGCCGCATGAGCTGAGCAGCGCGGGGCACGAATCGGTGATAAAAATTCACCATGCCGAGGAACTCTTGGAGGGCCTTGATGGAACGGGGACGCGGGAACGTGGTGATGGCCTCGACCTTGGTCGGCAGCGGCACGGCCCCGGTCTTGGTGATGCGGTGGCCCAAAAAGTCAACGGTCGTCGCGCCGAAGTGGCATTTGACCGGGTTGACAATTAAGCCATGCTCGCTGAGGCGACCGAACAGTGTTCGGAGGTGGAGGAGGTGCTCGGCCCGGGACGTGCTGGCGACGAGGATGTCGTCCAGATAGACAAAAAGAAACGGCAGGTCGCGCAGCACGCCGTCCATCAAGCGCTGGAATGCCTGGGCCGCGTTCTTGAGGCCAAACGGCATCCGCAAAAATTCGAACAGGCCGAACGGCGTGATGACGGCCGTCTTCGGGACGTCGGCCGCCCGGACAGGTACCTGGTGGTAGCCCCGTATCAGGTCAATTTTCGAAAAGATGACCCATCCCGCCAAACGGGCGGAAAAGTCCTGAATATGCGGGATCGGGTACCTGTCGGGGGTGGTAGCGTCATTGAGATGGCGGTAGTTGCCACACGGGCGCCATCCACCCCCCGGCTTTGGCACGATGTGCAGTGGCGAGGCCCACGCGCTATCGGAGCGCCGCACGATGCCGAGGTGCTCCAACGCGTCGAATTCGGCCTTTGCCACGGCGAGCTTGGCTGGGTCGAGGCGGCGGGCCGTGGCGTAGACCGGCGGGCCCGTAGTGGGTATGTGGTGCTCGATCCCGTGCCGCACCGCGACGGCCGAAAACGTCGGCCGCGTGAGGGCCGGGAATTCCACGAGCAGGCGAGCAAACTCGTTCGTTGCCGGGAGGGCGCACGCCAGTTCGGTCGGCGCGGAGCTGCTCATTGTGCACGCCAGGGAGCTGAAGGTCTCGGCGTGGACAAGGCGACGTCGTTTGACGTCGACCAGCAGCCCGTGCGCGCAGAGGAAGTCGGCGCCCAGCAAAGCCACGGGGACGCTGGCGGTAACAAAAGTCCATTGAAAGCGCTGGCTGCTGAAGCAGAGGGTGACGACGCGTGGGCCGAAAGTGCGTATGGCCGAGCCATTAGCAGTGACCAAAGAGGGGCCGCAAACTGCGTCCAGCCTGTCCTGCTCGGAGGCAGGTATGACGCTCAGTTGGGCGCCGGTGTCGCACAGGAAACGCCGTCCAGACGCTTTGTCCCGAATAAACAGCAAGTTGCCCGAGTGGCCAGCGCTCATGGCTGGGAATGAACGCCGGCCCGGCCGTTTCCCGACCTGCCGAAAGTGCACGGTGGCCGGCACGTCCGAGCCTTGTGTCCGAACCTGGCGTGGTAATAACACCACGCCCGGTCAGGTGGAGGCCCCGGCCGTTGTGTCGGAAGCGGGCGGTGCGGCGTGGCGGCCGCCAGTTGCACCGGCAGTTCGGCCTCCAACCGCGCAGGGCGCTCGGGCGTCGTGGGCGTTGTCTCGGACGGCGGCGGGCTCCAGGTAACCGCGCCGATGTGCTGGCCCGCCGAGGAGATCTTATCGGCTTCCCTGGCGAGGGCGCGGGAATCCGTGATCAACGTGCCAGCCAGGGCGAGGCGTACCGGGTTAGGCAGCTGACGGAGGAACAGCTCCCGGAACAGGAATGCCGGAGAGTGCTCACCGAGCAACGAGAGCATATAGTCCATGCGCTCGGACGGGCGCGTGTCGCCGAGCTCGGGCAGGTCAAGCAGGCGCCGTGCGCGTGCTGCCGGTGAGAGGGCGAAAGCACCGAGGAGGAGCGTCTTCAGCGCGTCGTATTTGTCAGCAGCCGGCGGGTGCTGGAGGAGGCTCAAGGCGCGGGCTGCAGTGGCGGAACCGAGCGCCGCCACAACATGGTGGAAGCGGGTGTCGTCCGCGGTGATGCCTCGCAGGGCGAACTGGGAGTCCGCCTGGGCGAACCAAACAGCCGCTGAGCCTCCCAGAAGGTAGGCAGTTTAAGCGTCACTGCCGTATCCATGTCGGTAGGTCACCAATGAAGGAACTGCGCTCCAACGCGAGTCGAAAGAATTGACGCGACCAAAGACGGAATTCGTCCGAGTTGCTTTATTGAAACAAAACAGCTCAGGTATTCTCACAAGCCCGTTTATCGGGCAGCAATATATATACACATCTATGTCGGGAAGTTTGCCCGGCAAAAGCTATACCGGGCATGCCTGGGTATCAAGGGCGAGCCTTGGAAAGGCGAGTCTGGACCTGCCCGGGCGTGTTTGGCTGCGGCCTGGCAAGTCGAGGCTGGGCGTGCCCGGGCGCTCTGGGCGAGCACTGGAAAGGCGATAGCGGGCATGCCCGGACGCTCTGGGCGAGCCCTGGAAAGGTGATAGCGGGCATGCCCGGACGCTGTGGGCGAGCCCTGGAAAGGCGATAGCGGGCATGCCCGGACGCTCTGGGC
Source organism: Myxine glutinosa (assembly GCF_964187855.1). Taxonomy (NCBI): domain Eukaryota; kingdom Metazoa; phylum Chordata; class Myxini; order Myxiniformes; family Myxinidae; genus Myxine; species Myxine glutinosa. The sequence goes on from NC_136264.1 coordinate 114,947,595, forward strand.
GAGCCCTGGAAAGGCGATAGCGGGCATGCCCGGACGCTCTGGGCGAGCCCTGGAAAGGCGAGAGCGGGCATGCCCGGGAAAGACGAGACCGGGCGTGCCCGGGAGGTTCGGGCGTGCCCGGGAACAGTGAGTCCGGGCATGCCCGGGAAAGGCGCGTCTGGCCGTGTTCTGGCCGGTGCAAGGCGATTATGTACATCCAGCGGTAACCGCTACAGTATCTACATATCTGGGCAGTGTCTATGTTGTCACTGAACTACTCCCTCAAACTTTTGTATCTGTGGTTGTGAAGTGTTTCTAATAACGTGGCTGTGAGGTGTTTTGAATTACGTGGTGGTAAGGTCTTTTGAATTACGTGTATGTGTTTTGGTGAACAGGAAACACCCTATCTTTTGAAGAGAAAAGCCTCCCTGACATCAAGTTGACGGACCATATGAGCTAAATCTGGACATGTCAAATCATGTCAAGTTTGTAAACAGAGAAATCAAAACATCTTCATTCTGGCATCCAATTGGTAAAGATCGAGACATTATTATGTTTGTTTGGAAGTTTTGATATCTGAAGGTGACGTACAGCTTAGCGGTCCAATTGCTTCTGCAAATTCTTCCCAGAAGCCAGACTAACTCTGCCTTTTAAACCAAACACAAGGCAACACATGATGGAACATCTTAACGTCCACCACCTAAGGTGGATGGAGGCTGTTTTCACCTCTGTCTGGCTGTTTGTCTCTTTGCTTCGGACTAAATTTGGTGGGGATGTTTGGTGTGTAATAAGGATCAATTGATTTAATTTTGATGAGGAGTCTAATCCGTATCCAGATCAGAGAATTTTCAAAGTGATTCTTCACCATTGATACAAAGGGTTAAAACGATATATTGCACGATATCTCAAAAAGTTGTGGACAAATTCGGACAAAACTTGGTGCACAGGTTGATTGTGTGACAAGAATGGATCGATTAGATTTTATTAAATATCCAAATGTGGATCCGGATACAAGAATCTTTTCAATTTTCAAAGTGATTCTTCACCATTGATTGAGAGATGGTGCTCTAAATGATATATAGCATGATATCTCAAAACGATGTTGTCGGGTTATGACTAAATTTGGTGGATGTGTTGGGGAAGTGACAAGAACAAGACGATTAGATTTTGGTTCAGGTTCGAATCCAGATCCGGCCTATCGGTGAGATACAAAACGTAAACTGTTCAGCTTGGAGGAGCTATGCTCTCCACAAAGTGCTGTTCTCGTTATTGATTTCTGTTTCCAAAGTTGAGACTCATGGAAGACAGAGAATACACAACGGAATGGATGGCAGCTCCATCACCATGATAAACATGAGTGCGCTGAGAGAACTTCCCGACCTCAAACCAATGTTCATACAGAACTCCTCAAACATCCCAGGACGAATCAAAACTCTTCCCTTCTTTCCCTTGTACGTCCCACTCACCAACCTAACTTCTGCTTCCGGCACTCCCATCCATCTCAGTGTCGCCATCACCATCTCGCTCAGCACAGTGTATTCTATCTTCATATAATTTATTTAATCTTTACTTTATTGAAATTGAATTATATACTTGACCACTATCGAACACAAATCACCTTATTTGCACTTTTGAACCCATCTGTTTAGCAGTACTTGGAGATGTTACATAAGGGTGGGTTAAGACTGCTTCAATAGCCCAAAACCTCATGATTTTTTTCAAACAATCTTTAAAATCACTATGTTTTTTTTGAATTAAAGGCCAATATGTACTTGAACACTGCGTTGGGTAAGTGTTGCATAAACTCTTTAGTTAGTATAGACATTGGATTGGGGGTCAGTCATAAGTTCATCTCATACGTGTGCTTTGTTTTCCAAGGGTAGTGGTTGTGCTGCTGATGCACCTCCTCTCATATTTTGGGCATGTCTTTGGAATTCGGTCGTCATGCCGGTGACAACACAGTGATCTTGTTGAAAGGTAGTGATTATTAACCTCCAAACTATAATGCTTTATTTCGGGGGATGATGTGTAGATATAGTAAATCTGATGATTCAAAAATGGACTTACCACGAGACGAACCTGGCACAGCTGACCAAAGGTGGGATAAAAGAGGAAGAAAGGTAAGTATTAAAATCTGCAGCGCGAAATTAACAGTATAAATAGGCAAAATATTACGTGCACAACCATGGTTCACAAATAGATCAGTAGGAGGGCAGCAAGAGCAATAATTGTAACCAAATTATTGATGACAGTAATGTTAAAGCACGAAATATTCATGATGAAATTGTGTAGCTGTTTATGTGGTGTTGGTAAAGAAATCCTTGCAATGTGGTAGCAATTCTCATGTCCCAAACTTTCTGATTATTTTGGTGAGTAGGCAACACCTATCTTTTGCTCTGAAATTCCTGCGTGCCATCTGGTTTGAGGAGCATGCTGGCCAACACCCAACTTTCAAAATCATATATTCCACCCCAGAATGCTCAGTGTGCATGCGCAGAAACCCCCATAAACGTCGGCGTCCAGGCATCATCAAGTATATTGTTTGTGGTAGATACGGATTGTTACTTATCACGCTGCTGAAATAAGATGAAAATAATCGTAAAAGTACCTGAAAGAAAGGGCTGTGCCTCTGGACAACGAACGACTTGGAGAACTTTCTCAGCTCGCCGAACGGGCAGCTAGCTACCCGTACTGCAAACTCTACTAAACGGGCAGCTACTGTTACGTGCTCCTCCCCGACCCCCTGGTCACGGTGTACCTCCGAGCCCCGAGAGGAGTCACGGCAGAAAAATGTGTTATTCTGTCTGTCAAAGATCAATGGTGAAGCCACACCAATTGTTACTCACAAACAAATATTGTATTAAGATCACACAAGAATAACAGTAAAACAATAATATGAATCAAAAGTACAATCAATATCCTATGATGGTCCCATCAGTTTCATAATATATTACTCACTGTGCTCCAAGTGAGTGAAACAAGAACATCCCCAATGTCTCTAATCCCCAGCTTCAAGCCAGAGACTATCCGCTCCAGCGATCGACAGATGAATGTCCAATCGAGACCAGGATCCCGTTGGGTTGGCAGGTACAGTCCGGCTGCCAAAGCTGTGCAAAGGCGCCCTCCAGGTGACTGGGAAATCCAAAGGTGCCCTCCAGGCGACTGGGAAATCACCCCCTTGGATACGGACGTTCCAACGCTCCAAATAGGCCACACGCAGACTTTCCACTCAAAAGCCACGTTACACACACACACCCCAGATCGACGTCTGAATGCGGTGAAAATGGTCGAAACGAGATGAAACCTTAAGCGAAGCGCAAGTCCTGCACGAGTCAAAATGGCCGACGGCCCGGGCTCGTAGCGTAATGGCACGACGATGATGTCGATGATTCTCTTCAGCATCTACCGCAAAACCTGACACGCAGGTTGATCTGTCACAGCGATAACAACTCTGTCGCAGGAATCCCTTTCCTGGGAAACCCAAAGTTCGCTCATGACGCTTGCTCGCCAACGTTCGCCCCAGACCGCAAAGCAACTCGGCTTTCTTCTCCGACTCATTCGCTCCACCTTCTTTTCCTCTTCTTCCTCTTCATCGTCCTGTTCCGGTTTTATTTAAAACATTAACTTTTAACTTTTGAAAACATAAATATCTATTTCCTTTAAATGACAACAATAATAATACATGGAATCAGAAATGTTTACAGTGGATGAAAACCACCACAACGGAAGTGACGAATCCGTAACACTACCCATAATATCATGTGTCCGAGTGCAAGGTTCGGTGAAACAGACCTTTGCTATTCACACCCCCGACGGATCACTGCCAATAAATGGAATGTGTATCTGGATTAGGTACTTCAGAAAACCAATTAAAAGGACATAACTGGGGCTTGTTAATGCACAGGGTAAGTTTAGTTATCTCACGAGGTCACTGTATCTCACACTCTCACTGTCTCTCCGAAAAGACTGTCTGGAAAACCCTCCTATCAACTTTCTCAACAATCCTCTTGAAGAAGTTCTGTCACTCAAGCTTTTGGGTCTCTTTCCTGGGAAGCCACATTTCTGCCATGATCTTTCCTGTGAAAGCCACATTTCCAAGCTGGCCTCCAAAGCCAGTCGCTGACTGGGCATCCTCGTTGTGCGAAGTCCTTTCTGGGCACGATTGAGCTCCTAACCACATACAAACCTTTCATCCGCAGCTTGGTGCACTGCTCTTTCCTCTGGGCTGGTGCTCCTACCTCACACCTAGCTCGGCTTCACGCTGTAGAAACCAAGGCTTTTAGGCTCATTGGTATCTCCAGCGATGAAGCTGATTCTGAGGGACTCTTACCCTCACCCCGCAGGGAGGTTGGCAGTGTTTCTGTCCGCTAGCGTCTCCTCTCCGGCATTGCACCCCCTGCTCTGTCCCCCAAATATTCCTTCAGGACGCACAAGATCTGTCAACAACCGTCTTCTGGTGAAACTGCCAAAATCAAGACTCGCTGCTCACCTTCATTCTTTCATTGCTCTTTTTTACCCCCTCTAGAATAAACTCCCACAAGCTCTTCAATCCCACTCCTCCCTACAGGTCCTCAAAACAACTGTCCACCACCATCTCTTATCTTTCCCCATCCAAATGCTTGATTTTTCTACCCCTGTTAATCCACCCCAAATCCAAGTCATTCAAATTCCGTTTTCTTTCCTGAAAGTCCTTGTTATGTCCATCTTGTTGATCCCGTGTACCATGCCCCAGCCCTCTCCGTTCCACAGATCCCCTGATGTCCCTGTTCTCTACTGTTGTTGTACTTCCCTCTCTCTCCCCCTCTTGTCACCCTGTCCATCTATTATATTATATGTGTTAGTTGTTATACGAACCTTTATATAGTATTCAATATATGTATAAAAATGGTGTTTATATGGTATGTATATGTACAGTATGTATATGGTATGTGTGTGTGTATTGTTACATATTTATGTGAATGTATGTGAATTACTATTCCGGGCTTTGCTTATCAATGTGTAGTCGATTAAAGGTTGTTGTGATTAAAGGGTCAGGAGCCCTTCTGAGAAAAAGGAGACCGGAAACGGAAGAAGAAAAGACACGAGGTCCTGGAGACGCGACGATTCTTCTTCTTCCTCACCAAGCTCGGACGCGAGCGGTATCGATTGAGCAACGTAAGAGAAGCGGCGTATCAAAGCCTGTCTGGCGAGAGGAGTTACCGGGACGTGTAACTACCCTTTGACACGTCAAGTCACTGTGGGTTCGTGCACGGAACCAAGCAGCTGGCACAGTTCGCCTCGCCATCTACAAGGCCGCGTACGGGTCGCACCTTGGGCCGCGCGCGCTGGGCAAGCCGCGTGTTGCTTTGCCTGCTTTACATTACCCGCTTTGCTTGGCCAGGAGGTGCGCGCTGCAGCCGTTGTTCCCGGTACGGGACGTGCCCGGTGAAAGCACGTCAGGAAGGGCCCGTTCAACCGCCCACGTGCGTAGATCGAACTACAGGAGTACGGAGACATTGTGAGAGACATCGACCATGGAGGGAGTCGGGAGTGGGGCTCACGTGAGGAATGTATAAGATGGCCATCTTAGAGTTAATGTAGATGAGTTTACATCTTTGTACTATTGATTGCTGATTGTTGATGGTTAATTGCTCGGGGAATATATCATTGATTATTCCGGATCCTTGGTGTGGGGTTTTTTCCTTGGTTGGAATTCATATTGATTGCGTTACGAAAGCGCATACATAATAAATCTTTCTGGTGGAGTTCCTCTCACGGTCCGGGGGTCACCGAGACCAGGTAGTCACCGGGAGGACCACGTAACAGAATTGGGGGCTCGTCCAAATTACGATTTGCGGATTCGCAATTGGGTCTACGTCCGGGATCTAAAATTGTATAAAATAATAAAATAATATTTTTATGAATTAAAATTTATTAATTAAGTGTTAATTGGTAAAATTTTGGGGAAATTGGGGTAAAGTCTTGGGTGAAGGTTAACAGGTGTTAACGATAGGCACCATGGCGTTTGTGGCACAGAACTTTGCGGTAACCCCGAGTGAGGCACAGTTCCGAGCGTTACTAAAGTCGGACCTCTTGAAATTGGCCAAACATTTTAACTTGGAGGTCCGAACTAATTTGAGGAAGGCAGAGTTGCAGACCACGGTGATACAGTCTATGGTGGGATTAGGAACATGGGACGAGTTAGCCTGGCAGTGGCTACCCGAAGAACCAGAAGACGTTGAGCTCCGGAAACTGGAGTTGCAATTACCGAGCCAGGAACGGATCAAAGAAGAAGAAAGGAAAGCAGAAAAGGAAAGAGCAGAAGAAGAAAGGAAAGCAGAAAAGGAAAGAGCAGAAGAAGAAAGGAAAGCAGAAAAGGAAAGAGCAGAAGAAGAAAGGAAAGCAGAAAAGGAAAGAGCAGAAGAAGAAAGGAAAGCAGAAGAGAGGAGAGAAGAGAAACAAGCAGAGGAAAGGAGAGTGGAACGAGAACTCCAGGAAAGGTTAGCAGAAGAAGAAAGGAAAGCAGAAAAGGAAAGAGCAGAAGAAGAAAGGAAAGCAGAAGAGAGGAGAGAAGAGAAACAAGCAGAGGAAAGGAGAGTGGAACGAGAACTCCAGGAAAGGTTAGAAGGAAGAAAAGCAGAGGAGAGGAGAGCTGCAAGGGACCTCGAAGCAGAGGAGAGAAAAGCGGAAAGGGAATTAAAGGAACGTGACATGGAGCTTTAGCAAGAAATTAAATTCAAGGAGCTGGAGTTAATGAGAGAACGGGGAGAGGGACCACCCTTGCTGACGGGGTCGACACCTAGCCAGAACACCTGGGATGTGGGCAGACATGTGAGGCTGGTTCCACCCTTCAGTGAAAAGGAAGTCGCTAAATTTTTTCCACACTTTGAGAAAGTGGCTCGACAGTTAAACTGGCTGGAGGAGGCCTGGACCATACTAGTACAAAGTGTGCTGGTGGGAAAAGCTCAAGAGATTTATTCGGCGCTACCAATGGACCAATGTGCAGATTATGAGGTATTGAAGAAGCACATCCTCAAAGCCTATGAGTTGGTTCCGGAAGCTTACCGGCAAAAATTCAGAAATGCCAGGAAGAGGGAGAGTGAGACCCATGTGGAGTTTGCCAGAGTGAAAGAAAACATGTTTGATCGGTGGTGTGAGTCAAAAGGAGTCGGGAACGACTTCGAAGCATTGCGTGACCTGATGCTGGTGGAGGAATTTCAACAGTGTGTCCACGAGGACATCAAAGTGTACCTGCAGGAAAAGAAAGTACCGAAGTTGTGGGACGCAGCCACCCTGGCAGATGATTATGCCTTAACACACCAGATAGGGGTCCACGAACCTAACTCCTCGCCTAGATCTCCGCAGGGGAGGTGGGGAACAGCAGGTGCGGAGAACGACAATACATGGCGGCGGCCTCGAGAGGATTATGGGGACAACGCGGATACCCCACCTGTTCGAAATCAGAGGGCTGCGGGCCCAAGACAAACTTATTTTTCGGGGGGGCCCGAGGCAGACCACGAGTTTTTCCTCCGGGCCTACTTGCGCTTTTTGCAAGAAACCTGGACACTTGATGTCCAGTTGTTACCTCATTAAAAGGGAAGACCCAGAGCGGAGTCCGACTAGTACAACTCCGAATGCGATGGCAAACGTAAGAAATCGCCCACAGAAGAGTTACCAACCATTTATTTATGAGGGGTTGGTCTCACTCAAGGGAGACTTGACTAACCCAAGACCGGTTAGGGTGTTGAGGGACACAGGAGCCCATCAATCCTTAATGCTTGAAGGCATTTTGCCATTGTCAAAGAGTACCGCAACTGGTGATAGTGTTCGGTTACAAGGGATCGGTGGCTGTGTTAGTGCCCCACTTCATGTCATCCATTTGGAATCCGATTTGGTGTCAGGACCGGTCACCGTTGGTTTACAAGCCACGCTTCCTGTAGAGGGAGTATCTGTGATTATCGGGAATGATTTGGCCGGGGGGCAAATTTATGGTAACCCGAGGGTGGGTAAAGAGCCCCGCAGGGGAAATAACACCACCCCCGCTTGGGATGGCGACAAAAGTTCCAAGTTATTTGTAGGGGGACTGAACTTCAACACAGAGGAAGAAGTTCTGACCTCTGTCTTCAACAGATATGGGCCGCTGGTGGAAGTGCGGGTGGTAAAAGACAGGGGAACGCAACGGTCAAGAGGGTTCGGCTTTGTCACGTTTGCAAGCACCAGAGACGACAGAGAGGCAGAGAAGAATTGGAATGGTAAGGATTTGGAGGGTCGGACCATAACAGTAGGGAAGGCATTTCGTAGGCGTCGAGAGGTCTACAGAAGAGGACAACTTGGCAGTCGTTTTGGGGTTGGCAGCAGCCGACATTACTATGGAGGCTCCCAGAGTTACGGCACCTCCTCCCGAAAGAATGAATGTCAGAGCACTGGCCGAGAAGGAGACCGCCAGTCAGGTAACGGCTGGGACAAGGGGTCCCACCGTAACTGTTAGGAGTCTGGAGAAGTTGAAGCACTATATACGGGGGAGCCGCCGAGCCGGGGCTCCTACACGGACTAACCGTGAACGCCACGTTCTTAAAGGCGTCCATGTAATGAACTTTCCTCCCCGGACTAACCGTGAACTCCACATTCCTTAAGGCGTCCATGTAGGGAATACTCAGCTGGGCCTCCTGAAAAAGTGCTATCGAGAGGTTTAAATTTGGGGGCTTTGGTCACCACCTCTTAACCGTCATTCAAGAGAAACCAGAAGTGGTTGACGCTTGGTCCAGAGGGAATTAATCTAGGGAATCGTGTGAAATTTTGTTGCTTTATTTTTAAGTGATGACTGTGCCCGGGGGGAACTGATGAGTTGGGGGTGGGGGGTGAGTTATCTGGCTTGTTTATCCAAGTTGGCCAGCAAAGAAAGTTTTCGCTGGGTTCAAACTTTCTTTCTTGAAGGGGGGGAGTGTTACATATTTATGTGAATGTATGTGAATTACTATTCCGGGCTTTGCTTATCAATGTGTAGTTGATTAAAGGTTGTTGTGATTAAAGGGTCAGGAGCCCTTCTGAGAAAAAGGAGACCGGAAACGGAAGAAGAAAAGACACGAGGTCCTGGAGACGCGACGATTCTTCTTCTTCCTCGCCAAGCTCGGACGCGAGCGGTATCGATTGAGCAACGTAAGAGAAGCGGCGTTTCAAAGCCCGTCTGGCGAGAGGAGTTACCGGGACGTGTAACTACCCTTTGACATGTCAAGTCACTGTGGGTTCGTGCACGGAACCAAGCAGCTGGCACAGTTCGCCTCGCCGTCTACAAGGCCGCGTACGGGTCGCACCTTGGGCCGCGCGCGCTGGGCAAGCCGCGTGTTGCTTTGCCTGCTTTACATTACCCGCTTTGCTTGGCCAGGAGGTGCGCGCTGCAGCCGTTGTTCCCGGTACGGGACGTGCCCGGTGAAAGCACGTCAGGAAGGGTCCGTTCAACCGCCCACGTGCGGAGATCGAACTACAGGAGTACGGAGACATTGTGAGAGACATCGACCACGGAGGGAGTCGGGAGTGGGGCTCACGTGAGGAATGTATAAGATGGCCATCTTAGAGTTAATGTAGATGAGTTTACATCTTTGTACTATTGATTGCTGATTGTTGATGGTTAATTGCTCGGGGAATATATCATTGATTATTCCGGATCCTTGGTGTGGGGTTTTTTCCTTGGTTGGAATTCATATTGATTGCGTTACGAAAGCGCATACATAATAAATCTTTCTGGCGGAGTTCCTCTCACGGTCCGGGGGTCACCGAGACCAGGTAGTCACCGGGAGGACCACGTAACAGTATATATACATATATATATATATATATATATATATATATATATATATATATATATATTGTTGCGGATATGGGATTGGCATCCATCCATATCCGCTTGTAAATATTCCCCTATTTCCTCCATACTTCCCAACTATCCCCAATCCCCCATTCCCTAGTCCCATTTTCTGTAAACAACACTCTGTAGACCCGACCTCCCCCTATTTCCCCCATTAAATGTCGCATCCAGGTCCACCGCATCTCACGTAGACAACTATAGGACATCTTGCTAGTTATTCTTAGTCTATGTCAGTTAAGGACTCGTTTCCATTAATTCTGACTCTTCGTTGCACCAGAATGTGATTGTATGGCACCGTTAGGAAGTTTAGGACCTCCCAATACCTCCCCGCAGCTCTTCCTCACGGTTCAACAACAACAACAACAACAACGGTGGCGGCGCGGGGAGTGCGCGTCCTCACTCCGGCTTGGTTGGTAGGGGGTGTTGGGAGGGCACCATGCCTTTCCAACGAGCCGCCATCGAGCATGTGCTCGACGGGGCTACCAAGTAGGGGCTCGCTGTCAGCTCCTTGTCAAGGGCGGAGCCCGGTAACCCCCGCACCCAATAGAAGCGGCGGACCGATCCCATCTGGGGCGGAGCCAACGAGCCGAGGGCGTGTCACACCCCGCTGAGCATGCGCAGGAAGAGGGAGGTGACGTCAGATGCGCCCTGAGCTTGGAGAGAGAAGGACGCCACCTCCGAGCGCTGTGACACCTCCCCGCATCTCTGGACTGGACCGTGCTTGATCCTGTCCCTGAGCCAAGGTGCACCTTGTGCTATCGACTGCCTGTCCTTCCCTGCCATCAATCCCTGTGTAAGTCAGTCTTGTTCCGTTTGTCTGTGGTCTGTCTGGGATAGATAAGATTGTGTCTAAGTGCCTATCTCTTCTGTGTCTTTACCTCATTACCTTTTAATCTACCCCTTTTCTCCCCCACTAATTATATCCTCCTCCGGAGGTCTTGAGAACTGTACCCCCTTGCATCGTTTCATTTATCCCAGTCGTTGTGTCCTTTCCATCATTGATTTAGCGTAGCGCGATTTGGTCAACGTCGGGTGGAATCGGGTGAGTTGGGGAAGAATCGGGGGAACTGTTAGGTCACGGCAATACCACCGCTCGGTAAATAACATCTAATCCGCGATCCGTAACAACTGGTGTCGGGAAGTGGGATTGGACCCGAAGCGCGCTTCACGCGCTCGAAATTATTAACGGTGAAATTTGTTTTGTTTTAAAATAAAAACCCGAATTTTGAAAGTCGCGCTATGGCAGATCAAGACGGCTGGGTTCCGGTAGAGGAGAGTGAGGCAGGGTCGATCCAGGACCAAATTGAGGGACATGAGGAGAGCGAAGCAGTGAGGGCGGCAGGTTCGCAAAATGGCGTCCTCGCGCACGAGGTTACGGGCGCGCAAAATGGCGCCTCGCACATGGCTACGGCGGCCGCACCCGCTGCACAAGTGGGAGGGATGGCCCAAATGCAGGCCCTCATGGAGCAATTTATGGCGCAAATGCAGGCGTCCCTCAAACTGCAGAGTGAGCAATTGGGGGTAATGGGGAACCGGATGGATGCTCAGGGTGAGCGATTGGAGGGCCAAATGGGGGTAATGAGGGATGAAGCGAGGGGTACCGGTGAGGGGTTAGACAATGGGATAAAAGAGGTAAAGAATGGGTTAATGGGGGTAGAAAACAGAATGGCCGCTCAAGAGAATCAAATGGAAGGGATGAAAAAGGGGTTAGAGGGGTTAGAAAACAGTATGGAAGGCAAATTGAGGGACATGAGGGACCAAGCGGAAAGGGAAGTTTAAAAAATGGGGCAGCAGACAGAGGGGGTCAGAATGGGGGTAGAAACTAAATTGGATGCTCACAGGGAGGAAATGGAGCAGATGAGGGTGGCATCTGGGCAGGAGATGCAAGTGATGGGAGAGGAGATCAGAAGAGGAGTGCGCGAGGAGGTGAGGCACTGTAAGGAGCGCATGGAGAAGGAGGTGAGAAAGGGGACTGTAAAATTGCAAGGTGGTATAGAGGAGTTGACGCTGGAAGTGGAACAGCTGACGGAGGGACAAAAAGAACTAACGGAGCAGGTTCAAAGGAACACTGCGGTACTAGGAGGGTTAAAAGCGACACAAAACGACATAAAAAATGACTTGATAGCGACACAGAGGCAATGTCAGATGGTACGTGAGGGACTGACAACGAGGTTGGACGAGGTGACAGAGGTAATGGAGACGAAGGACCGGCAGGTGAGGACGCACATAGAAACGGTCAAGGTGGCCTTAGAGGACGAGCTTGAGGAGACGCACCGGGAAATAAAAGAGGTGAAGCAGAAATTAGAAGAAGTGGAAGAAGGGGTGAGCGAAATTAAGAAGCGACGGAGAGAGGATAAGAAAGAGATAAAGGAGGAAGTAAAAGAATTGGTCCAAAGTCTGTGTTCGGATCGTGATGATGTGCTCATTAACCGGATGAGGGATTCGCAGGTGATGGAGGAGAAGCGAAGAGAAAGAGGACCCGGTGTAAGTGGTGACCAATATGGTCGTGCGTATGATGCGCCAGGTGATTTAATAAGCTTGGGGGTCGAGATGGACCCGGGTGTTCGTGAGAGGCCGTTGGTGAAGTGTGCGACAGGTCTGGTGTGCGAAAAAGGAGGTGTGCGAGAAAGTCCGACTCTGGGGTGTGTGAGGAAAAAGTGCGTGCTAAGGAGTGAGGGTGGTGTCGAGAGTGAGTCGGTCGTAGCGCGTGTGCGAGGGGGTACATGGAAGCGCGGTGTGGTGAGTGTTACAGAGGATGTAACGAGAAAATGTACACCTGTGGTGAGTGTTACAGAGGGTGTAACGGGAGAGTGTGCGCGAGAAAGGTGTGTAACGGACGGGTGCATGAGGAAAGAGTGCGCTGTCGAGAGTAAGGGTGAGTGCGCTGTCAAGAGTGGAGGTGAGAGTAGTAAGAGTGACACGGAGCGTGAGTTGGTTGTGACAGGTGAGAAAGGAAGCACACCTGGAATGGTAGAGCGTGTGTGGGAATGCACACTGGAATTGGTAGTGAGGCACGTGGTTGGGTGTGCGAGTGAAAGCACACCTGTGATTGTCACAGAGGAGGTGACCGAGGAAGGGGCGCGAAGAGGTGTGTTGGTGAGGTGTGCGACCAACGAATGTGTGCCAAAGTGTTCGGTGGTCAGGTGTGTGACCAAGGCTGGGAGTGGAATGAGTGTACCTGGGTGTGTAAGAGAAGGTACGACGAGGAGCATGGAAACGGCTGGATGTATGAGCAAGAAAGGGGTAGCGTATGCGTGTAAGCATGCAGGTGAGGCATCGACGGTAACCGGGTTAGCGGTTAGAGCGACTTTTAACCGAATCGGGCCCTCGGTGCGTGCCGGGCTTCGCGTGCCGCGAGAACCAGCGGGGATCCGAGCCACGGCGGGTTCGAAAGGACCGCCGTACGCGATCCACGCTGGGCCTCGCTTGGAACGGCCACGTCCGTGCTCCACCAGGCGGAGCGGGCAGCCCGATAGGAAGGGTCATCATGGCGACCACTTTTTGTTGAGACGTGCCGGCAGGTCGAGATCGGGACATTGGATGGCTCCACGCCAAGGTGGTGCGTGGGGTCTCGGGCCGGGTAAGCCCCCGTCCCTGTCCCGAATGCGGGACGTATCCAGCCGCTGGCACAAAAAACCCGCGTTCATTGCTCGGCTGTACGAAGCCGGGCTGTAGACGTGAATTGGCGCACCGAGAGGATCTAATAAGTAGACGGGTGATGAGGTTAGTGTTTTGGACCCAAAATTAGAGAAAAACAAAATTTGATGATTGGCAAAGGATTGGCAGTAATGATTGGCAGATGATGAGTAGTGATTGGCAAATTTTTGATTTGTTGAAATTTGATGTGCAAAATTGGTAGTGGGAGATGCCCGATGTGGTGGGATGGCAACTCTGTCATCCCTCACAAACGTGGGGGCAAAGGAGCACTAGATTATGGGGTGTATGGCAGTGAAAACTAGCCCGGGTGGGTTAGGATATTGTGTGTAGGGCCCTAGAAGATGACATTAGGTAACGTTAAGGTTTAGATAGTGACTGTTACCTGTAGTGGGGACGTAGTAGCTTAGTGTTTGATAATGACTAGGGAGCGCAATAGTTTAAAGGGACGACTGGGAAGCGCAAGTTTCAGAGGGGAGTAGTTAGATGAGATGATGCTGTGTGAGAACTGGACAGGTGTGTGGAGCAGTGTATGAGTAGTGAGTGTTGTGGATCAGCGCGAATGCGCTTGGGGGAGAGAAGGGTGCAGGCGGCACCAAGTATGAGAGCACAGGTGTGCAAGTACAGGTGTGTGGAATACATGGAGTATTGGAATGAGTGGTGTGGAGAGAGTTGGAGTAAGTGGTACGGAGTGGTGTGCATGGTGCGAAGGTGTGGATGGGGGAAGAGTGGACCCCTTTTCACGAGTACCCGGGGAGGGTAGTTTAAAGAATAGTTAGAAGGTATAGGTAAATTGTGGTTGGATATTGGCATTTGTGGTGCGGTTGCAGAATGGTATTGTGGATGGGTGCATTGGTGTGGTGAAATTGGCTGGTCGTGTGGCCTGTTAGTATGAGTGTGAATGGTTGGGCACTCCGCCACTGTTAGATGTCGGCCAGGTGAGGCCGCAGGTGGGCTCTGGGAGCCGTTAGTGTCAGTGGGTGCCTGAGGATCCCGGGTGTGGATCGGGCAGCCCGTGCCAGAGAGGGCACTGAGGGGGTGAGAGTGCGAGAGGGCCTTCCCCAGTTAGTTAGGTTAGGGTGAGGAGCAGGTGAGCTCAGTAGGCAACAACAGTGGTGGAGGTGTGCAGGTGGGCGGACCAGCTGGGAGCGTCACACGACCCAGCCACCGAAATTGTGCGGGGGCACCGAGTGATGAATCGGGGGAGTGAGCCCCAACTTGAGAAGCACCACAGTTTGGTCAATGGGAATAGGATTTTAGAACCCATAGTGTAAGTTGGCCAATGGATTGGCAGGGAAAGACCCCGGGTAATGTAAATTTGTTAAAGTCATTTAGGAAATAGTTAGGATTGATGAACCTGTCGCACCATACGCAGCCACTTACCTGTGGTGATGATGACTCCACACCTGTGTTCCTTTGTTCGGTGTTGCAGGAAAGGAGAATTGCTGGGTGGATTTGTGAGACGCATCACGACGTGGATGAGACATTGGGGTGATTCCATCTCTCCCTCCTTAGGAGGGACTGATGATGAATTGGTGATGGCAAATTTTGATGTTGAGTTGGAGATGGCAAATTTTGATGAGATTTGGAAATGGCAAATTTGATTGGTTAGGAGGGAGAGAAGACGAATTTGGTTTATGGGAGGAACGGGGAAGACAGTAGGGACGTTTGTTGATGTGTAAAGTAGATGTTTATGGGTCGTGTTGTGTTTTGTGGATACAGTAAGGGGTAAGGGAGGGGCAATGTAGGTTACCTGGTGGGGGGGGGGGGGCGTACGGTAGGAACGCACCTGTCTCACGTGGTTCCCATGTGCCCCCAGTGTGCATTACCTTGTATTGCGTGCACTTTTGCGCCCTTACCACCTTGCTCACTTGTCTTATTTTGTCTCCCACCTCCGAGGATCTGGCTTTGGGGCAGAGAGAGAGGAGAGAGAGGTGCTGGCTCTGCAGTTGTGGGCCTGTACTTCCGCTGCTTGCTGCCTGGATCGATACACCATATGGACCGCAATTTTGGTGGCCGCCCACAATGGACCGCAGTTCTTTTGCGGGCAAGCACCACCCATTGATGGACCTCTGGGTCAATGTGGCACCTATGCCATACAGGTGAACCACTTTTAGTTGGCCCCCCTGACGGCCACAATTTAGAAATGGACGCGGTTGGCGCCTTTCTTTATTTTTAAAGAAGCCAGAAGGCCAAGTGAACTCCATGAAGGCAAGACCAGCGGCAGAACATCGGCCGGCTGCGACACCACCGGTGACCATGGACACTTAATTGTGCATTTTTATTGAACACTTTATTGGTGCACCGGATGGTGCTGACTGTGCGTATGGGGTGGTGCTTTTGGTGCTTGGATGGGGTGCTCTGCACATTATTAAAGGCCGTAGGGCCACAGGGCACTCGTGGGTTGGTGTATCGATGCTGGCATGCGTGCTCTCTCTATGCATAACATCTGCATGTGTTCCTCAAATAACAGGTCCTGGATCGTAGTGTAAATATCAGTGTAGTCTTGTGTAAATGATGCTCCCTACCGGCTGTATGTTTAGTTTGAGGATGCTTTCCGCGATTCGGTTATCCTGTGGGTGTGTTTCTGTTAGGAGAAGGGTGCAACGTCGCAGGGGGACATATTTACTCATTTGTGAACATCTGTAAAACTGTCGCACTCAGGGTTGAGTTAATAGTAGAGGGAACTACATCTGAGTGCCACACTAACGTAGGTAAAAATTTATCGGGTCGGGACGCCCCGAGGTAGAGAAGGGTGCAATGTTGCGGATATGGGATTGGCATCCATCCATATCCGCTTGTAAATATTCCCCTATTTCCTCCATACTTCCCAACTATCCCCAATCCCCCATTCCCTAGTCCCATTTTCTGTAAACAACACTCTGTAGACCCGACCTCCCCCTATTTCCCCCATTAAATGTCGCATCCAGGTCCACCGCATCTCACGTAGACAACTATAGGACATCTTGCTAGTTATTCTTAGTCTATGTCAGTTAAGGACTCGTTTCCATTAATTCTGACTCTTCGTTGCACCAGAATGTGATTGTATGGCACCGTTAGGAAGTTTAGGACCTCCCAATACCTCCCCGCAGCTCTTCCTCACGGTTCAACAACAACAACAACAACAACGGCGGCAGCGCGGGGAGTGCGCGTCCTCACTCCGGCTTGGTTGGTAGGGGGTGTTGGGAGGGCACCATGCCTTTCCAACGAGCCGCAATCGAGCATGTGCTCGACGGGGTTACCAAGTAGGGGCTCGCTGTCAACTCCTCGTCAAGGGCGGAGCCCGGTAACCCCCGCACCCAATAGAAGCGGCGGACCGATCCCATCTGGGGCGGAGCCAACGAGCCGAGGGCGTGTCACACCCCGCTGAGCATTTGCAGGAAGAGGGAGGTGACGCAGATGCGCCCTGAGCTTGGAGAGAGAAGGACGCCACCTCCGAGCGCTGTGACACCTCCCCGCATCTCTGGACTGGACCGTGCTTGATCCTGTCCCTGAGCCAAGGTGCACCTTGTGCTATCGACTGCCTGTCCTTCCCTGCCATCTGTCCCTGTGTAAGTCAGTCTTGTTCCGTTTGTCTGTGGTCTGTCTGGGATAGATAAGATTGTGTCTAAGTGCCTATCTCTTCTGTGTCTTTACCTCATTACCTTGTAATCTACCCCTTTTCTCCCCCACTAATTATATCCTCCTCCGGAGGTCTTGAGAACTGTACCCCCTTGCGTCGTTTCATTTATCCCAGTCGTTGTGTCCTTTTCATCATTGATTTAGCATAGCGCGATTTGGTCAACGTCGGGTGGAATCGGGTGAGTTGGGGAAGAATCGGGGGAACTGTTAGGTCGCGGCAATACCACCGCTCGGTAAATAACATCTAATCCGCGATCCGTAACAATATATATATATATATATATATATATATATATATATATATATATATATATATATATATATATATATATATATACAGACTTGGCATTTAATATGGAATATTATATTTGTGGGGGTGAACTTACTTTTCAAGATGACTTAGAACCAAAAGTTCATTGGAATTATGTTGACATTATTCTAGATTTTGTAATGTGACCTTTAAAAGAAACAAAAACCACATTTGACATTTCGAAGCAAATAAATTGATCCTTGAAGGTGATTGATGTAAACTGATATCAAACTCAATTCACGGACAGTACTGTGTTAAACTTCTGTGCGATTTCCAGAAGTATCTCTTTATTTTGCACATTAGCCAAAATTTTTTTTTAACAAAAACAAAAGTTAAATTACGACTGGGATTACGGACAGTAAAATTACAGTTCAGTACTACGTGTAACCCCCACGAGCATTCAGGAGAGCACGTACACATTGAGGCATGCTGTTCACGAGATTTGCCAAGGTTTGGACAGGAATCGCTTGCCATGCAGTTAGAATAGCCTGCTGCAATTCACGCACAGAGGCAGGCTGCTGGTCCAAGTTGTCGATTTGACGTGTTAATTCTGCCCACAAGTTCTCTATCGGATTCATATCTGGGGACATGGCAGGCCACTCCATATGCTCGACACCATGGTCAGCAAGAAAGTGTTGGATCATGCGAGCACGATGAGGCCATGCATTGTCATCTTGGAAGACAAAGTTTCCTCGACAGGCTGCATGAACAAATGGAAGCAATGTTTCTTCCAGAATGGTCCTGTGCTTGAACTGGTTCAGGTTTCCATTCAGAACAACCAGGTCAGTTTTGCCCCCTGCATGAAAAGCAGCCCAAATGGTCACCCCACCACCTCCAGCTTGGACTCTTGGCACTATACAATCTTCGTTGTAGGCTTCATGCAATTGTCTGCGCACTTGGACGCGGCCATATTGACGATAGACCAGAAATCTAGACTTGTCACTGAAGACCACGTGATTCCCATGTCCTGGCTGCCATTGACGGTGCTCTCTGGCCCACTGCAATCGGATCTGGCGGTGTTGTCTGGTCAGACGTGGATTTCTCAGGGGACGCCTGGCACGATAGCCTGCTTGAACCAGTCGTTGGTTGACTAGCCTTCTGGATACAGGCACATTTGTCAGTTGCTGCCACTCAGCCCTAAGCCGATTAGCTGACTTGGTACGGCCATTGCGGACTAACCGGTGCAGCTGGCGATCATCCCTCCTTGTGGTTCTGCGGGGATGTCCTGACCTCGGTATTGGTGTAGGGACACCCCTCTGAGCATTTCGTTTCAGGATCTTTGACACCTGACCTTGAGTGATGCCATACTGCCGAGCAATAGCATGCTGTTTCATGCTGTAATTTTGTAAAGCAACCACTAAATGACGAACAGCATTGTCGAGTTGACGGACCATCTCCAGGGGAAGCAGCAATAACTTTTGTAGACGTGCAGCAGTTGTTTTCCACTAATACAGAACGCAACAACCCTTATATACCCGATTGTGAAGCCAATCGTCAAATGTACCTGTCCGTACATTTTGTCAAGCCACCTGTGATATAATCCTGTTATTGACTTCTTGCTGCGACAGACAATCAGTGACATGGTTCTTTTAACAAAGAAATCACCGAGGCGAAAAAGAAACTCACCAGATTGATACACCGAGTTCAGAAAGTAAACCCAAGTCAAGAAAAGAAAAAAAATTCCACATTAAATGCCAAGTCTGTATATATATACATACAGTCACGTGAAAAAGTAAGTACACCCCACGTAAAGTTTTGACTTTTTCAACATATTTCAACATACAGCTATTTGATCTTCATTTCAACAATATTGAAAGATAAAGGTGATATAATATAACAAATATCATGAAACATTTACATTTTGTAATCCATTGTATAATTTAAATAAACATAAATGCAAATTTCGCATGTCGAAAAAGTAAGTACACCCCTACATTTATCACTACTTCAAGTACCTAAAATTAGAATCAGGTGCACCAGCTCAGGTGCAAATGATTAGAACAGCGTCAGAGAGGATCTTGGAGGAACCTGTCTTATTTAAACCTCAGACATTTAGTTTGGCTTGCTCTTTGTTGTTGAAGTGTGCGGCGTCACCATGCCTAGATCAAAAGAGCTCTCTGAGGCCTTCAGAAAGAAGGTTATAGATGCCTACGAGTCTGGGAAGGGATTAAAAAAGATCTCCAAACAATTTGAAATCAATCATTCGACTGTCTGGAAGATCATCTACAAGTGGAGAAGATTCCAAACAACTGCCAACTTGTTCAGGCCAGGCCACCCCAGCAAGTTCAGCCCAAGAGCAGACCGCAAGATGCTGAAAGAAGTCTCTAAGAACCCCTGAAAGTCATCACGGGACCTACAGGTAGCTCTTGCCACTGTTGATGTCAAAATGCACGAGTCTACCATTAGAAAGAGGCTGCACAAATTTGATCTACATGGGAGGTGTGCCAGGAGGAAACCTTTGCTGTCCAGAAAGAACATCAGGGCAAGACTAAAGTTTGCCAATGAACACCTTCACAAAGACCAGCACTTCTGGAACAATGTGCTCTGGACAGATGAGTCAAAGGTAGAGCTATTTGGCCACAGTACCAGAAGACATGTTTGGCGAAAACCAAAGACAGCATTTGACGGCAAGAACCTGATACCAACTGTAAAGCATGATGGTGGAAATATTATGGTTTGGGGCAGCTTTGCTGCATCAGGGCCTGGGCAGCTCACCATCATATAATCCACTATGAATTCTTCATTGTACCAGAGGGTGCTTGAAGATAATGTGGGGCCATCTGTCGGAAAGTTGAAGCTCAACTGAAGGTGAACCTTGCAACATGACAATGACCCTAAACATACCAGTAAATCCACCAAGGAATGGCTGAAAAGAAAGAAATGGAGGGTTCTGGAATGGCCAAGTCAAAGCCCGGATCTAAATCCCATCGAGATGTTGTGGGGGGATTTGAAACGAGCTGTGCATGCAAGAAACCCCTCAAACATCACACAGCTGAAATAATTCTGCTTGGAGGAGTGGGCAAAAATTTCTCCCAGTCGATGTCAGAGACTGGTAGACAGTTATAAGAAATGCCTACTTGAGGTTGTTTCCTCCAAAGGGAACCTATTAGAGCCAAGGGTGTACTTACTTTTTCCACATGTGAAATTTGCATTTATGTTTATTTAAATTATACAATGGACTACAAAATGTAAATGTTTCATGATATTTGTTATATTATATCACCTTTTTCTATCAATATTGTTGAAATGAAGATCAAATAGCTGTACGTTGAAATAAGTTGAAAAAGTCAAAACTCTTCATGGGGTGTACTTACTTTTTCACGTGACTGTATATACATATATTGTTGCGGTTTTGAGAACCCACACTTGTAAATATGACATCATTAAAAGGTTAAAGGTAGCACCCCATAGTTAGGCCACAAGCAACACGTAGGTCACCATAGGACTTCACTTATTTCATTAGTATGTGTTTGGATAAGGCCGTGTTTCCAATAGTTGAATCTGCGTTGTTTCAATCAAATAAGAAGTAGGCCCATTCCATTCATTTTTCCAGCCTCCCTCTCCAAGCGACGCCATTATGCGCCCTCCAGTCTGCCCCATGGCCCTCCCAAATTGTTACGCGCCTTGCCAGCAGTATTCGCAGCCTCACTGGGCTTCCGCCCAAACGCTGCCATAAGCCATGAGGTGAGGCCTGGAAAAAGGGGGCGGAACGCCGGGAAGAAGGTGTGGCCACGTCAACCCACCATCAGGGCATGGCCAGTAAGCGATGCCCAGCCAACCAGGGCTGAGGTAGGATTGCCTGATAGGCGTGGCTTTTGGGCTCGCGGAGCGATCGCTGCTTGACTTATAAAAGGGCGACCGCAAAGCCCTTTCACAGGACTTACTGGGAAACGCGAGTTGCAAAAGGACTTACGTGGACTAATGCGCTTGATTGGTTGTGAAATAACTTACCAGAGGACTTGTTGGAGGTGCGCTTGTTAAAGAGGACTCGTTGGAAGGTTGGCATTAAAGAGGACTGTCCAGAACACTTGTTGGAGGCATGCTTGTTAAAGAGGACTGGTTGGAAAAGCGCGTTGCAAGAGGACTTCTGAGAAGCATTGGTTGTGAAAGGACTCTTGTTGGAACCTTGTGCTAAAGCAGGACATTGGAGAGAGGGGGCGTTTGGCACGAGCGTGCACTTATTATATACGCCGCTAGGACACCAGCCTTCCCCCCGTTATATAATTGTCCGTTCGCGTTCCACTATACGTGGAGCTGCCTGCCGAGTTTCGTCCGCTGGACCGGAGCCTAGACCGGAGCCGGGCTGGAGCCTGGACGCGCTGGTGACCATCAACCATCTACAATCCCCATGTGAGTGAGTATGTGAGACGGGCCCGTTTGTCCTGGGGTATTAAGAATAAGACTGTTTAAGGCTGCCCTGTGTGCTTCTTCTTCCTCTTCCTGTCCTGTACATTTCTTTCGTTTCCTCTTCTTTCTTTGTACATAATTAATAAACCAATCTTTGTTCTTCCTATTCTCTTGGTTTCCTCTCCATCCGATCGCATCAGTCTTTTCTCCATTGGGTAAACGTGGCACAATCGGAACCGCCATAATCGGGTTTAGTCCTTGCTAACGGCCCGAATCGCGGCTCGCTTCGCTCGACGTGTCCACTAACGCCGTGGTTCGGGCGGGAGTTATTTCCCTGCTTCACGGTCGGTGTTAGTAATTAGGTATTAGGACTAAGTTGACCAATAACCCTACCTAATACCGACCGGAAGGAGTGTATAACTTCCAGGACTCGTGTCGGCCAGATAAAAGGACAAGGGGATTAAACCCCCCCCCCCCCCCCCTTGATAAGGGGAGAGCTGACGTTCGAGATCCGCAACAATTGGTAGTCAGGAGTGGGGATTTGGAACCTGGGACTAAATTTAGTAGACCAAATTTTGGACACCAATTGTGCTATTGGCTGCAACAATTGGTGTCTGGGAGTGGGATTTGGACCCGAAACAAATTTTTATCTTTTGAAAAGATTTGGTCAAAATTACGAGCGGCCGAAATTTTTATTAACACCCAAATTTGAGTTGTGCCATGGATAGCCAAGGCGATCGGATGCCGGTGGGGGAAATAGAAGAAGAGTTAGAGGCAATCCAGGACCCCCGGGAAGAAGTGGGACAATTGGGAGAGATGGAGGAGGAAATTAATGAGGATGCAGCAGTAGGGGTGGCAGAGGAACAAAATGGCGGCGCCTCGCACATGGCCGCGGCAGCCGAGCCCGCGATGCCCTGGTACATGCGACTACTCCTGTCCCAAATGAAAGAGATGACGCGAAAATGGGCGCTCAAACGAATGACATAAAGAAACTCGATGAAAGAATGGACACCCAAGGGGAGTTGATAGGGGAGATGGGGAAAGACATTAATCACATGTTGAGCGAGGAGGGCACACGGGTATGCGACGGGGTAGCGCGGCTTGAGGAGCGCGGGTTAAGCGAGGCTGAGCAAAGCGCAGATACGTGGACTGGTATAGAAATCGCGACTCGGGGTATAGAGAAGCCAACGACCGCCGAATTAGAAGATTTTATTTTATTAGCGCCAGCGGTCATCGAGGAAAAAGAAATTAAAGAAAAAGAAAGAGTGGAAATTGGGATTCAAGAGACGGCGGACTTCGAAGAGCAATCGCGGGAGGAAGAAATGGAATATGCCCAAAGTCCGTGTTCGCATCATGATGCCGTACTTGCTAATCTTAATAAAGATTTGCAGGTGCGTGTGGAGAAAAGGCTCCCGAAGGTAAGCTGGACTGTATATGGCGCGAAAAGGTTTGGCGCGAAAGGATTTTTCGCGCGCTTGGGATCCCGGCGTCACCCGGGCGCTTGTGGGACGTCCGTGGAGAGGTGTATGAAAGGGAATGGCGCGCGTGTGCGGACGGCGCAGGAGCGCGAGTGTATTACAGAGTGCAAGGAAGGATGCACGACGGAGTATGGGAGTGGGAGTGAGTGTGACACAGAGTGTGAGTTGGTTGGAGAGAGTGTGCGAGAATGCACACCTGGGATGGATGAGGAGCATGTGCGGGAGTGCACACCAGAGCGCGTGAATGGGTGTGCGACAGGGGATTGCACACCCGTGGGTAGGTGTGCGCTGAGTGGGTGGATGCGAGAGTGCACACCCATGAGTGTTACGGAGTACATAACAA
Organism: Myxine glutinosa; assembly: GCF_964187855.1. NCBI lineage: Eukaryota > Metazoa > Chordata > Myxini > Myxiniformes > Myxinidae > Myxine > Myxine glutinosa. The sequence continues at coordinate 114,971,168 of NC_136264.1, forward strand.
AGGAGAGTGCACCAGGGTGTGCATGAGAGAGGTGTGTAACAGAGTGTGTGAGTGTGCCTGGGTGGTGTGCACGGGAGCGTGCGGTGGCAGAATTAACGAAATGTGTGGAATGTATGGGAGGCGTTGGAGCGCCGCATTTTGTGAGTGAAGAAAGGAATGCGTGGTGTGAGCATGCGACTCGAGCATCGACGCTGACTGGGGCAGCGGTTAGGCCGACGTATATCCGACGCGAGCTCTCAGGGCGTGGTGCGCTTTGTGTGCTGCGGGAGCCGGTGGGGATCGTTGCCACAGTGCTCTGGCAAGGAGCGCCGTGCACGATTCGGGCTGGGCTCCGCCCTGTATGGTCGGTGCCGCGCCTTCGCGGGCAAGGCGATTGGCACGATTCCGGGGGAGAAAGGCCAGGTCGGACCTTCGTCCCCTGGCGGGCACGGTGTTCCAACCGGGCGAGGTTGGGTCATCAGGCCGGAGACCGCAAGGCCCCGCGCCAGGATGGACCTTGGAACCTCGGCCCGAGTATGCCTCCTCCCCAGAGTCGAAAATGCCGGACGGACCCAACCTACAGGAGACTGACCATCCGCATACATTGCTCGGTTTTGCGAAGCCGAGCTGCGAGAATGTATTCCCGCACGAGAGGCTCAGAGTAGTGGACGGATAGCGGTAGTGATGGTAAATGGTATCCGGTGTAGAGGGATGGTAGAGCTACCAACCCTCACATCGTTTATTTGGGCAAAGGAGCTATAGGATTATGGGGTTTGGCAGTGTAAGCTCGCCGAGGGCTGGTTAGGATAATCGTTAGGGATCTAGAAATGACCATAGGTGACCGAGATTTAAGTAGTGACTTTTGTACAGGTAGTGGGGATGTTGAGTAGAGTAGTTGGATGATAATGACGAGGGAGTGCTTAGTATAAGGGATGACAGGGAAAGCACAAGTTAGAGGGGAGTAGATAGTTAAATGATGCAGTGTGTTTGTGGTGTAGTTTATTGAATGAGGAATTGAAAGAGAGTCTTGCTGGTGAGCATGTTGAAATGAGGAATTGGAGTGTGGGAAAATCTGAGCGCATGAGGCAATGCTCGAGGAGGATGTGTGTGTGCGTGAAAGTGTATGAGCAGAGTATTGAGGATGTGTGTCATTATGTTGAGTGAATGACTTGCATAGGATGCAAGTGGAGATTAGGGGTGTATGGAAACAGGTGTGTGAAATAAATGGTGTGGAGTGAGTAGTGTGAAATGAGTGGTGTGGAGTGCGTGGTGCGAAGGAGTGAATGGGGGAAGGATGGACCCCTTCACGAATACCCGGGGAGGGTAGTTTAAAGTTAGGTAGAGGGAGTAGGTAAATTGGTTGGATATTGACATCTGTGGTGTGTGTAGTAGCAATGGAGTGCTTTGAGGGGTGCATGAGACTGTGGAATGGCTGGGCGTGTGAGCCTGTTAGTGCGTGTGGTTATTGAACACTCCGCCACTGGTAGTCTGTCGACCAGGTGAGGCCACAGGTAGGCTCTGGGAGCCAGTTAGAGTTGAGTAGAGTTCAGTGGGGCCCGAGGATCCGAGGAGAGGACCCGGGTAGCCCAATGCCAGAGGGGGCATAGAGGGGGTAAGTGCCAGTGAGGGCCTTCCCCAGGTTAGGGTGTGAGGAGCTAGGCAAGCTCGGGTGGTGACTTCAGTGGTGGAGATGCGCAGGTAGGTAGACCTGCTGGGAGAGCCACATGACCCAGCCCCGAAATTGTGCGAGGGCACAGTATAGAAAAAAAATGGGGGAGTGAGACGCCAAATTTGGAAGAGCACCACAGTATGGTCAATGGGAATTGGTTTTTAGAACCACATAGTGTAATGATGGCCAATGGATTGGCAGGGCAAGACCCCAGGTAGAGTAACTGTGATAATGTCAATTAGAATGATAAAAAATAAATAAATATAAACCACCTTTCGAGGCCATTTTTCCCCGCAAGCGGGGGTTGGCCTTTTTTGGGCACCGTGGTCGTTGTTGTTTTTCGGTCCCCTTTTTGAAGCAATGTTTTGCGGCCGGATGCCCTTCCTGCCGCCAACCCTGTTTGTCGCCTTTTACGACAAACAGGGAATTACCAGTGAACTGGTACTCAATTAGCTGACCTCGGAAGGATGACAGGCTGAGTCAACCCCCCTGGCGTTAATTCAGTGATCGACCGGGATTCGAACCCAGGATCCTAGGTATCCTAAGCTGGCACCCTAGCTGCTAAGCCAACGCCAGGCTCATCAGGTCTCGCCAGGTCAATTAGAATGATAGTTCGGAGAAAATCTCTTCACACCATCCGCATCCACTCACCAAGGTGATAGAACTCCACACCAGGGTTTGTGAACAGTTTGGAATGTAAGACGCATCTTGACGTGGATTTGACATTGTGTGTGATTCCATCCCTTCCTTCATGGGAGGGATTGGCAGACGAATTCGGAATTAGGGGGAGATATGGGGGACGAGACAGTAGAGACGGAATTTGTAAATTGTGTAAATACGGGGAAGGGCAAGGGTAGTGTAGGCTGACATGGGGGGTGATGTACGAGTAGGGACGAGCTTTCTCAGCTCGCTCTCCCGCGCCCTTCATGTCGCATTGCCTGGTTATGATGTGTACCCTTGCGCCCTTGCCCCCCGCTAACCTCTGCTTTGTCTTCCTTCCCCACTCATGGACCTATGGTCTTTTGTACGAGGGGAGTGTGCAGGTGCCCTGAGCGGTGCGGCCGCACTCTTGCTGCCTGCACCCTGCTGCCTGCCTGCCTGCCTTCAATGATACACCATATGGACCACACGTTCTGTGGCCTGGCACCTTTGCTGGGACAGACCATTGCTGCCAGCAGCATCTTGCTTGTGGACCAGTGTGTTTTAAGTGGCATCAATGCCATGCAGGTGGACCACCTACGCTGGCCCTGCTGGCCAAATAAAAAAGCGGACACGGTTTGTGCCCTTCTTATTAACTAACCTTTGGTGTGCCCGAACAAAGATGGTAAACTTTTATGAGGGCACACCAAAGAACAGCAAGTAAGAAGATACAGCCAGGATCCATCGGCCCAGCAGTCAAGCAAGCACAAGACATCACGGATTATTTTAAAATGTTTGTTTTTGTGCATGTTGGGTGATGGTGCTTTTCATGCATTTTTTATTATTATTGTGCATTTATTGTGGTACATATGGGTGTATGGTGCATTGGTGCAGTGCGGTGCAATTGGTATTTCCTCTTTTCAAAATCTCTCTTCTTTTTCCCACAAAAGACAGGTCCTGGGTTGTAGTTGTAAATAATTAGTAGTGTATTGTAAATAACATGCTCCCCACCGGCTCTATGTTTAGTTTGAGAATAATTCCGTAATTCGGTTAATTGTGGGCGTGAGTCAGTTAGGTAGGACATAACGCAGCAGGTGGGACATATCTCGTGTTAAAACTGTCGCACTCTGGGTGAGGTTAAATGTAGAGGGAAACTACACCTAAGTGTCACATGTAGATGTAAAAGTAGTCCTGACCCAGGTATCGATTCGGCTCGGGCCGAGCCTGGCAAAAGGAGGGGTGCCGTGTTGCGGTTTTGAGAACCCACACAGATAACATCATTATAGGTTAAAGGTTGCACCCCATAGATAGGCCACAAGCAACACGTAGGTCACCTTAGGACGTCAGTTATTTCATAGTATGTGTTTAGATAAGGCCATTCCCAATAGTTGCATCTGCGTTGCGTCAAACAAATAAGAGTAGGCCCCTTTCATTCATTTTGGCAGCCTCCCTTCATCGACGCCATTAAGCGCTCTCCAGTCTGTGCCCCATCGGCCCTCCCAATTTGTTACACTCCTTTGCCAGCAGCCTTCGCTGCCCTTGGGCTCGCTCAACCCAGCCTAATTGCCACAAGGTAAAGCCCGAAAAAGGGGGCGGAGTGCAAGGGACGAGGTGCAGCCACATCACGCAGCCATCAAGGCGGGGCCGGTAAGCCATAACCAGCCAACCAGTGCTGGAGTGAGATCGCCTGACAGGGCGTGGTTGGGGCTTCCAGTGCGTTCGCTGGCTGGGCTTATAAAAGCGCGAACACAACGCCCTCGTGAGGACTGCCTGAGCGAGCTCGCATTAAAGAGGACTTGTTGGAAGGTTGGCTTATTGAGGACTTATGAGAAGGACTCGCTGGGGGAAAGTTGACATTCATAAAGGACTCGTTGGAGAGCGAGCTAAAGAACTCACATTATGAGCTTTGATTGAGGCGGCTGCCTTGGGAGGATGTGTGCGAAAAGTGCTACGTATAACCGCCAGTATACCAGCCTTTCCCCGTCACGATAATTGTCCACCACGCACTTACGCTACGTGGGGAGCTGTCTGCCGTCCACCTTCATCGCCCGGTACGGGTCGAGGACCAGAGCCGGACCGGAACCTGAATGCCATCGCCGGACCTTCCACCCTACCATCTGCATCCCCGCGTGAGTCTGAAGTCTGAGACCGAATCTGAGAGTGATCGGGCCCGAGTCCAAGGGAATAAGTTAAGACTGTGGTTAAGACTGCTCTGTGTACTTTTCCTTCCTCTTTCTTTCTTGCACATTCTTTCGTTTTCCTCTTCTTGTACAAATTGTGAATAAATCACTGTGTTCTTCCTGGTTTTCCTCTTAATCCGATCGTATCAGTCTTTTCTCAATTGGGTAAGCGTGGCACGATTAGGAACCGCTTATAATCGGGTCTAGGCTTGGTTAACAGCTCGGATCGCGATTGCTATCCGCTCGGCAATATTCCATCAATATCTGTGATTCGGGCGGGAGTTATTCCCTTGCTCCACGGTCGGTGGTCGTACTTAGGTAATAGGACTAAAACTCGACCAACAACCCTATTTACCACCGACCGGAAGGAACGTGATAACTTCGGATCGCGTCGGCCAAATAAAACGACAAGGGGTTTAACCCCCCCTTGATAAGGGGAGAGCCGACGTTTCTGAGATCCGCAACAATATATATATGTATATGTATGTATATACAGACTTGGCACTTAATATGGAATATTTTTTTTGTGGGGGTGAACTTACTTTTCAAGATGTCTTAGAACCAAAAGTTCATTGGAATTATGTTGAAATTATTCTAGATTTTGTTAATGTGACCTTTAAAAGAAACAAAAACCACAATTGACATTTCGAAACAAATAAATTGATCCTTCAAAGTGATGTAAACTGATATCAAACTCAATTCATGGACAGTACTGTGTTAAACTTCTGTACGTTTTCCAGAAGTATCTCTTTATTTTGCACATCAGCCAAAATTTTTTTTAACAAAAACAAAAGTGAAATTACGACTGGGATTACGGACAGTAAAATTACAGTTCAGTACTTCGTGTAACCCCCACGAGCATTCAGGAGAGCACGTACACGTTGAGGCATGCTGTTCACGAGATTTGCCAAGGTTTGGACAGGAATCGCTTGCCATGCAGTGACAATAGCCTGCTGCAATTCATGCACAGAGGTCGGCTGCTGGTCCAAGTGGACGATTTGACGCGTTAATTATGCCCACAAGTTCTCTATCGGATTCATATCCGGGGACATGGCAGGCCACTCCATATGCTCTACACCACGGTCAGCAAGAAAGTGTTGGATCATGCGAGCACGATGAGGCCGTGCATTGTCATCTTGGAAGACAAAGTTTCCTCGAAAGGCTGCACGAGCAAATGGAAGCAATGTTTCTTCCAGAATGGCCCTGTACTTGAACTGGTTCAGGTTTCCATTCAGAACAACCAGGTCAGTTTTGCCCCCTGCATGAAAAGCAGCCCAAACGGTCACCCCACCACCTCCAGCTTGGACACTTGGCACTATACAATCTTTGTTGTAGGCTTCATGCACTTGTCTGCGCACTCGGACGTGGCCATCTTGACGATAGACCAGAAATCTAGACTCGTCACTGAAGATCGCGTGATTCCAGTGTCCTGGCTACCATTGACGGTGCTCTCTGGCCCACTGCAATCGGCGCTGGCGGTGTTGTCTGGTCAGGCGTGGCTTTCTCAGGATACGCCTGACATGATAGCCTGCTTGAACCAGTCGTTGGTTGACTAGCCTTCTGGATACAGGCACATTTGTCAGTTGCTGCCACTCAGCCCTAAGCCGATTAGCTGACTTGGTATGGCCATTGCGGACTAACCGGTGCAGCTGGCGATCATCCCTCCTTGTGGTTCTGCGGGGACGTCCTGGCCTCGGTATTGGAGTAGGGACACCCCTCTGAGCATTTCGTTTCAGGATCTTTGACACCTGACCTTGAGTGATGCCATACTGTCGAGCAATAGCATGCTGTTTCATGCCGTAATTTCGTAAAGCCACCACTCCATGACAAACAGCATTGTCGAGTTGACGGATCATCACCAGAGGAAGCAGCAATAACTTTTGGAGATGTGCAGCAGTTGTTTTCCACTAATACAGAAAGCAACAACCCTTGTATACCCGACTGTGAAGCCAATCATCAAATGCACCTGTCCGTACATTTTGCCATGCCACCTGTGATATAATCTTGTTGTTGAGTTCTTGCTGCGACAGACAATCAGTGACATGGTTCTTTTAACAAATAAATCACCAAAGTGTAAACGAAACTCACCAGATTGATATACTGAGTTAAGAAAGTAAACCCAAGTCAAGGAAAAAAAAATTCCATATTAAATGCCAAGTCTGTATGTGTATATACGGTATATATATATACTGTGGAAGTGTAACTCAGTGTAACTTATTAATTGGCACTGGTAACTTATTAATTAACCTGGTAACAAAGCAGATACATTTTACATGCAAACTCTGTGAAAGACGAGTTTGTAAATGAATCAGGAATGCGCCCGAACATGATAATCTCTTGTCCACCTGGTCACAGCCCCTGGCTGAAGCACCCCCCTATCGTTTGGTAAACGGAAATCACAGCAGGAGGGGAGCGAGCTGATGCCAGGACTCAGTGCATGCATGACCTCGGGGCATTAGCGGAGAAAGGATTAACCTTCAGCGGACAGGGGATTAACTCCAGTTTGTCCAATATAAACGAGAGCAAACGTGGAGTCGAGGAGGACTTGCCACGATAACTCCTGCTCGACGGAGCGAACGAGCGCCCATCATCAGAACCTCTGCCCGACGGGAATGGCGGAGGAACATCGGCCGAACGAGAAGGACATTGGAAAAGAGTTAACCTGATCCATTATATTATGCGGTATTATTTGGTAAATGGAATGAAGTGAATAACCAGTTAATAAACCAGACCTTTTGTAAACCTGTGTCCGGTCATTGGAGTCCTGTGAGTCATCACACAAAATTCTTCTACAATTTGGAGGCACCGCTGACATCAACTGGACACAAACAAGTCTTTAAAAGGTAAGTGTGTCTTGTTTTTGGTCCAGTATGATTTACGAACTTGGGAATAGTTATGTGTATATACATGAAGGATTTGGTGTGTGGGACTTGTGATTGTCCATAGGTAAAATCAGGATGGAACGTTTTAAATGATTCTAATTATTCGTGGGCTTGCGAGTATATGTACAGTATACGCTGGGTATTAAAAGCCTTACTCTGGTCTGCAGGCAAGTCGGCTCATGAAGTGCACCATGAAGCGATTTGTTTGTCGGTTCGGTAAGGTCCGTACACGTGTACAATCGTGTACACCCGTTTTAAATAAATAATTTTTTTTCAGTTTTCCCGCCATGCCTAAACCTCGTTCGATCAACAAATAAATTCATGACAGACAACCCCCCCTCATGCCGGTCCAGAATTATGATGAAAGATGGCGATTGGATAAAAATTGCATCAAATTTTGTCCAGGTCCATCACTAAGCCTTTGAGACATGCTTCACGGTTGAATAAAAAACCACCGTTTAGAGGCCATTTTTCCCCGCAAAGCGAGGGTTGGCCTTTTCGGGGACCGTGGTAGGTGTTGGTTTTTGGTCCCCTTTTTGAAGCAATGTTTTGCGACCGGATGCCCTTCCTGACGCCAGCCCTTTTTGCCGCCTTCAACGACAAACAGGGAAGTTTCACGGTTGAATGAAAGACAATAATTAAGTGCTTTTGTGGGAAAGCAATGGCAGACCACCCAATGTCACCACTTTCATGAGCTCAGAGAAATAATAATTCCAAATTCCACTCTGATGGCTCAATGGAAATCGGCAGAAGAATGAAAATCAACAGACAATGGAACAGCTAGCGACGAGTGTTTGTGAGTAACAACCACTCTCTGGTCGAGGCTCATAGAAAAATTGATACTTATTGATTTGGCACGCTTACAATAGATATTAATGGCGAGGGTTGTGGTTGATTCGATTTTGCGAAATGAATATCCTTTGACCAAGTTAAATGGTAAAATAATGAAAATATATATAATTATTTACTCTTTGAAACTGGGTATAGTATAGAACTCTGGGTATAGTTCTCAAGTCACTCTGGATTGTGACTTGAAGAATGAATTGGAGTTGTAATGTAATGTAAGGATGCAAGGTAAAATTGAGTGATGGAATTATTGGGATTGCTATTAAATGAGAATTTTAATAGGATTTTAATGGGATTGTAATGTGATTTTAATGGGATAAATATAAAAGATATTTGTTTTTGTCAAGAAAAAAGTAACCATTAGCTGAGGAGTCACAGAGGCCAAACTTTAACCTTTGACAGCAGAGAAATTGTGTTCTGACAGCAAAAGACTTCCAAATAATATTTATGGCTGGATTGCTTCAAGAGAAATGACATACTATTTATTTTAATATAAAATTGCTATGAGATGAAATTATATTTTCGGTGTTGGTGTGACAGTAATTACCTAGAAAAATATATCTGAAGACTTACGGACATAATTTAGGCAAAATATGGCAGAATAGTTGTTGATAGTTTAGGCACATATCAGAATGCTTGTTGATTTAAAATTGTGCTAACATTTCCACAACGTCGCTACAACGTTTCATATGGCAAAATATAGGCAAAATATGGCAGAATAGTTGTTGATAGTTTAGGCACATATCAGAATGCTTGTTGATTTAAAATTGTGCTAACGTTTCCACAACGTTGCTACAACGTTTCACTTTCGTTGTTGCAACGTTTTGCTCCAACGTTTTGGGAACATTCAAATGTTGTGTTTTGCTGACGTTTCCACAACGTCGCTACAACGTTTCACTTTCGTTGTTGCAACGTTTTGCTCCAACGTTTTGGGAACATTCAAATGTTGGGTTGTGCTAACGTTTCCACAACGTCGTTACAACGTTTCACTTTCGTTGTTGCAACGTTTTGCTCCAACGTTTTGGGAACATTCAAATGTTGTGTTTTGCTGACGTTTCCACAACGTCGCTACAACGTTTCACTTTCGTTGTTGCAACGTTTTGCTCCAACGTTTTGGGAACATTCAAATGTTGTGTTTTGCTGACGTTTCCACAACGTCGCTACAACGTTTCACTTTCGTTGTTGCAACGTTTTGCTCCAACGTTTTGGGGACACTCAAATGTTAAGTAAATCGGATAAGAATTCACGAGTTATTTAATTATTAGCGATTAAGGAAGTACTTATTTAATTAATTACATTTCGTATTAAATTACAGTAATTACATTACAGTAATTACCTGAGGTAATTACAGTAATTACAGTTCCGGTAATTACAGTAATTACAGTAATCATTACAGTAATTGCAGTAATCTTATTACAGTAATTACATTACATTAACTCAGGCACCTTTTGAGTAAGGAAGCTGATATTTGGACATGACACTGACCGAGTGATGTGGCTGTCAAGGAAACTTTTGATTTATTGATTAATCATTTAATAAATTAACTCGTTGATTTATAAATGACTTATTTAATTAAAAGTCCTCAGAGATACATCTTCGGATGAGATACTTGCAGATTGGTTATGCTATGAGCCAATTGATTAAGGAAAATATTTTGTGATGGCCATATTGGCAATTTCGTGGCCATATTCGTGGCAACTCAGTTAGTGCCACTGCACCTTTAAAATGCATCCCTGCGTTCATTTTTCGATTGATTGAGTTGAAATTTTGAACAATCGGATCTGGACTGTCGTTGTTAACGACTCTAGCACGCACTCGTCCAATCAGGATGGAGCGGTATGGTCCCCGGATCATCACTGCCCGCAGTGTTAATTAGTTTTACTTTTTTCTCTTGGTCATATAATTTTGAAGACATGCATGTCATGATAGAGGAAATGTTTGTTCTGTTGAACGGAATAAATGTTGTTTATTTGTGTGGGTGTGTATTTCTTGTGTATTTTGGATATATTTTCACGACTAATTCCAGTTAACATCCTGCAAAATTTGCTCGTTTGCTGGCCGAGTCGAAATTGCGTTGAGTTCCTATGGCATGCGCCATTAAAAGCGCTGTGTAATGGTTGAGCTCCCTTTATTTCGTTTTGGTCATGCGGATGAGCAGACAAAGTGACGAATGCTGCGGCTGGAGCAGTAGAAGCGATGTTTTTTAATGGAAACGATGTAATGAGTAAATGGGGAATTAAAAGTGGGAGGGGGCAACACCACGCATACCTCTTTTAAGGTGTGTATAAACCCTGGAATAAACGTGGGAGGGGGCAACACCACGCATACCTCTTTTAAGGTGTGTACAAACCCTGGAATATTTCAGCAATCAATACGATGCTGAAACTATGTAAGTTAAGTTAATGAGTAATTTAATGAGTAACTTAATGAGTAATTTAATGAGTAATTTAATGAGTAATTTAATGAGTAACTTAATGAGTAATTTAATGAGTAATTTAATGAGTAATTTAATGAGTAATTTAATGAGTAATTTAATGAGTAATTTAATAAGTAATTTAATAAGTAATTTAATGAGGAATTTAATGAGGAATTTAATGAGGAATTAAAAGTGGGAGGGGGCAACACCACGCATACCTCTTTTAAGGTGTGTATAAACCCTGGAATAAACGTGGGAGGGGGCAACACCACGCATACCTCTTTTAAGGTGTGTACAAACCCTGGAATATTTCAGCAATCAATACGATGCTGAAATGATGTAATTTACTGTGTAAGAGGGTCGACCTTGGGTTTGTTTGGGTTTGTTGTTTATTTTTGTGGGTGTGTATTTTTTGTGTATTTTGGATATATTTTCACGACTAATTCCAGTTAACATCCTGCAAAATTTGCTCGTTTTCTGGCTGAGTCGAAATTGCGTTGAGGTCCTATGGCATGCGCCATTAAAAGCGCTGTGTAATGGTTGAGCTCCCTTTATTTCGTTTTGGTCATGCGGACGAGCAGACAAAATGACGAATGCTGCGGCTGGAGCAGTGGAAGCGATTTTTGAATTGTTCAATGATTATTCGATATTGTTATGACTTATTGTCAATAGGTATACTAAGTGGCCATGAGGTAGCCTGTTGCTATGTACAGTTTTATTCTATTGTTGATTATACCACATAGCTGTGGTGATAAAGGAAATGTTCGTTTTAAATATATGATTATGATAGGACCATGACTATAAAATCATGATGATTATTATGAATGATATCATAGGGTTCAAATGCAGAATGATTGCATGAACTTGGGAAAGAACTTTCAAGCCCTATGGGATAAATTGGGTGTTACAAGCGATGGAGTTTCAAAATTTAGCATGATTGAAGGAATTTTAAAGTCTTATTTCAGGAGTTTTACGAAATTTAAATTGCCAAGAGATTTTGGGTACTATTAAAGGAAAAAATGATGAGATATTTTTCCAATGAACTTTAATATCTGCCATCCATTTTGGCTGTCTCACGAATGAAGGATGAGTTGCCTTTAGTGGTTGCAAAGAAAATTTGTGGAGACCAGGCAAAATGGGGAAATATGTCAGATATGACCCTAGGACACGACGGTGATTCATCAATTAACATGAGGTACGAACCAGAGGTGACGGTCAATGGATGGACCTGTCCTGACATCATTGGGGAAAGGGCTTATGCAAGGAGTCATCCAAAATGATTAATTTGATTTATTGATGAATAGTGATGAATTAATTGAAATTGAATAATTGATTGAATTATTAATTGATTGAATCTAATTGATTGAATTTAATTGAATAAATTTAACTGAATAAATTGAACTGAATAAATTGAATTGAATATATTGATTGTTTGATTGATGAAAATGCGGTCTCAAGAAAGAAGCTTTGATATCTTTGCGAGATATTAACAATGTGGAGACAACCTGGGAAAATTGAGCAAGGTGGTGAGTTTATATACAGATATATATGTGCGGTTACCATTGTGTGATTTCCCCGTCAACAGAGCGGACACCTGAGGATTCACCCATTTCATACTGACCCTCCGGCTCATCTGCAAATACTGATCTGTGAGATTGGATTGTGCAAAAGCCACGGCTGAGGGAGATTCTCTGAAAATCACCGTGTGAACAGGTGGAGAGACCCTTCCTGGAGGTACGAGTGAAGCTTTAGAGGAACAAACTACAACACATCCAACGCTACTTTGATAAAAGGCAGAATGGGAAATGGAGCCTGCAAGAATACACAAGGACAACCAGAGATTCCACAAAAAGGTACTTGTACACATCATATGTACGACCGTTATGGTGCAGAAGCTATAAGGCAGGTCGAGAATTGGTATTTGTGGACAAAGGGACATGATGAGGAGTTTCCAAGAGATGGTACATTTGAGCGAAGTCGATTGGAAAGATTGGAACAAAGATTGAAAGCCAGGAAGAGACAGAATATAACGGTAGACTGGCTTGCATTCCATCTTTGGGATGGTGAATCCAGACAACGGGAACAGCAAGAACGGATAACGGATCTAGAACTTAAAATAAAAAGGATACAGGATACAGTGGAGGAGACAAATGCACAACTGCCCTCGAAATTAGGAATGAAAGTGACGGTTGTCCCATCTGATTTCCAGTTGTCTCCCCAAAAAGGACGGTACAGAGAATTTTTTCGTGTTTCAGGAGACAACGAGAGATTGCAGTGGCAACTCAGGGATGTAGAGATGCAGCCCAGCAATACAAATGCACAGGTGGACAGAGCAGGTAACGACAGAAGCCGGTGCTTCAACTGTGGAGAGATGGGACACTGGATAAGGAGATGCCCATATCTGAGCAGAAGACAATTTCGACAGGGAAACCAAGGACAAAGAAACCAAGGACAAAGAAACCAAGATCAAGGGTACCAGTGCATACCGGTACCTCAGACAATGATTAGGCCTTCATTGCTGCAAATCCCAAATGATGATTGGCCTCAACAGATTCGATTACTGGACAAACAAGAATAACTGTCGATGATTCTTGGGTCTGAAAAGTTTTCGGAGCAAGAATTATTCATTTTTCTTTTGCTTGTAAGCAAATTAGTAATTAATTGATCACATGCCGAAATTGGATCTTTTATGTTGGGCACACAATTTTAAATTTACAAAGTTGGAACAATTGCTTTGCAAATTTTAAACCAAGGGACAAGGGTCACATGATGATCAGGTGGGAATTTCGGACTATTGTTCCACATGATTGATAAGTCAGTGGTCGACTGACATGTAAATGGGTGTGTAATCAAATTTGGATAAAATATTGTGGGAACTGAAAGGGTAATTTCAATGTGACATCATAGGGGTTTTCTAAGAATAAACTTTTTGGTCCATTTGTGTATTAGCATTTATAAAAAAAAAATTGAAGGACAAATTTTATGAAATTGAAATAAAATTGACACCCATCTTGATCTGTAAATAATAGTTCCAACGCAAACAAATACGCATAATGCATGTGTGTGTGTATTTTTTGTGTGTCAATGTTAGTGTTTTTTATTGTTTTGTGTATCAATCTTACAAGATTGTTGACACCGACAGTGTGCCTGTCTGGAAATGGATAGTTTTATGTGGATGGGATTGAATATGCAGAGAATCCGTAAAATAAAATAGAAATAAAATTTGATTATGAACATTATCTCTTTTGTCAAGGGAGATGGAATATAAAGATTTGATGTGCTGGGTTATGAGCAGCCATTAATTAATAGTAAAATTGTGAGTAATTTGGGGATTCCATTTTTGATAGAATTTATATGAGAATAACAGCTATTTATGGATATGAGCTTCATAAAAAGAAATGAGGGAGTACAAAATTATCCAAATTTGGGAGAGGTCTTACACTGACTTCCCAGAATACTCTGCTCATGGATTTATATATATATATATAAACTTGAATTTTATCAGCATATAAATTGTGCTGCATGTATGGATGTGTATTAGGCATAGATGATATGGGAAAATAGTAAAGAAAATCTTGCTGATTTGAACTATTGTGAGTTTTAAAACGGAATGCATTGTGCATCTTAAACCAAGGGGCAGCCATGAACGCGCTGTTACGTTATTTATACTCAGAACGCGCTGTTACGTGTACCTGCAACATATTTGTTAATCTCGCACACCTATATTGGCATACTGGTGTCAGTAGTACTCACTGGGTGCATAGAAATGGATGAGCAACAGTTAAGGGGGTGTAAAAAAAACACTTACTTGGATATTTTCTACAAAAGTAGGGGTTTCAATAAGTGGTACCATACACATGGGATTCATCAAATTAAGTTTTGGAGTTCAAACAAAGTCACTGGTTAACAGATGGGAATGGATAGTAAATAAATTCTTCGATGCTGGGTAAATGAAGTGAGATATTACAAAGACTTATTAGAGCTATTGTTCTTCCTTGCAGCAGTGGGAGAAAATTTAGATCCAACATAATGAATCTATAAATGAATGTGATAGGGATAATATCCTCAATTTGTACTAATTATTTGATTGTGGGTAAAGGAATTAATTAATCGTAGTGGATTGTTAACAAGCAGCCTGAAATGTCCTGAGAGTGTGCATCCATGTAATCAGAAATCCCAGATTTGTTTTTACAAACAACATTTTGGTAGAGATCTTATGTGGACGAATACTTGCTTGGTAGATAAAACGGTACTGCATGTTGGCAGCCACTTCAGTGGCCATTTAGGCCGAACAAATAGGGAAAAACTGTAATTGAATATGTAATTTACAGATGAGTATTTGGGAAGTAAAAAGGGAATTTATTGATTTGGGAGACATTTTTCGAAGGTTTATTAAAGTGTTGCAATATGACATTTGGCAAGGAAAATTATTGGATGGGAAAATTAGATCTGTTTATAAAATGAGTTTGTTGACCCATTGAAGTTAATTCTTTGAATTGTTGTTTAATTAGCATTTTGAGTTCAAATTGGAAATAGTTTGGTAGAGCTTTGGTTAAAACCTTTGGTTGCAGTGTTTTGGAACAAATTGATAAACCGTAGGAGGTTGATAAGAATATAAACAAATATGGACCTAAAATAGAAAGATTGTTATGATGATATGAAAAAATACTGAGATTAAAAGATTAAATCAAGTGATGTTGCAAATGAAACAGTAGAATTAAGATAATGGCATAACGACAATGTTATGAGTTGTGTCAATTACAATATCAGTGAACTCATATCACCACGAGTGACACACTGTTAGGAAAAAGAGGGAAAAGAAAAAAAGTGGAGAGGAATTATGGTAATAATACATTATGTTTAATTTGTTGGTTTGGAAAAAATTGTTGTTGGGAATTAGGTATTCCCGTTTGTGATTGTAATCATATACAATGCTATTCTTAGTTTAGTAATAAAATACATACCTGATTGAATATTATTTGTGTGACGCATATAAATGAATATAACTTTTTGTGTTAAGGAAAAACAACAAATTGTTGAATGTGAAACTGTCGGAAGATATACATGATTATGCTGATTTCATGGTAAGATGTACCCTATCTGATTCAGTGTGTGCGGAAAGCAGATTCAGATGTGACTGAGCATAAGGATAAGACGAGATCACATTTTGGAGGGATTGCTAACGGAATTGGGAAGAAGTTCGAGAAAGAAAATTTGTGGCTAAAAAAAATGAAGTTAATCGTGGCATACACCCTCTTTCTCAAAGAATGATGAAGACATTCTCCCGTGTAACTTGGAGATGAATGCTTACCTTCACCAAGGAAATTTATGTGACCATTTGCCTGGATCACACTGCAACATATGAAAGAAAGGCGATCACTTACTCTTGTTCGAAGGCTTCGAACATTCACCACATCAGAAGTTGCAGGACAACGACATGTTACCTGCAACCTCTGTGAAATGCGGGGACATATGTTATTACTTCACCAACGTCCGGGGAACCAGCATGGAGCTGCAAAAAACGGCTGTGCCCTTGTCACAACAGCTGTGCACGATTCTGCTGGTTGCTCCTGGTAAGGACCATGAATGACCTGAACACCATGGTCCCAACATCATTGTGGATGCATCCGGCATCCCTGTTCCACATCTTGCTGGCCAATCAACGTCACACCAATACTTGCTGCCCACTCACAATGAGGGAGGAGGCAAGTCGACTACAACTGGGTGAAGGCCGTGTTCAGGAATTACTATGGTTTACAGCAAAAAGTGGCAAGAATGCTACAAGGAGAGCAGGGTCAGTCTATGACTCCGCAATGTTACCACAACAGCGAAATCCTACACGAAGTAGT